>NC_089866.1:21430000-21741136 GCF_036373705.1 Amia ocellicauda | reverse complement strand
TCATTGGTTAACTTTGTAAAGTGTGTATGATTCATCAAATGGAATAATTAACCATGCCAAAGTTGGCCAAGCATATAAACACTATGTGGCACTGTATTCACTCTCTTAACCTCTAATCAGAACAAAGAGATTGACCCTTGAGCAGAATAAAAAAATAAAAAAGCAAGGGGCTAAAGGAGGGACTGGAATATATCCTGGGTGAGAGATGGCTTTGGCGTCAACATCTGCTTTGGTGACCGATTCGGTTTATCTAGGAAAACCATCGTCCTGAGGGCAGCAATCAAAATAAATCTGAAATAAAATTCATTTATGAAAATCACAGTAATTTACAGTGCTTTTGGTTTGTCCTTTCACAACCACTGATCTAGCACAGAAATATTATATTGTCATGACAACTAGTGAGATTACGGCTGGGATTAAATCAAAACTTTGACCCCCCCCGCTAATAGAAAACTACAGAACTGTACTCAGCTGCGGCATCATTTTAAGTAAGGAGTAAGAAATGTAACCGCTATGATGTACAGCTTTGTTTGCTATTAGTGGGTGAGTCAAAGTTTTGATTTAATCCGGCCATACATTCTGAATTCCAAAGACCAGTTCTGTGGCTCTTAAGATACTGCATCAGGAACTTTCAACAACTTGGCATTATAGTATCATGAAGATGTTTTGTTACATGCTTTTATTATATAATACAAAGACAACAGCAGAGTACACTTTTTGCAGTCTTGGGCTGGGATTAAATCAAATCAAAACTAATCGAAAACTACAGAACTGCATTCAGTTGCGGCTTCATTTTCAGTAAGATGCCACTTTCTTCTAATCATAAATGTAACTGCTATGATGTACAGGTTTGTAGTTTGCTATTAGCAGGTGGGTCAGAGTTTTGATTTAATCTGGCCCTTGATCTACCGTTTAAGGGGCTGGACAATTAAATTAATCTGTTCAAATGTACAGCTCATTCTGCGTTTCTGGCTTGAGGAACAACCAGAAGACTCTGGGGTGCTGCAGACTAGGAATGGCAAACCCAGATTTACACTTAATCAGTTTTAATTGGGTGTTGATGTGCTTTCTGTTTCTGTGGTAGATTGGAATAGTGTATTTCTTGATTGGAGAGGCTTGATACCTTTAAAAAGAGAGGCGTTTGAAATTCAAAGACTTAGCATAATGTTAATGCTAGCATTGTATCCTGATTATAGTTAAGGAAGATCTAATGAAGAAATTGTTCTATAAATCTTTCAATAAACTTAAATACTTAAGAGCTCATTTGGGACAAAAAGGAAAAAGGCTGGGCTATGTCAACACTAGTGTTGAAACCTCTGCTCTGGAGGCTTCAAATTAAGGATGCCACTTTGTCTTGCAGAAATCAAAAGCATCTTTTCATTCTCTAGCTAAACACAATATTCCAGTTATTTTGCATAAACTACGGTTTGCCTTCCAGCCCTTTGAAGCAATAAATGTCATTTTAAGCATAGAAGCTTCTGTTTTAAACCTCACGAGTCATTTATTTTTGTCATTATTTTTGTTTTATTGCATTTCTGTATCTGTCGCTTTTGCAGTACTCCCATTTCATTATCTAGGAGGGATGTTATATTTTAATATTTCCTTCGGTTAATATAATATGAGAGATGGGAAATGTATATGGCACCTAATGACAAGTTTAATTTTCAAGGAAACGCTACTGTGTAAACATGTAAAATATCCAATAAAGTTTTGTCAGAGTAAATTTCCTTTATTTAATAATCTGTATCTATTAACTACGGGGAAAATATTCTATTTAAATTTAAAGGGTTTAATGGTTGTGTTCTTGCTTAAAATCTTTAGAAATTAATATATTGTGGGTGTGGGGGGGACACCATGGAAACTCTGGGCTCTGGCGTCTCTCGGGGAAACAGCAACTCAAAGGCAGGGGAGTAGGATGAAGGAAGTGCAGGTTTATTTACAGTGAACAAAACAAAGACATAGAAAATCTATAAACAAAACCGTAGCCCCTTTTTGTGCCTAAACTAAACGTGGTCACAGATCCCTAACCTGACTTTAATCAATGCATTGAATCGGCATTATCAAGGCACGTCAGACTCTTTTGAACCATCTGTGGTCCCACACAAGTCACACATAGGGACCGTTGGGTGATCATATACACATTCCATTGGGTTCAATGATAATCATAATAACTTTATTTATTTGGTGCTTTTCTTGCTGTTGTGCAAAGTACTTTACACACATTTTAAAGCGAATTAAACAAGAAAAAAGGCACAAGAAAACACTGTAAAATCCTTTTATTCCTTTTAATATTGCACTCTGTATTTTATTGTGATCTTATTACCAGTTACATTTGTCAGTGTTTTCTTGTGCCTTTTTCTTATTTTACTCTGTTTTAAATGTCTGTGAAGTGCTTCATAAAAATAAACTAAATTGGGAGCTGCCAAAACATATATAAAGGTTTATTGATCATTTATACATTGAATTATGAATGGTTCCTGTTTTATAAACACGTTTAATAATCCTTTATTAATTAATCCGAAATATGAAGTGTTACCCACAAGTTAATAAGTGTTAATAAGTCTTCAGTATTACTGATGCAACTTATTTTCAAGATCTACAAGTTTATGGAAAAAGCTTCTACTTTATTATCAGACAAGGGCTGGGATTAAATCAAAACTTTGACCCACCCACTAATAGAAAACTAGAGAACTGTACTGAGTTGCGGCTTCATTTTTAGTTAGATGCCACTATCTTCTAATGATAAATGTAACTGGTATGATGTACAGGTTTGTAGTTTGCTATTAGTGGGTGGGTCAAAGTTTTGATTTAATCCAGCCAAAGATATTGAGCTTTGTTAAAATGTGCTTATATGTGCAGAAGAAAAGAGGCACAAAAAAAGACTTCTCATCTAATATGGCACACAGATTTATTAAAGTCATACATACATATCTGGAAGGCCATCATCTAATCTTAGCTCCCAGTGAGCATAATGAAGTGTGATATAAAGGAAAATAATGATTTATCACCTGCAAACTTCTCAAAGAGTTCCTGTCAAATGAAATCAAGCATATTAGAAGAAATCCCACAAATCACCTCTCCTGCTGAGAGGCTGGGCCAAATAGAACCTGACTGTCCAGGAAACTAAATTTGAGCTGGGTGAAGAGATCCACAGCTATTTGTTTAATTTGTATGATTTTTAATTGAATTTGTATCAGTTTTTTTTTTTTAATAGTTTGCCTGTTGTTTGATGTCACCGTGTAACCAGATTCTTCGAAGTTTACCTTTTTATAAGGCTTACTGTAGTTTTGTATGCATTCTTTTTGGCACTACATTAGGAGGAGTTTGATTTTATATATATAACATTTGTTTTTAATATCCTGAACTAATTCTTACTGTACCTGTAGTGATGTCATGCTAATCTAATAAGTTTGTAAGGCCAAGAAACAAGAGAGAACTTTGTATCCAAAGCATGCAGCAAAACTAAAACAAACACAAACAAATACATAAATAATAAATGTATTTACAGATGTGCTCTCAGTAGAAAAATTAATCATCTCGCTATATAGCTCAGTGTGGCATGGGTAGTTAATCAACAGCCTTCAGAACACAGTACTTACACTTTTTTTCAAAATAAACAAATGTATTCCAGAGTCATTCCAATTCATCTAGGAGCTGTCCGCACAAAATAATTTCTAATAAACCTTATAAATGAAGCTCCTTGATGAAATCGGAGTAATGGATGTAGAAATGTTTTAAATAACTGCAACTTACTTCATTGATATAAAATGCTAACTAAACATTAAAAGGTGCTACGGTTAAGTGACTTCCCTCTCAGTGAATATATCTCACCATATGAAATGGAGAGCTCAGTCTAGCAGTGTGGATTTCAGATTCCACAATCTTAGAAAGCAGTGCTTCAACTTTTAAAACTGTGATTATAGTCCATGTAATATCACAGAGCTTAATCCTGGTAAAGAAATTGATGCTTATAGCC
This sequence comes from Amia ocellicauda, assembly GCF_036373705.1. Lineage (NCBI taxonomy): Eukaryota > Metazoa > Chordata > Actinopteri > Amiiformes > Amiidae > Amia > Amia ocellicauda. The sequence goes on along the minus strand of NC_089866.1, from coordinate 21,737,160 downwards.
TGGTGAGTTACTACACCGATTTGCCCTTTGATGCCCCCACTCCCCTTCACCTACACCTGGTAAATGATGGTATTGTTCCTGTTATAAAAGAAAACCATTCCTGTATTACCTCTGAGACTGTTGTACTTCTGATTCTCCGTAGCCCTGCCATTTAAGTTTGACTAGAGAACCCAGACATTTTGTTCTAAATGCGTCTCATCAATTAAAAATTAAAATGGAACAAAAGAGGCTGTGAAACCTATGCGGGGCTGGAGCTGTTTGCTCATTGACGAGATCATTTTGTTGTTTTGAGTGTGAGGGTAAAAAATAACCTGTTTTGCAACATTGCCTGACTGGAAGCAAGAGTAATGTTAACAAAGGTGAAGGCTTTTAAGTTCCTGACCTTAAAATGATCTTTTCAACTGAAGTACATAAGGTAAGGTCTTAATGTAGGATAGCAAATACTAGTGTCATAGGTAACAAGGGCATCTGATAAAATGTTATGCACTGTACTGTATTCCTTGCTGTTTTTCTGTATCTGTCAGACTGTGGATCTTCTAAATGACTGATTGATCTGCATATAGATGCCATTTATAACTTCTTAGCTTTAGATTTAATCCTTCAATTACTCCCTCCTGAGCAGACATTACAATTAAATAAAGCCAATTGAAACGGGACCTTTTACACATTCTACCCATTAGGTGTGAAAACACTTTAGCATGAAACTGCAGTAGAGCAGAAAGCAGAACCTTTCTGGGATTAAGATGGCTCTTTGTTGATTATGTATTTCAAACGTCTCATCTCATTGCTGCTCTCTGTCCCCTGAGAATTCTGCTTGATGTCTGCATCCATTTTATTCCTAAATCAACAAAATACGGTGTTCTGCATTTTATTTGAAAAAGTTTGTTCTGAGGTCTCACACACGTAATATGTTTTTTTTATTTGTTTTGTTTGCTTTTTTTTTTTTTTTCAAGGTTCAAGGTCCAAAATTGAAGTGCATAAAGGAGTCAGCAGTGCCAGATTTGTGACCTTGACTTTCAGTGAAAACAATTAAGCACTTGTCACTTCCCATGTAGACATATATAGGCTATAACTACTGCTTACACATAGAAATCCCTGCCATATAATGACACCATTAACTCTGTGCTCTCTTAAGATGTATTGCTAATTTCTATTTGTTTGAAATGGCTGTATTGCTCTATGTTTTTGTATTTCTCAGATTGAAAACATACCCTGTGAGGCAGCTGGGAAACCTTCAATATGTTTAACTGCTAGTATTATTGTTTTGAAACCCACAATAGCCTTTCATTGTTACAGATCAATGATTTAATGAGATTCTTCAGAAATCACCCCCTTGTGGCCTAAAGCTTTTAATACTTATTAGAAAGAAAGGGTTAGAAGCTTATTACAGTTGATTTTTTTTTCACCCCCAAAAGTATCCCCATTTGCAAAACTGATGATTGCAGCAGAGAAAGCTGTCTGGGACAAAATATTAAAAAATAAATAACCTAGAAGGTCTTTACTGATTAATTTTCAAGAAAAGTCTCGATTTTCATTATTTTGAGCCCAGCTAAACGGATTGTAATATAGTCAGGGTCTGTCAGTTGGATTCCTTCTCAGTGCTGTGCATATTCTTCATGTCTTAAATGGAAGAAATATAAATATATATAAAACATTCATACCATTATAATGCAAGGTTGGATTTTGCTGAAAGCCTAGGATATTGCCAAGAGAATTACTACAGCTGCAGCCCTATTCTTTTTATGTGCTTACACTACACCTGGGGGGGAAAAGCTATAATGCCAGCATATTAACTAGCATTTGAAATTAACAATATAACAGAAAAAGACAAATGCTAATGATAGCATAATTAATTGAATTACTATTGACATTCTGATAAGCAGTAGTGTGTCTGAATTGAGCATGCGCATGCACACACAAATATAATTGCAAAAATTAATCCACAACAAAAAATGTCTTGGATGCTACATCAGATTTAGTACAAGCGTAGATTTTGGTACACATAGCACAGTCAAGGTCATAAGAAAGTGTAGACTGAATTGATTGAATTCAATAGTGGTGTCTGAACTTGCCATTACAGTTTTACAGTTTAACGTAATAAAACATTTGCTCATCTATATTTTAGATGGAAATCAGTTCAAAAAAAGTATGTGATAGAGAGAGAAACACAACCAGTTGTTCTTGGCATTTTTTCTTTTCAATCTTCCTTCTGAAAAGAGCCAAAGAACCAATTGAAACACCAAATGAGCTTACGTTGAAAACACAGTGGATGAGAGGAAACATTTTAAAACTGAAATAAGGTGTGGCTGCTTTTTTTATTTTTTATTTGGGAGAAGACAAATGACTTTGGCCTAGATACAGGTAAAGTTGGCTGATGTTTTTCATCACATGGTCAATGGAGAGTTATGCCTGTAGCTTTTAAATCAAGGGCAGCACTGTATTTTCAATCGCTTTGAAATGGACAGTATGAGTATTGTTGAAGGATTTTGTTCATGGTTCAATGACATTTGCCAAATTGAGGCTGTTAAAATAGCCTGGCATCTGTAGGTTCCTCGAAATGAGAGAAGATCTCTATTTAATGTTTTTTTTTTTTTTCATTCATATATGTATAATATACGAGGAATAGCCTTGCAGAATTTGAGTTTGGCATCAATTTTATTCTGCAGTCAGTGCAGAGAATACTGAATACTTCAATTTATTTTGGTCTGGAGAAAGTTAGTGTAGATATCACAACATTATATTAAAACTGATTAAATAACTTGAACCAAGGGCATATCAATTGAAAGTTGGGCTTACTTGCCTTTTGTGTTTTATTTTTTTAATTCTACAGCTGATTGTGGAGTTATTTTACATCTATACTGATTATGTACACCAAAATTAACCTTTGAAATCAGGATCTACAATTCATTATTTGATTTAACATCATAACCCTTCATTCAAAGAAACCAATGTATGTAATGAATCCTAAAAAGCCTCTTTCATGCTTTGACTCCTTTGTTATTCAGCGAACAAACCTTTGTACAGAGCTAGTTTGTGTCTGGAACAATTAACAAATATCAACGAGATGTATAAATTATAGAGATATAGATTATAAATTATTTTTTTCACCATAGTTTGAAGAAGTGGTTCGAATTACAGCTTGTATGCTCCATGGATTTTATGGTTACATTTAGAATTTGGTTGTGGAATAATTTAGCAAGTATCCAGATGCACATCAACATCCAAAACCCAACACTAGCCCTTAGATTAACCAAATACGTACAGCAAAAGCCTAAAGGAAACCAACAAATCAAAGTGAAGTAAATTACAAACCCACACAAAACATTTACCGGTACTTTTCAGGGTGAAGACCAATTAAAAGGATATACATATTCAATTAAAAAAAGACCACTTTATAATTATTAATTTAAGTGACTGGCATTTAAATATCATACATGAAATGACATTAAGATACCATAAAAAGAGACATGTGGAGACATAACGCATCCATTCTCTTATCTTAATTAATCGTCTGTATGATACCAATGAAATGTATCACAATCATTTAAATAAGTGATTTACATTCTGATTATAGATATCGTAAAAGCACATCTTATGGATGAATTACAGGCAGGTTTTATTGAACTTAAGCTATGAGGTCAATCTGATTTCTGGTTCCATATTGATACAGGCCATCTTAATTAAGGCTGTGATGCTCTCTAAAACAGATGGAGATGGATGCATTAGAAAAAGCTTTAGACTTGAATGTTAACATTGGGTGTAGTTAAAAAATAAACGCGAGCATTTTACAAGTTCAGTACAGAACAACATTGCTACTAACATTGCGGCAATTAAAAAATGAAATCGCTTTCAAGGGATAATGGGAGGTATATTATTTGATTAGATTTGAAATGGTATTTTTATGCACTGTCTATTGTCTTCAATTTAAAACAAAATGGTTTCAATTAAACACTGTGGCAGAATTCCGACTTTTGATATGATATTCAAATTGCGGGGAAGGAAGCTGAATTTAATTGACTCTAATGCAGGAGACTTAATTCGCAGGAACTGAGCAAAGCAAAAGCATGGGCTAAAAGTGGCACAGAAGGTGTCAATGCCTGGTTATTATTCTGACGCTTCTCGGAGAACCTTAACATTTCACATGTTTCAAAGCATTTCAATGCAGTATTGATTGGTGTGGCCTTGTGCTCTGCTCTCCTAGGATTTCTCGTTTTGAACATAAGCAATAAATGTCTTTCTCGCTGATGCATTTGGAGCTTGCAATTATATATTTATAAAAAGAAAATGTTTTATTACATTCTTTTCAAAACCTTTTTAACTGTTGGTGTACCACTATGCAAGCTTCTAATTCTATTTCTGTTATTATGGTTTGGTGAAGCTCAGTCATAATCCCTTCATGTGTGTCGCTTCCTGTAGGCACATTTTTACTACTGATGGCATACAGTGCAACTTATGAATCTTACTCCTGGACATGGTCTGGACTCTTGAAGCATCCGGTCTTCTGGTTGTTCTGATGGAGCTCTGAGTATCTTAGGCAGACCAATTCCTGCAATTGAATTTGTTGCACGGCTAGACTGTTTTGATTGTTTGGAGCCCTTTTAAAATGAACACCAGCCCTGCACCTACTCCTGAAGCAATTAATCACCTAGACCCATGCAAAAGTAAGCATGCTTATTATGGGATTGTTTGATAGTGCTTCTGCTTCATTAATCGGTACCCTATAAAGAGCAGTTTAAACAGCTGTTAGGGAGTGATTTGTTAATAAACAAGTAGAGTACAAACTGAAGAGATGTGTTTACTAAATGTCTTGCCAATTATATCCCTATAACATGGCAATTCTATGGTGGAAAGATGGAAAACATCTAATTAAGAAGAAAAAGGTAAATCTAAGGTAAAAGGATTTAATTAGCACAAGTAATTCCGTTTTCACTCATTGCTCATAGGTGGGCTACTTTGTGTTTCACTCTTATGTTGCTCCTTGTAAGCAAAGCACAGTCTTAGAAGTACAGATCTTGTACTTTTTATTTTATTTTGTCACTGAAGAAAGGTGGCTTTTCCTTGCTGTCAGCAACATTTTTAATTCTACCGCTGTTTCTTAATTCACTCTTTACATGTATCGCTGCTCTTGATGTATCATCTTGCAAATTTTGCTGGATTACACTCGCTGCTGAAAATCATTTCTGAAACACAACCTCATCTGAAAACCCATAGCAAAGCAACTGAAGTTGCAAAAAGATGAGAGAGAAGTAATTCATGGTACAATACCAGCACCAGTGATCTTGGCTTGCTTCATAATGTTCTGTTCAGGGCATTCAATTCCACACCTGTCATTGTGGCACTCTAGTACATGACTTAAAAAACTTAGAAGGGATACATCCCATTATTAAACTCTCTATCTTTTAAGAAACATTTTTTATCCTAGTCTTTCTATTAAGAATTACTGTTCAGAGCAAAGCAACGATATTTCATCTAGTTCTGGTTGAATATGAAAAGATGTATTTATTTTCTACACTTTCTCATTTAATAAAAGCATACTAGTTCAGAATAGCCATGACTGGAGTTTTGTTGTCAATTTTAGATGGATTTCTGGGAAATCGACCAAGAGCTATGTGCTGAACTTGATGTTGGCACAAAAAACCGAAATATATTGACATATAAGTTGAGTATGATGTTGAATGAGAATCCTCTTTGTGACTGTATCCTCTGAGCTGTACTGTTAGAATACAAGTAAAAGTAAAGAAGCCGTAAAGTAATGGATATATAATGTAGTTTATATAGGTTTGTCAATTAACTTTGGCTGTCGGGTATTTCAGTGGGGTGCATACTCTTAGTGCGTCTTTTGGACATTGGCTGATGTACACAATCGCATTCATCATTTCTTTTTTTCTGATTGGCGCATAATGTCAAAGCTAAAAGTGCTTTTGATTGTCAAGTCCTTGTTGCTGCAGTTTGTCATTCAGTGTAATTTCTCCAGTCATCCTGTCATAAACTGATGAGATGAGCTGAAGAATGTTGATTGTCGAGTTTTGAGTTTCCTAGATTAAGTCTTTTGCATTGGCTCCTTCATGTTTTTTTTTTTTTTTGTAACGCTCACAACAGTGACTTGACTGTTGAAGACTTTAGCTCCTGCCAACCCTAGGGAGGAAAAAGCTTTTTGTAGTCATTTAATTTTATTTTAATGGAGTTGCATTATGATCGCAGTTTACAAAAGTTTTCTGTAGTTCATAAGTGCCATGTAAATGACACATTTTGAATATTCCTTTCCATTTGGGGATAACCTGAATATGCTTTTTGAATATTTAATAGTGTGTCCTGTTATACAATAGGGGAAACAGATCTGCTTGGTGCAGAACTGATTTAATTATTTGTTGGACTGAAATGAATTGCATTGTAACATTGTAAATGCAGCCTAACTGTAAAGGAAGCTTTACAACACAAATTAAAGACAGTGCCGACTGACACAGAAAACTGAGGAGTTCAATGTACTTATATTTGAAAACAAGCACAAAGACATAACATGGCATATTTTCCTCAGCCTTTTTGCTGAATATGGATGGTTTACATTAATTTATTTTAGAATATATATATATATATATTTTAAACTCTTAATTTTGTTGAATAATGGATCAAGCTGGAGAAAGTTTAAACTGGATACATGATTAAACCAGCATCGTTCAGATCAGTAGACTTTTTCATTCCGTAGAAGCTTCGTTATAAAGAATCTCCCAAAACGCGAGATCTAATGTGCATTAAAGTTACAGATCACACAGAATAAAACAAAGACGTCTGTAGCAGGTGACGGGGAATCAATGCAGTCTTGAGCTTGTAGTTCCCAAACTGCTTTAACCTTAACCTATCAAAACATTTCAAGTCAAAAGAAGAAAAAAAAGTGTTAAAAAATATCTTATCGTTTCAGGGCTGTCAGAAATCTCAAGACTTATATAAAAATTGTGCATACTAAAGGCTGGTAGATAGATCGGCTACATTTATGCGTAAAAGTCTGCTCTGGAGTTTCAGCAGATTGCTGTTCTGTGTCAGGTCTTACGTTGTCTGACTGGCGGATATGCAGAATTTCATGAATATCTTGGGGTAGAACTGACATCTTGCCAAGAATCAGAGAGGTGCGTCATCCTGCACAGGACAAACAGACCTTTTTGTCTCCGTCTGCAGTGGTGATGGATGACTTTGAAACACATCATGGGTTCCTAAATGCATGAGAGGGAAAGAACAAATCTTAATCGTGGAATCTGTATGAATTCATCATGACCAGGATCTTATTTTTAAATTTGACCATTATCCCATTGTGCCATTGAAAATGATTTATAGGCTACCTGTACTTACGGTCTGTTAAAAGAATGGGAAACGCATGCAGAATTTTAATGGTGAGCTTATGTTATGTTTTTGGGCTTCCGATTATTAAACCCATAAAGGCCAACTACACATCATAGATTTAATTTTAAAAAAAGAAAAAGAAAAGGGTTCCATGTGTATTTGTTAATGTGTACATATTTAATTTTATTTTTGTATTGAGCGTACACTGGCATCCAGTGATGCAAATACTTAAAAATGCAATGTCATTAACATTTGCAATTCCTGTAATCATACAGAGTGAAATCTTTGCCTAGCATGTTTTTCATATATGAAATATTTATCCTATCTAAAAATGCTTTTCTGCTTACAAACCGCCTGAACATGAGCAGACCGCTAATGAAACCCGAAACAGACCACTTGGGTTTTCTGATATACATCAGGTCTTTATGCTAATCCCATCAAAAGGAACCGGGACAGAATATTGAAAAGTGCCAGCAACTTCAAAAGTACTTTTAATTTTCTCTTTGTACACTTCTGTCATTTGAAGCGATTTGGATAACAATGAGCTCCTTTTGTCAAACCTGTCAAAAGTGATTGTTTAAAAATGACAGAAATGTCATTGTTCTTTCTTAAATACCTATTTTGTATGCCTGTTTATTTTTTTAGTGTGTGTTGTGGTGGTGTGTGTGTGTGTGTGGGGGGGGGTGCTTGCACCTCCAGTCAATAATGTTAAGAACATTTACAATTTGCAAGACACTATACACTGAAAAACCCAAAGTAGTGGGACCCAGACATTAGGTAAATATAGTTATGTTTTTTTACATTGTATGTAAGAGGATGAGGGGCAGGCCAACATTTTAATTTAGTTATTGACCCAGACTTTGTGAGTTACACCATAGATGTTAATTTGGGAACTAGACTAGACTAGACTAGACACTAAATGAGCACGATGGGTCGAATGGCTTTCTCTTTGTTGTTATGTTAATTTCCTGAACCACAAAAACCATGTGTTCCCTGCAATCCATTACCTGCAGCTGGTGGATTGACTCCATCAGCATTTATTAATAGTGTATATTTTCATATTTTCTAAGTTTAGTTGAATGCCTGCAGTTCTTTCCGTGACCCGTAGACACTTCTTTTTAACCTTACTTTTCTTCACTGTGAGGTATAGATTAATTGTTTTTGTTAAGTCGCCTTGGATAACGCAATTTGCTACATCCTATTTTCATCAAATTTGAATAAATGTATTGCCTCTTTGTCTATTACTAACTTTTGCACATGTTCAGAATGCATTACTTTTCTCTCAAAGCAAAGTCAGAACGGTAGGGGAGTGTTGAGAGAATGTTCATCAGAAAGTCATTTCAGCAGCTTTGTATGGATTTAAAGGCTATTGAAGTCCCTTAAATATAAATTAATTGGACAATTCCAAGAATTTCAATGTTATTCTTGATATTGAAGTGGACTGTGCATTCTTGGGAAGGATTGACGTGTTTAGATGCAAATAGGTAGTAAAATCTGTGGCTCGTATGTTCCTTTGTCATCAATACCTTTTTAAAATGTATATTCGTTACCATGGAAATCAAAGCTATGTAATGGAAATATTCAGAGGAATGTAAAGTGACATTTTTTTAATTATAATATTGTATATTAAATATTAATGTTACTCCCAATCCCTGTCTAATTCTTATCGTTGGTTTTATTCAACTTGATGTCTTAATTATCTAGCTGAACTAATAATTTTCTTAATTAGACATTAAATGAATGTCTTTAAATAGTTGCAGATTTTAAGTGACTTTTTTTTTTTTAATAAGCAACTTGTAATTAATGTATTTGCCAATACTGAACATAATGCTAGAATCTAGATTATACACAAGAGCAGGGAATTGCATATCTTTTCAGGTAGTGCATATGTATGAATATCTTGGAAAAGGGGCCATTAAACCTGACCATTTTTTTTTTCATATGAAAGGCACAGAGATGCATTTTAGTATTTCATTTGTGTGAGAGACCAAGGAAGCAATTTGCCTTCCTGTTCTCTGAGGACTGTCATTTATACAACTGCTTTGAACGTAAATGAGAAAGTCACACATTTATTATGATTGCAGCATGGTAATATGATTAAGTAAGGAATTTATCCTGGAAGCTCAATCAGATTGGAAAAAGGATTGGTTCTTGCAGTCTAATCTAAATATTCCTTCTGGGACAAAGGGGGGCACTTCTTCAATATAATTCAGGACAGATCTAGACTCATTCTGCATCCATTTCCAAGATTCAGTTTTGTTTCTTTATATGGTTTTGAAAGATTTTATACCATTTGGGTGATTTGTGTGTTAATAGTTGAAATCTTATGAATATTACAGTAGTGTTACAATATACAGTGAGATGGAGGGGGACATCTCTAACCTGTGACAGTCTAATGAAGCTCTGGTTAGTTCCACCAGTGTAACACTTATTAAAAGAGCTAATCGAGTGGCGTACTATATAGCGGTATGTATATTGTGCGTCGCTGCGTCTCTTTACTCACTCTGTCATTTTCATTTTCGTTGCGCGCAAGTGTGTTTTTAAAATTGTACTGCTTTTTTAGACTAATGTAATCGCCTTGAAGGTGTCCTTGAGGCTGTCGCTCACAGGGGGTGGAGAAATGAGACCAACAGGTGCTTTTGCAGTTTTGGAGCGAGTTAATAGCATTACATAAATAAAAAGATGGGTGAAAATGTGCTGAGCAGCTCAGCCTTTTTGTTTTATTTCTAATGGCCTATGAAAGGAATGGCAAAGCTTACATTTAGTCACTTTTGTCCACTTCGCAGAAGGCTTTTTTATCATTAGAATTAGATTCAATAATCAGAACAGTATCACTGTTGTTTCTTTAAATCTGGAATCTAACAGAAAACAAATGCATTATTACATCTCTGTTACCATGGACTCCTTAAACATGCTGTGAAGGGGTGAAGCTATTTTGGCAGGTGGCATGGTCTTTCAGCTATCTGCCTTTTAATCCCTCAGCTCATTTTTTAAATGAGAAGAATTAAATGCATCTTCTCCCCTTTGGTGAATTAAACAAAATATAGCAAATGTATAATTTCGACTGTTCTAAATAGATTTTTACCAACTCCCGCTAGACATTACAGACTAAATTGTATTAGAGCAGGAGAACAGCACTGCATAATTTTCCATACAAATATGCTCTGAAAGCAATTATAGTGGAACCCTTTACGTCTGCATAGAACTATTTAATTAATGTATTTCAAGGCTTAGATGTTGTCTTCTCACCACATAAGTAAAGTTAACTTAATACCAAATGAGCTAAGGATCTTAAAATATGCTCAACGTCTTTGTTCAGCAGTTATGCAGAGACTTCAAAAGAGATTTTTGAATTTAAAAATGCGTGGCTAAACAGCAGGTAGAGAACAAACTTAGGATTGGTCTGATACAACAAAAGACTAATATGATTTTGCAGCACAAGCCCAAGAGTCAAAAAAGCCTTTTCAGAGGTTTGTTTAAATCACATTTTTTCTTTTTTTGTTTTCCTTGTATGAGCTTTGCCACAGTGACCTGTCTTTTTGCTAGCATGCATATCTAACTTAGCAATGAGAATGGTAATTTTAAATACAATTGTCATGGTTAGCGGCATGCACTCAATTTTTGTTCTTCTCCCTTCAAAAAACAAGGCAATTCTGTTGTTATGGGTATATTCAGAATTGTGGTGTTATCCGTGGAAGATTCTAAGATGCATTCGGTCTGCACAAGCATGTAATTGACAATTCTCATTCTGTCAAGTCAATAATGACAAAACCCACACAGCCATAAATACATTTGGTTCCCTTAGTGTTTCAAAGCAGAATTTCATTAGTGCTGCACTTCATAAGCCTGTTGGTACAAGCTGGGTCTAAGGTTGACGACTTCCCACTTAACCCTCTCGCTTCTAAATACCAGTGGATAGAGTGGGAGTGCAGGGGGGGAAGTATTTTAGATGTCTAGGAGGATAATGCTTAGTTTTATAATGGCAAAACCTGATTGTAACACACATGCACGCATGCACGCACGCATGCACGCACACACGCACACACACAATAGTAGATAAGTCAGATTGTAAGATATGACCTTATGGGGTATTTCTTATTTATTTAAGTGACTGAAGTAAGTTTGTTTTTTAAAATAAATGTAATGGACTGAGGCTAGATTTAGTTCTAGTCTGGGTCCAGTTATCACAGTGGATTCATTTTATAATAAGGGTCAATAATAATCCCTTTGCGAACTCTTTAGTAACAATTTATAGACATGGTATTTTAACTATGAAAAGATGTTGTAAATCTTTATAGTTTATAGAATTATTTAGTGTATTGGATACATTTGATCAGTTATTATACTTCTTCATGTGGCAGGAGAGGAAAATACAGAATAAGGCAATGCAATGAAGCACAGTAAATCATTCGTATTTCTTATGATAACATGAGTTTATAAAAAACATCAGGTTTGTTTTATATCCTGTTTATGCCAAAATGGTTTCACGTGAATATGATTTTCTGTTCAGTATGGGACTATAGAAGGGAAATGAAGGAGAGCTTAAAACTGAACACAAGAGACTTCCAGGGTATTTTAAGGAGCAATAGTGCTTCTTGGCAACTAAACACCACTCCACCGAGTGGACAATGTGTCAGATAGGCTCCTGTCCTCACCCTCATTGTGTGGGTGTATCAGAACTGAACATGTTACTTTTCAAATTGTCCATTTTAATGACTGGGAATTGTCTTCTGTGTATGGATTTCATATGGGTTATATATCTGACATAGAATCTGGAATTCTCTTTTTAAACTAACACTTACTGTCTGTGCCTATTTACAGATGGACACTAGTGTAGCAAGATCATTATTTCTAAGCAAGGCTATTTGTGACAGAGATGGGTATAATACTAGAATATTGTGTTCTTCAGGTTTTGTATTTGTGTCAGTAGCAATACAACAGCAATCTCAATTTTCCAGTTGCAACAAGTGACAGCTTTTTCAGTTTATGACCTCTTTTTACTTAATTGTTGCATTGACTATCTGCCACAATAGTTGTATTTAATAGCTGTATGCTTCTTCTGTGCTGTTGGAAGTGTCCATTTTAAAAATAATCTTAACATTTTATACACTTCAGTGCAACTGTTCTATTTTAGGTAAAGGAAACTAATGTGGGGAACCTAGTTTAGTTTAAAGTATAAACTCCCTTTGGCCTATATAACCTTGTACAGGGTGGGATAGAAGAGTTATATCTCTTAAGGAGGGCCCACCTACATTTGCATAATCTAAATTTAACTGCTTTATCATGGTTACTCTCCTTTCTTTCTATTCCTTAAGTCTTCCAAAGTTGTCCTGTATTTTATTTATTTAAAAGCTTTCCATTAAACCCTGGTGACTGCACAGGCAAACACAAAACACAGTGTACTGTCAGTAACCTATCAGAGACTTACATTGCACCTTTCAAGTCATGGAGTGAAAAACTGTATATGAAAAGAATGAAGCTGCTAAACTGTCTCTCTCTTGACTGAGCATACAGAGTTAACATTTGGTCCACCTCTGCTGTGAACAAGACTGAATCGCTTGATAGCGCTTGCATTTTTAGAAACATTTATAATCCGACTTGCAGAACCCTATGGAGTGCTGTACTTAAAGCAATCTTATAGCAGTTGATTAAAAGCATAAGAGTAGGCTTTTTAATAGTTTATTTTTTTTTACTGGAATGTACTTTTTCCAACAACGGCTCCTATTGAGCTCTGGATCCAAGCTGGGATGCTTTCTTACCTTGGTATGATGAGTACTGGAGCAGTCAGATGTCCTTGGTGGGTGGGGGAAGTAGGATGTATTTATCGGACCCCTGATGTCTGTCTTAGCATGTGTGTGGATTGAAAGGTATATTTTAACTGTCGCTTCAACAAACCCCACCTTAGGGATTTACATCATTGGCAACTACGCCACTGCACAAAGTAAACACCTCTCTGACCTTACATTTGTCCTGCCATCTCTATACTAAAAAAGAACCTTCTGCATTGCCTGTCCGTTATCTCTTGCCAGTTTTCATCCTCCTAAACCTGCAGTCAAAAGGTGAACTTTGCAAAACAAAACCCCAGGCGCTTTCCACATCTATAATTCATGTCTCTTTTCAGTAAAACCAAAAAAGTCCAGTAAGGGAGTTCTCATTTAAATCTCAAATTCCCATTGAATTTTTGATTGTGCATTTGTTTCAGGGGAACAAGAAACGCAAGATTAGATTACACCATGTAGCTAATAGAATTCAAACGAAGCACTTAAATGACACCATCTGTGTTGTCAATTGAAATAAATCCTGGTTTGACTTTCGAGAGTACTACATCTTTATTCACACTGAAGATAACAGAAACATTTATGCAAGAGGTGTTTCGGAGCCAAAGGCAGTATATCTGTGTCTAAGAGTTAATCAGAGTTGTAACATACAATTAAGATTCCCTTTCAGTACAAATTACAAAAGCAGGTAGGTTCTATTTAATACAAGGCGATCCTTCCCAACAGTAGTTTGAGTCTGAATGAGATGAGTGTGAACAAAACACATTCTATTTTTACAAGTTAATTAATTTTAATTTCAGTGGTTATCCAAACAAAGGCCATGCATAGAAAAAGAAGTATATTTCTCCCACAAGAACATCAGTCAACACATTTGTTCATTTTGACAACACAGTTTCTAGGAGTTTCAGTGCATTGGTAATTGTTGGAATTCAAGGAGAGACAAGCATGAAATAATTGAGAAATGTTTCTAGGAGATAGAATTTCTGTGCATTTTTGTGGTGTACCATTGGCTTTTGCCTTTACAAGTGTGTGAGAAAATGATTACGGTATTATACATCTTAATACAACTATACAATACTGAAAGGAAAAAAAGCTATTTGGGAAGCACTTTTGATGAGCTGGACCGTTTGCTATCTTCTCACAACTTTGTCTAAATTGCAGAAGTCATTGTAAAGATGCCCAAATCTGAAGTTACAATGTCATCTAGAGCAATTCCATTATAATGACTTAAGATTTTTAATTTACTTTTCTACAGCGATATAATCACAGGCAATTTCCCAAGCAGTCGATACCAGTCGGTATCCATCATTTAATTGAATAGTTTAGGAATACAACTTCTAAGATCTTAGACTTGCACTGTGTATGGCCTTTTATGTCTCTTCATATTATTAAAGTGTGAATTATAGATATATTATTGTGAAACAGTTAATGGGGAAAAAAACTGAAATTTCTAGGTTAGATAAGTATTCACTTCCCTGACTCAATACTTGGTAGAACCACCTTTGGCAGCAATTACAGCTGTGAGTCTTTTGGAGTAAGTCTCTACACATCTGGATTGAGCAATATTCACCCAATCTTCCTGGCAAAATTGTTCCAGCTTGGTCAAGTAGGTGGGTTAAATAAAAGGTGAAATACAAATGGTTGTAACACATCAAAATGGGGAAAAAAGTCCAAAGAGGGTGAATACTTCCTATGTATATGGATATAGGTAGCTTGGTAGGTCGATCTATCGATGCAGATGCAGAGGGAAATTATGCCTGCTTATGTTGTCATACTTGGAAAAATAATTGGAAAAAAATAAACAGATGACTTAATTCTTTCCAGTTATTTCAGCTTAACTAAAAGCTTTTCCCCAATGGACTGTTCTGCAGGCATGTTGCTGTCTGAATAGCTGCCATATACAGTACAACAGTTAGATGCCATATTGAGTTTAGAATTGTGTTTAGCTGTTCTAGTATGTACTTGCAGGTTTTGCTTTTTGAATCATTGTAAACATGAAGAAATTACTTGAAAGTAATGAACAAGCCAACCAAGGTAACAATTTTAACTGGCAAGATTCTTTATTTATTCTTCAGATTCTTTTTCTCTCTGTGTTATTTGATGGCTGCTTTGAAGCATGAATTTTTCTTTCAGTAATTATTTCCTTCCCAACTAAAGAGCTGTCCTGCCATTTATGTGTCTCAGAGGGCTGACATTGGGGGAGTAGTTTATGTATCTCAGATGTCATTTTCCAGCAGATGCTTTGAAGGAAGTGAAGCAGTATATATACACAGTGGTTGCATTAATATGAAAGAAAAATAAATCTCCATCTACAATAACATGGCTAGGGACAGACTAAAGACTGTAACTGCAACAGTCTGCTTGATTGACAGTTTAAAGACAAACACACAAGAGGGGGAAACTCCAGCGTGGGCCAATTACACACCTGTGTTTTATGTTCAGCACTACATTCCCCAAGGCTGTTGCCTAATGTGACTTATTACCATATAAACCATGCTGTGAGGTTGTTACTTTGGGAGAAATTACACTTAATGTTTTTACCTTTCTTGAATCAAAAACCAGTTCTTGCATTCATCCCATGTAGCCTGGTGTAAATGAATTATTGGCTGCTGCACACAAAAGAAAAACAATACCATATCTAATATATATAAAAAAAAATGACAATGAAGGAAGCTTGTTAGCTGATAACACTGCAGGCTCACACACTCACACACAAAGAAATAAAACCGTGGTTGTCTCAAAGAAAATGTAGGAATCCCTGGCCTACTTGTGCTTCAGCCTATGGGGAATCCCATTCACATTTGACAATGTTATAGCCCAGATTCAAACAAATGGTTTCTGCACTATTGGATCCAACTGTGTATCAGACAAAGGCCTTTGACAGGTTAGTAACCCAGGAGTCTGCTGAACAGTTTGCTTACCCATGTAGAGCATGGTGTTGCTGGCTTGGCAATCTGTAGCTTGCTGCACATCATTGAACCAGTGAGATGAACCAGTAATCCGTCTTGCAACTCTTTGTTGTACCACGTATTAATGCTATACAAAAAATAATACACATTTAATAAAACATGCACTACACATTTACAAAGTATTATAAATTAATCAAATGCAGTCAACATTTATAAAATATGTTGTGCTAGTAAAGCACTCTTGAGCACGATGTAAGTGGTACATCTGAATACACTTGACGCTTTCCAAGCTGTTGTGTAATAGATCCAATTACTACATTGACTGTGCTCATGAAAAACTTAAGGTTAGTTCGTACATATCCTATAAATCTATAATTATATATAATTCCTCATGGAAATTGGAGATTATCTACAGACTTTAGAAGGTAATAACTTTGCTCTTAGGTTTAGTCTACTTCCTTTGCATATTTGAAATTTGATGAAGTGCTTTGCAATTTACATCCATCCATCCATCAATTTTCGAAACCCGCTTATCCTGGCGAGAGTCGAGTGGAAGCCAGATCCGATCCCGGCATTGCAATTTACAGTATATACTAAATAATTTCAGATTTTTCTGGAAGACTGAAATCCACCCTTTTTTAATTCGTACATATTGAAATTGGGATAAAGTTCATGCTTTTAAAACAGAGACTTTTGCATGTTTCAGGATCTAATTATGCTCTATCAGTATATACAATATATCAATATAAAAGTCACAGTATACAGCTAGACTGCACCTAGACCAAAATGAAATATGAAAACTTCAACAAAATATGGTTTCTCTATATTCCCCATGTTATAAAAATAAAGAAAATTCATACCAATAAATTAATATATATATATATATATATATATATATATATATATATATATATATATATATATATACTACAACTTAATTCTTACTGTCACCTATCAATACTATGTGTATTCATTTTCATACCATCTTTCTAACTGTAATTATGTTTTAATTAATAAGGACAGGTTTAATTGGGAAGAATGGCAGTACTAAATTAAACAGAAGCCAAGGGACTAAGATATTGGATATCAATAGCTGTTTTATGTGTTGAGATCTGCTCTCCATGGAATTTAAATTGCCAAAGCTTCAGGACATAAAATCCTCTTTTGAGAGGTCAAGAACTATGTCATTATAGAGGGACACAACAGAGAGTTTTGACAGAATCCAGACTAATTACATCAAGAAAAAGAATATGGCCTATGCAAAGTAAAACAAAAACACCAATTACAAAAAAATAACTGGTTGTTTCAGAACTGACATTTAACAAAACATTTAATTGGATAAACACTCTGAAGCTTAGATTTTCCCATTGAAATGAATCCATTGAAACTGAGGAAGCACTCCAGTGTCCAGTGTCCAGTGTTCCTGTGAAAGGAGAACACCCTGAATCTGAAACGTATTGGGCTGGTTTCACAGAGCCAAATTAGCATTAGTCCTGGACTACCCAATGTTACTTGAGGTAGAGAAACCAGCCAAAACCATTCTAAACTGAGGAAGATTTGTGTTCTGACTTAATGATGGGTTCATTAATTGATCTTGATTCCAAAAGTTTTTGTTTGGTGTACAGTGAAATATGTCTTACGATAATGCGTCTCCCTACTTTGGTTGTCATCCCTGAGATCTGAAGCAGGGATCTGCAGATCTGGTGCTGGAGACCCCCAAGGTCTTCTGGTCACCCGTTTAACAAGCTCTGTTACTTAATTGATTTCAAATATTGTCTAGATCAGTCAAGATTAAGATGTTCTTTGGGTGCTGATTGCAAACTGTTACGCTTTATTTATCTTTAACATTTGAAGTTGGAGAAGCATGACACAAATCTGATTTGATTATTAAATCTTTTATTTTCTGGTGAGGCTATAGAGATCTCTTATGTTTGTTATTGACTCGTTGAATATGATCCTGTATGCTTTCATTTTGCATTGCAGAGGTCTAGAAGAAACCACCATAGAAAGGGACTATAAGGCATCACAATGTATATCACGCACTTTCTAATGTGCACAAAACACGTGTGCGGTGTACTGCATATATGCAGTACATATCACAAAACACTCAAAGGTTAAGAGTTGCAGGCAGTGGCAGATTTCATTGTTAGACCTTAAATATTTAATATCTGTGTGGGCGGGGGGATCCCTTTTGGAAAAACATAACAAACTTTTCTTAGGTCCTATGAATTATATCAGTTCAATGTATAGTAAGAGCCATATGCATTCATGTCAGTGCTGAGCAGATTATAAAGTCTGAACTTTTACCGCGAGATTCCCCTGGGTGTTTCCAGGGTCAGGCAGTTCAGTCTCTCTCTGTATTCAGATCTGGGTTGTTAGGTCTATTGATTGGTTGAACTCGGTACAACCATGCACCCCCTATCACTCACCTCCAGCAAATTATATCTAGGCCAATTAATACTTTCCTTATAGGATGTTTTCACCCCTATTAGACCTTATATGCCACAGAGCACATTAGCATCTACTTAGCCTTGTCTATCATGTACAAAACTACATGTTGAAAAAAAGTAATGTCAGCTCTTCCAAGGCAGACCGACTTTAACATTTATTTTAAATAAAAAGCACAAATTGTTATATTTTTTGTATTGTATAATTTGCCTTTCATATAATTTACCTTTCTTTTTGCAGTTTCTCACCCACCCACATTAAAATGTATATCAAACATTTCACAGAAAAAAAAATGAAGAAAATAAAACCTTATGCCTGTTGTTAGTTCGCAAATGTCTTCCTCTAAAAATACTAATAAATGTAAGAGCAAATCAATGTCTTTATCAATAAAAGGAAATACAGCTTTTCAAATTGGAATATCCATATCACTGCTATTCCAATGGACTTCCTTTGATGAGTTCCACAATTAATTAAAAAGTAAATTGGCAGAGCAGATGAATTTGAAAGACTTAAGAACAATAGAGTTGTTAAAGCAAACTGGATTTTAATGAGCCTGGAGATGAATCCTGATAAATTGATGCACCTTCTTGTCATATCCTTTCTCCTTTGCTTTAATTAAATTGTCCCAATTAAAAGGATATCATTAGATCTTACAAAGGCAGGCCATATAAACATCGAGGGGGGACAAGATGTCAGTGAACCAGATGTGATGAATGACCACAAAAGAGTGCCACCATCCCAAAAGGACCTTGTGTTGGTTGTCTTTTTTTGGCTCTAAAGAACACCAGGCCATACAGAATGCTGTAAATTGTATCAAAAATAAAACTAGAAACATCTTAATTAAACCATGATATTTCTATTATCCATATCGTTTGATGGCATTTAATGCATTCATTAAAATTATGGAAACGTTTTTTTTTGTTTCTTGTGCTAAAATAGCTGATGTTCTACTGTAAACTGAAGCCAAATAGCATATACAGTGAGGGAAAAAAGTATTTGATCCCCTGCTGATTTTGTATGTTTGCCCACTGACAAAGAAATGATCAGTCTATAATTTTAATGGTAGGTGTATTTTAACAGTGAGAGACAGAATAACAACAAAAAAATCCAGAAAAACGCATTTCAAAAAAGTTATAATTTGATTTGCATGTTAATGAGGGAAATAAGTATTTGATCCCCTATCAATCAGCAAGATTTCTGGCTCCCAGGTGTCTTTTATACAGGTAACGAGCTGAGATTAGGAGCACTCTCTTAAAGGGAGTGCTCCTAATCTCAGCTCGTTACCTGTATAAAAGACACCTGTCCACAGAAGCAATCAATCAATCAGATTCCAAACTCTCCACCATGGCCAAGACCAAAGAGCTGTCCAAGGCTGTCAGGGACAAGATTGTAGACCTACACAAGGCTGGAATGGGCTACAAGACCATCGCCAAGCAGCTTGGTGAGAAGGTGACAACAGTTGGTGAGATTATTCGCAAATGGAAGAAACACAAAATAACTGTCAGTCTCCCTCGGTCTGGGGCTCCATGCAAGATGTGGAGATCCTCGTGGAGTTTCAATGATCATGAGAACGGTGAGGAATCAGCCCAGAACTACACGGGAGGATCTTGTTAATGATCTCAAGGCAGCTGGGACCATAGTCACCAAGAAAACAATTGGTAACACACTACGCCGTGAAGGACTGAAATCCTGCAGCGCCCGCAAGGTCCCCCTGCTCAAGAACGCACATGTACAGGCCCGTCTGAAGTTTGCCAATGAACATCTGAATGATTCAGAGGAGAACTGGGTGAAAGTGTTGTGGTCAGATGAGACCAAAATCAAGCTCTTTGGCATCAACTCAACTCACCATGTTTGGAGCAGGAGGAATGACCCCAAGAACACCATCCTCACCGTCAAACATGGAGGTGGAAACATTATGCTTTGGGGGTGTATTTCTGCTAAGAGGACAGGACAACTGCACCGCATCAAAGGGACGATGGACAGGGCCATGTACCGTCAAA
Organism: Amia ocellicauda; assembly: GCF_036373705.1. NCBI lineage: Eukaryota > Metazoa > Chordata > Actinopteri > Amiiformes > Amiidae > Amia > Amia ocellicauda. The sequence continues at coordinate 21,716,694 of NC_089866.1, read as the reverse complement.
TCTTGGGTGAGAACCTCCTTCCCTCAGCCAGGGCATTGAAAATGGGTCGTGGATGGGTATTCCAGCATGACAATGACCCAAAACACACAGCCAAGGCAACAAAGGAGTGGCTCAAGAAGAAGCACATTAAAGTCATGGAGTGGCCTAGCCAGTCTCCAGACCTTAATCCCATAGAAAATCTGTGGAGGGAGCTGAAGTTTCGAGTTGCCAAACGTCAGCCTCGAAACCTTAATGACTTGGAGAGGATCTGCAAAGAGGAGTGGGACAAAATCCCTCCTGAGATGTGTGCAAACCTGGTGGCCAACTACAAGAAACGTCTGACCTCTGTGATTGCTGACAAGGGTTTTGCCACCAAGTACTAAGTCGAAGGGGTCAAATACTTATTTTCCTCATTAACATGAAAATCAATGTATAACTTTTTTGAAATTTGTTTTTCTGGATTTTTTTGTTGTTATTCTGTCTCTCACTGCTAAAATACACCTACCATTAAAATGATAGACTGATCATTTCTTTGTCAGTGGGCAAACTTACAAAATCAGCAGGGGATCAAATACTTTTTTCCCCCCACTGTAATATGAATCTGAAACAAAAACCTATAATGTGAACTTCCTGTTCAGACTATATTGTTCTCCCACTCATAATTTTTCATGAATGTTGTGAAAAGCAAAAACATACAAAATGACTAAATTAAGAAAATATTATATTGCAAGTATATTACAAGGAAACTGCATACAATCTGAGAGAAACTAAAATGAAGCAATGCCAATGTGTTAGTCCCTAAGGCATGTCATCATAATTAAAGATAATTAGCATTAATAGTACTTAACTTTCATGCAGCTCTGTGCTTAATTTTTAATGTATGTGTAGGAACCTAACAATGGATAGACTACCTTTGACTGGTATAGATAGTAAGCGAAAATTGAATTAATGTGGTAGGAATGCAGGTTTCTGGTGATCTCTTGGCTTAAGTAAGGACATCTGTTTCTATGTACAGCCTATCACAGTCGTGCATCTTCCTTTCTAAATCAAGCTGCTGAGGCAAGAAAAATTTTGGTCCACACAGACAGATCATTAATGCAAGGTAGATGCTTCATTAGAAACAAAGAGGATCGATACCCCAATCGACAAAAACTGGCTTGGAATTAAGGAAATATAGATTTAATTGACCAGAGGATTTTCTTTTTCACCTTATACTGAACAAAGGTATCACAGAACCACAGAAAAGCACATTGTGACTAATGGTCTAATGACAACCGTTCCATTTTCAAACTTTTAATTGTATTCTCATTGCTTTCATATTTGATCATTCGTTAAAGTGTTTGAAATTTGTTGCTCAGATTTGAATGATGTAGACATATGCAGTTGTGTCAGTCTTAAGCAGTGCCTGTCATAGTGTCTAGAGCAGACTTTCTCCACTTCAGTCCACAGGGACACACAGTAGTCCATGTGTTTTATCTAACCAGCAGCAAACTATTTTAAAATGTACATTGCTTTACATTGCGTATAAATAACTTTAATCTCTTCATGTATACTTTAATCTAGGATGTATGAGTTTTCCATGTAGAGAGAAGCAATAACCTAAATGAAGCTGATTCGTGGATGAAATATCTGGACTGCTTAACCCCCACCCCACCCCCCTCAGTCTGCATCTATCTAGACACTAGGTGTATCAGTGGTGTATATGAAGTCACTTCCACTGATGTTTGCACATGTTTATCGGTAACACTTTTTAATAAGGTGCTGCTTATGAATGTGTAATTAATGATTTTAGATGTCAATATATACTTTATAAAGCATTAATAATGCATTATAAATGGAGTGGTCACAAAGTTTAACAGGTAGCTAAACTTGTCCCTCTTTCACATAATGTATGAATAGGTTATAAAGCAAACTTCACTGCAGCTTGGACACATTCCTAATACATTATTTTACACTTTTTGATTTTAAACGGTTGATGGACAATTTTTAGCTACCTGTTCAACTTTGTGGCCTTTCCGTACATTGCTATAAATAAGTTATAATCAATGTATAAGGCATTTGTAACACTTTACAAAGTAATATGAATCTATTAAACACTTATTAATCATTAACAACGCATTCATAAGCAGCATTATTATGCATTGTAAGCCCTTAATCTTTTCATTGATGTTATTTGCCACAGTTCATATGTGTTTTTTATGGGCTTGCAAAGGATGTGTTTTAGGAGTACCTATTGGAGTCTCCTGCTGTGCACAATTAAAACAGGCTACAAGTTTTTCAATAGTCCTGTCTGGTCTTGCTTGTCTGTTGCATTTTAAGTCTGTAAAATCTCATTAAGACATGAGTGCAAAGACAAGATGCAAACGAGAAGCAGGTTGTGAGGATATGATAAACAGTCTGAACTTGTATACAAGAATCTAAAAGCGATACAATTAGTGGAGGGTGAATGGAGGTCTTATCCTTATAATGGATTAACTAAGCCACAGCTTTTAATATTTGTCACGGAGCACTAAGAACAGGATAGAAGGTCATAGATGAGGACTGAGAAGAGGCAGAATACATATTTAAGATGTCTGCACAGAAACTCAGATAGAATTCTTTAACAGCTAATAGAATAGATGTAATGCTTTTTTAGATTGTAAATGTATTCTTTGAATTCAGAGTTCTGTAAATCCGCATATACAACCTAATTTTACACAACTGTAAAAAATCTATCTACACATCAGGCTTTGATGTAAAATCTTGGTTTATTTTGTGCAGAGTTAGTTTTACACGTCTGCTGGTATTAGGATCTCGACAAGGTTATTGTCCAAAGGCAATTGGAGTTGCATGAGAATATGACAAAGGACACAACTTCACACAACCTGTAATTACTTTCTCGATTTTCAGATCGGACTGAGTTTTTAATTTAGTTCAGGAGAGAAATTATTTATTGTCCAGTTAAATTGCCACTTGTCACTACAGTTCAATCCTTTCCTAAAGGACGATGTTTGATTGCTTCTATACAGAATGCAGTCATGTTTCATCCAATCATTGCATGCAATAAAGGGAAAAAATATTCCCTTCATTAAAGATTTAAAGATTTTTCTGAACCAATCTGTATCTTTGAAAGCCAAGTGGAGGGCTACAATGTATCTTCCAAAATGTATTTCTGATTTTTTTTTTGTTTATTCTTTCAATGGAACTTCAAATAACTTTCTGACGTGTTTGAGTCATACAGCTCTCCTTAGAAATATTCAGTAAAGTAAAAATAGATGTGCAATATCTTAATAGGGCTCTGTTTTTTTCATTTTTGAAAAAGCAAGGCACTCCAAAGAAATGACACTCATTGACCTCTTACGACCTAAAAGCTTTTTTTCAATAGCCAAAGGTAGCTTTCAAACCTATTACAGATTCACCCAGATAGAAAGCCTGTATATCATACTTTGTTCTCTATAGATGGATGACAGATGTATAATTTGATGGGGAAGTGGCAACATTCCTTTTTAATGGCTGACAACCTGCATATTAATGAAACCACAATTACTTTCTGCTGTTCTGGGGGTGAACTAAGTGCCTTTTACTGGATTTTTCAGAGTACCATCCTGCTTTGAAAGCAGGTATATATTTAAAACTAAAGAGACAAAGTTTAGGATCTTTAATAAGTGGATTTGCATGTGTGATTTGTGTACTGAATAGAAGTGTGCACTGACAAACAGGTAAGACAGATTCAGAATTGATCCATTACCGATGAAATGGAATACAAAAATAAAATAACAAAACCAGAGCAAGGATGAAAATAAATGCTGGCTATGCACTGTACTCTTGTGGTCCTTTTACCCAAGTTATATGCAGTTTTCTACAGACGGGGAGAGTTGATTAAATTTTTTGCGTGACGTCACAGAAACCGGGTGTTCCCAATGGCATTTCCCCTTGTGCTGTGCTCCCAAGGGAAGATACCAGCTCTTGATTTGAGTTCCTACACTATTAATTACATGAGAACTTGACCTGACGTACAGTACCATCAAATAAATGCCCAGAGACCTCAGATCTCATTGATGAAGCCAAAGCATGTGGATTAAAGTCAATACATTTGATTAAAGAAGAGCCATTGGAGCACCAGAAATATTTACTTCAAAACAAGCTGCAACAACCAATAATAAATAATTATTCAGCACTGCACGTCTGATATGTTATAACATATTCTATACTTTCAGATTCTATTGATATTTATTTATTCATTTATCTCTATATTTTACACAAAGTTGACTCCAACAATAATATCTCACTAATGTTGTGGTGTCTCTGGTATAACTGACAGGGAAGTTCAGCAGGGCAACTTGAGAATCTCCAGTGGACCAAGGAATTAACTCTGCTTTGTGATTAGTGCTGACCAAACCATTTTGTGAGAAACCTTACTGTACATTACAGAAAGCTGCTCTTGGCGAAGAGTATAAAATGGAAAAGAACATGATTTTGGATGGCCAAAGAGTTATGCATATCTGTATCTGAGCACAAAGGCTAACTTGGGAGACAAAGCGTGATTGAGTGTGCCGATAAGAAAGCTCGTAGAAACACCTTCACCCAGAACAAGAAACTATCAGGAACTTTGGAAGTATCATTAGTCTCTGATCAAAAGATGGATTGCATTTAATTTAGTTAATAAAGCTGGAACCACAACCCATTCTTGGTAGTTTCAAAGATTAATTGGACCCAACAGATTTAAAGAAATGTACAGGGAGGCCACTGAACATAAAATAAATGATACAGCTTGTCATTGACTTTTCTTTTTAATCTTGTAAACTAACTTGGTAGGCACATTCATGACTTGCTGCTGCACTCAACATTTGAACCAATTAATCCTCAGCCAAAACTAATTGGAAGTATACATTCTGGGGCCAATTAAAAAAAACAACAACAACAACAAAGACTGATATTTATAGTTTTACTTGTGTTACATGATAAAAACAGTCTGTACAGATATAATTACCAGCTATAGTTTTAGTGTCACTCAGTGTAGTAGTAGAAATGTATAGATGCTTCAATTTGTCTTATTCTTTTTAGTATTTATGTCAGTTTAGTACCAAATATTTGTTTTGTTTTTGTTTGTTTTAATGAGAATCTGAAATGTTTTCTAACATGTTTTTACAACTAGTATTGTGGATTCTGAAGCTTGTCTTAATACATATGTAAGAATATGCATTACATTTGTAAATGCTCTGAAGTCGATTGCATCGTATTGTTGTAAAAATAACTTTTAATGCACTTTTGCTCTACAAAAATCAATTATGCTTTAGTATATTGTTTCTCTAATGCGACACAAGCTGTATTAGCAGTTTCTCTACTAATTTAATTGAATACTTAAAAGTTACAATATGAATGAGCGTGCAGTAGGAAAATGTTTTAAAGCCAACTATAAGCCTTGAAAATAAATCCCACTCAAATGCGATTGTAGGACCTATAAATCTGCCTAAGAATAGCTGTTTTTTGGTTTTATGGTTTGAATTGCTTATTTTTCAATTAATAGCTGGCAGAAATAAATTAATCAACTCCAGTATTATAATTTTATTTATGGTTGAATATAATATTTTATATGTAAAAATAGCTTATCTTGCAGTCCTAGGGGATGGAATTATGTACATCCTTAAATAAAGTGTCAAAGCACAAATGTGAACTTTTCTTCTGCATTATCAATACATTATTACATGAGGGGGAAGAAAAGGAATAGCTTATCCTTCATGTGAGTTCAAAAGTTAGATGAGGATGCCCAGTCAGATCTTAAGATAACCAGGCTAATTCAGTTTAAAAAACGATTCTTTAGTTATTTTGTTTACTGTGGTGGGCACATTTGAAAATGTCAGCCTATTCAGAAACTTTAATCACATTTTATTCAAATTAAAGGGAAGGTTGAATTCAACTTTTGTGGAGCAAGTGGAGCTGGGACATCCACTCCTACACATGGGAACAATGACTGGGGCTACTCTGTAAAAGAGCAGGCATAAAGCATTATAGTTCTTTCGGCTTCTTAGAGCTGAGGCGTAAGGTTTGTTTCAGAATTGGTGGTGACGCTGTCAATATTGGGGATTTTGTGTCCCCTACACCTATGCGTCCCCCCCATCCTCTCCAAAACTTACAACTATGCTTAGAGCAGTTCCAAGGGATGAGCAAAGCATATGTATAGTTGAAAGTCAATTTAAGAGCACCTTTCTTGCATGCTCAATTTCTGATGTGCAAACTAGGAATCTCAGACATGATTACATGTAGTTTAGGAGGGGTTGTAGCTATCTACTTTTTAAAGGCAGTTGTTTTTTGTGAGGTAATGGACAAAAGAAAATGCCTACAGTGATGTGAAAGTTGTATGAGCTTTTCTGGGACATGAATGCTTACTTACATCAATTTGTGCATGCAAAACAAAATGAGAGAGAGACTTCTCAATTGCAGAAGTCCTTTGTGGCTCTTGTTTCACCACCTGGCATGTCCTTTACACACAGTATGATTGTTTTGGTGCTTTGGTGGTTTTAAAACTGCTGTGGGAAAAATGCTAATGTGACGGCACAAGAATCCAAGAACTAAAGCACGAAAAAGAGGTCATCAACTGCATTCTAAGCCTTTCTAAAAATTTTTTGGGAGAAACAGTCTCTTGATCTGTATAAGGACACCATGCCAGGAACACTTCCTGACACTCATTTCACCTGCTGTCTCTTTTCTTCATGCTAGAGAAAAAACTGACAAAAGTGAGAAACAATAAAGAGGAAGCACAAAGCCCCCCATCTCTGAAGCAATCTCATTTTACATTAGCAGCACAAAAGGCTAATTCTTAACTGCATCTTGGTCATGTCTTTGTATTTTTCCACGTCTACAAACAACTCCTTCCTCCTGGGGGAACTCCTTTCTTTTTTGCTTGGGTTTCTTAAGAGCTATTTTGTACTGAAATGCATGCAAAAACCATGCTTCGTGATATTACAAATCTGAAACACATTACATGCATTAAAGCAATGATTGTTAGCTTTTCTTTTCTTTTTTTTCCTCTACAGAGACAACAAATTAGTCTTGAAATGTTAACCACCCACAGACACCTACACTGCAGTACTATAAGTAACAGGAAGTGCTCTTAGCTGTGGTACCATAGGTCATGTGCTATGTAGGAGTTTTTTTTGTGTGAAGGGCACCATGACCTCCTGTAGATTGTGTGATATTTTGGACAGCATGACCACCATTGATGGACTTTATCTGTGACAGCCCCGCACATCTACAAGCACTCTAATATATCACACCCTTTCCCAGAGCTGGGAGTGTAACACAGGGTACATTTGTTAGAAACATTTCACGACCTGACCTCAGTCCCACAGAACATCTCTGGGATTTTATTAAATTAGATTTTCCCTTGATGCATTACAAGCTGTGTTAACTGTCATTGTTAATTTTATTGTTATATAAATATGAACATTTTATTAAAATAATACTATGGCGAGTTAGTAGAAAAGCCCATAATCTTCAGATGCATCATAAGCTAACATTTCCCTATTGTGCCTGTCAAAAGCAGGAAAAAGATAAATCTGTCCAGAAACCCTACAGATTATTAATCTCTATAGCATAGTAGCAAACAAAACCATGACAATTGTAAACTTTAGCCATGTGCCCAAATGATGTTAGTAGATAGTAGGGTTCTATGGGCGCGGCCTATTTTGTTATGACGTATGACCTAACCTTATTAATATTCCTATGTCATAATTGGGGGGGGTGATTTTAGGTAGAGTTATTTCCTTAATTATTCCTACGTCATATCCGTCAGAAAGTGTACACCCATAAAACCCTGAACAACAAGGACACCCATAAATACCCCCACCCCTCTGAAGGCACCGCCCCGAAACTCTCCTCTCTATTTAAGGACCCGCGCTGCTTTTAGGCAATACCTCTTTAATTCTCAGCATCTGAAACATCATTTTGTTTAGCAGTACCCTGATTACAAACCCTATTGAAGGGGTTGTGGAGGAGCCAGAAAAACAGGTTATCGAAATCATGTTTGACGACTTGGACTGGCCGTTCTTGAAAGAGGTCATAACCTGTATAAATGACGGTTTTGACATCTTGATCAAATGTTTGCAACTGGATTCTGTTAGAAGGAGAATATGCTGGATTATGGATTATATATCCCCCTTGAAGGACGACGACGATGATAAAACAGACGACCTGTAGGGGTTTGGAGGGGGGTCTGGCGGCTCAGGGGCTACTCTCTTCTAAGAGGGCGGTCTGTCGTGACGTAGTGAAGAGATAGGATAAAAGGCGCAACACTTCATTCATGGTTTAAAATTAAAGAGAATGTCTTACCCGAAAGCTGTGGACGTCGACAGGCTCTACAGACCTCTTCAAACCCAGGATCTCCCCTGGTTCTATTCCCCAGATTTTGTATACACTCCGGAACCCTCTGACTGCGGCTACCCTCCAAGACCTCAACCCCGGGTCCCTCAGGAGGGCCTCGATTTTGCTGAACTGTCTACCGTCTGTGCGTCTCAGGAGGGGGTCGGTCCAATGGATGTAGAAACACCCCACAAACCACCAGGAGACCCAATGAGCATCGAACTGTCCCTGGGGCGTGATGAAGAAGCTGGATTTATGCCCGGGGTACGTGACCAAGTAAGCAGAGTGGTTAAAAGCACCCTGGTGTATATTCTGAGTGCTCTCATCGACCGAGCTCTGAAAGTAGTCTGTCTGGGTTGTGAAGTGAATCACCCCAGTCAGTTGAAACACAGCTGTTTGTTTGAACCAGACCGCTACTATTTCCAGTTCTATTTCAACGTGTTTTACAGAAGACTGAACAAACCGTGGCTGAAACCATAGGTGTTTTTTTTTAGTTTCAATTCATTCCTGGAAATCATAGTACATATCACCGCAGAGTTTTTGTGTTACTGGGTTAAAGGTGTTTGGGTCAAAGCACTACGGACAGCCATGGTAAATACAACCAGCAAACTCATAAGCGGTACGCATCCCGGACACGTCGCTAAAACCGTCTAAGTAGTAAGGCCCCATTTTGACTTCCCCTTGATTTAAAGCATGTCTGATTAAGATGTTATCCCTGACACTCAGGTATTCCAGCCACTGTATGGAGACAGTCGAAAAGTTATTTTGTCTAGCACGATAGTTGTCAGAAGTGGTGACCGCTATAGTGTTTTTCTGCAAGAAATTGGCCCGATACATTTTCATGCAGAGAGACGCTATGGTCACACTTTGCAAAGGGTCGAGACCTGAGGTGTTGATAACCTCAGCGCGGAAACGCACACAGGCTTCTTTAAGGATCACCACATCATTTTTACAATAAGCGGCCATCTCTTCTCTGAAATCAAAAACACCTCCCTTAACCGTATTGTACCATTTAAAGAATTCCGCCCTCTCATGAGACATCATAGTATCAACCCCGTAATAAGAGGCGGGCGGGTAGGACCCTCGATAATTTTGAGTGTCCTTAGTATTAAAAAAATGGCAGAACCAACCTTTCTTCTGAGCCTTTCATGGGGAGGAAATGTAACGAGTCTATGTAACGTTGGTTGAAAGCTTCATCGGTGAAACACATGATCTTGCTACCCTGAGCTATTATTTTTGGGGTCACCCCATTTTCCACCAGATACTTCATCAAAATGTAAGAATCATAACCCTTAGCATTGTGTGCAATAAATGTGTAATTGAGGTATTTTGGACCGCAATACCGCGTAAAGAAATCCCTGACACAACTCTCACTGCTGGCTGACCACTCACGATCCAACATATCAATACAGTGTATATAATTAGCAATGTGGACCCCGTTTTCTTGTCGACATTAAAAATCAAAAAAGACATACCGGTTGTGCGGCGGCTCCTTTTTAACCGGCTGAATAAAGCACTGATGCTCGGACCCCGGGGTTAAATCAGCATTACAGATCCTGCATCTCGGCTCCAGACATTTGTGTGGTTTAACCTCATGAAAACGGTACTGGAGGCAACACTGCGGGCAATATTTAGTTTAATCACAATAACTCCGTTTTTTAACCCCCTCAACAGCTGCCCTCTGTACCTTATGCTCGGAAAAACAGAACGCCGAGAGACAAATCCTTAAGCAATCTTTACATCAGATGATGGGTGCCAAACCCTTACGACATTGCAGATTGAAACAGACATTACAATAACCGTCACAGCGGTGCTTAAGCTTATCATTGAAGGCCTTATTACACCAAGGACAAATGTAATAAACCCAAAAAAGCCGTCAAACTCTTTATTCCAAAGTAATGACTATCACTTACGAAGAGAAACAGAGTCTGTGTATGGGTTTCAGGATGTGTCTGACATTTCACAAATACTTCCTTTACCTCACAACGGTACTACACTACAATTTTTAAAGACAACAACTCCTCAAACTCTTTAATGTCTGAAAAGGCCACCATCTGTTGAGAGTTTAAGCCGGCACTCTGATGAAGCATTAAAGCCTCTTGCAGAGCTTGGGGTTCAGGCATGTCAGGGGCGAGTATTTTTGTTAAACTGTATGCAAAACAGAGCTTATTGTCCCCACTGGAACTCACCACTAATTGCCTGAGCTTGGTCCTAATTATGTCGTTCTTCAAGCATTTCGACAGTCTTCTAAGCACCCCACCCTCAGGGTTACGAACCACATTCATTACCAGAGACAGACTTTCATCAGCTAAGATGGCCGCGTTACTTTGCAACAACGTTTCGATTTTAGCCAGAAATTCATCAACATCTAAATTATCTCCGCTCAGCATTACAGATTGGTTGCTAAACAAATCATCCCCTCTGAGTTCTAACTGTACAACATCTCGAGGTCTGACCCTTTCAGCAACCTGTTCAAGCATGTTTTACAAGGCCTTGTGTATGTTGACAAATATTTCCGCATAATTGTCACAATTTAAAAGTTCTGCAAAATTAAAACGCTGAATCATTTCAAAATTGTTATAGGCAGGTCTATCTATAATCACGGGATCACTGGAACTCTTGGACACATCATCATTTTAAACAAAACTGTCACCCCCCACATTCTCACAGAGCATATCCTCCACAGCCTTATCAGTCTCGGAACCCTCCACATCCCGAACACCACCACTGCCGCCATCTACAAAACCCCCCTTTTGAGGAGTCTCATTTAAAGCCTGTAAAAACCCTTCAAAGATATCCAACCGGTTAATGTCAAGATCCTCCTCTATAGAGATGGCGGCTTCTGCTGACATCCTGTGTTCTAATTGACTCAAATCATTTATAACAGGGGCAGAATTTGGTCGGGGTAGCTCCTCCAAAGCCTCCACCATTTCAAACAAATCGGGGTGAACTAGGGGGAGAACCTCTATAGGCGCTACCGGTGGGAGGTGGTTATTTAGATCATTGACCATCTGTAACAGGTCGTGGGTTCAACGGTAAGTCTGTTAATTCACGTTGGCTCAGAGGGTTTAATTCTATCGGGGGTAGTTGGTGGTTATTTAAATCATTTACAATTTGTAATAGTTCCAGGTTCATTGGAACATCAGAGGAGTTCACAACAGGGCTGTGGACATTCTCTTGGGAAGGTCTTTTTGGGGGCCTAGCTTGTTCATAATCCTTTAGTTCGTGAGTTCTTTTACCAAGTCCATACGTTTTTAAATTTATACAAGCGCGAAGAATAAAAAATACATTACATTTATATCTCTCAACGGTAACAGAAATCAAACTTAAAACAACCTGAGCAGGACATTCAAAACCTTTAGCTTTTTTAGACCTTTGAAAATAGCCTTAGACATTTACTACACCGCCTTATTATTTACAGACACTATATTTATTAGGACTTAATAAAATCTAAAACCTTATAATAAATGTAAAACAGAGAAGCCACTGTAAATAAGTTGTTTCTTAAATGTTTCTTTAAAAACTGTAATATTATTAATAAAACACATTTATATACACACACACCCACAGCAACATTTCATTTTTAAACTAACCTTCCAAGTGTAAACGCTTCCTGATCCCGGGAATTCCTGTTTCACAAGCATTTTCATGATCTGTTTAAATATTAAATACAATGAACACAATCAATCCTTTTCCAACAACCACTTTAAAACAGAAGTATAATAGCGGTAGATATGCCAAACAACTTACTAAACCCTTTCGGTCGGCTTAACTTCCTAACCAGACGGTACGGCAATCGGCCATTTCTAAACACGTTTCCCCACAGAAACAAGCCCAGACATGTCCGGCCTTCTACAGGTCTTTCCCAGAACCCCCCGCCCTACAGGAAACAGGCTCACATCACTTAAATATTAACCCTCAACCCTCAGCGGGCAAACAAATCCCTTTTAAAAACATTGAAGTTTGAAAGATCTTACTTACCTCCACAGAATAATCGTTTCTTGTGTTTTTCGGCTGGTTTAGCTTTTTGTACCGCTGTGAAGGTAAGAGATATGTTTAACCTTTAGCCACGCCGCTTTATAAAAAGCTTTAACCTCTTATTTACAGGCTGCAGATATATACTCACAGCTATCAGATACCGGGGCTGACGGCCTTTCAGATTCTTGAAAGGTTACGGTTCTCGAAGGTAAAACGAAACAAGACCTCGATGTGGAAGGCCTTTCGTTGTCTCGAACCACATTTCTTAATATTGTTAGAAAGGATATTTTTTTTTAAATAACAAAACTGAACTCAAACATCTTACAGAAACGTGATACAAACAACCGGGGGTTTAGTTCTCACCCGGTCGGCAGACAGCCCGTCTAGGGGCAACCACTTCTCTCGGTCAATCCTCTGAGACATTAACTATGGGCCTTTCGATAGTTTCTGTGTAATTAAAGAGACCGGCATTAATATATATTAAAACGTTTTCAAAACTCCAATGATCCGCTTCAAAACCACACACCCCCCCCACACACACATCCATACATAAGAACCCATGAGCGCAAACACAAAAAGTTTACCGGCGTTGTTCCAGATGATCTCCTCGGCGTTGGGAATAAACTCCTGTTGACTGGCTGAAAAATAATTTACAGAGCTTAAAACAGATGCTATAGCCTTATTTACAATACATGTACACAACACGCTCTTAGTAAATGAAATTAATCTGAAGACTTTCCTAAAAACTAATTTAAATCGAAGTCGCTGATGTTGTTTCTGGCCATTGTTGATCTTTAGTCTTAAATCGAAAGGTCAGTATGAGTCTGTCGAGCTGAAGACCCGACCTTCATACTTATACAGCTGTCCATATGCCGGAGCTGTTTGTAAGGCATTGTTCTGGTCTGGACTTTGTGCCGCCCCATTACAAATTAACATATCAAAAACAACCAATAAAATGGCACTGCATCAAATTTCAAATAGAAACCAAGATGGAGCCGATCTCTCTCCTCTCAACTCTAAACTTTTATTAGAACCTTTTTGGCTTTCAAAAACACATTTTTAAATCATCTAGACCTATAGTCAACAACCACTAAGAATATTTCACGCCTTTATAAGAGCTAAAAAACAACCTGAACCAAGAAAATAACTATAAAGATCTAAAATAACCATTGCTCTAATAGTTTTTACAGTGTGTGTTTTTTTTTTTAATAGCTATGCTTTGTTTGGTATTAAACAAGTCACAAACTACTCAGAACAGCGTTTATCACCGCAAAAGAGATATTTGGGTTTATTTTACAAAGCTTATAAATTATATAGGTTAAAAGTATTCTGAATGTTTTGATATGACACGTCATACCTATTGTTGTCTGACCCCCCTCCTGCGGTGTGAGCGATTTAGCCTTGAGTGATGTGATCTATTTAGCATTGAGTGTTGTGAGCTATTTAGCATTGAGTGATCAGTTGTTTTTATTTTTTAAACGATGCTTTATCATTAGGTATTGAGACAGCTAAAATACATTAAAAGCACATCATTATCTTAAGTCTAACTCTTACGAGCTTTAAGACCCTAGAATGTATTTAAGTAAAACGAATGAACACATTATGTGAGAGAGCTAATATAAAATAAAATATAACCACAAATACAAAAACAATTAACCTATACAGACACACACACACACACACACGCTTTTTTAATTTTATTTTTAATTAAATTTGTCTTATTATTAAACAAACTGAACATCCTCAGATGTTTCCAGAGATTGGTGGAGAGAGACAGAGACAGAGACAGTGTGGATAACATAAGTACCCTATGCAAAACAGGCATTGTTAGGACCTGGGACCATTACAGACAACAGACCTTGTTGATCTTATAAAATGATTGGGCGAGAGAGACAGACAAAGACAGAGACAGTGTGGATATGATAAACACCCTATTCAAAACTGGCATTGATAAGACCTGGGCCCCATTACAGACAACAGAACTTGTTGATCTTATAATGGTTTAGATTTCCTAAACCATTACATGTATATTTAAAAAAAAAAAAAAAAAAACACTACAGGAGGATCTGACCCATTCACACTCTACAGTTGACCAACAAGAACAACAAGAAAAACAGGGTTATGGGTGGCCTTGTTGTTCAGGGTTTTATGGGTGTACACTTTCTGACGGATATGACGTAGGAATAATTAAGGAAATAACTCTACCTAAAATCATGCCCCCAATTATGACGTAGGAATATTAATAAGGTTAGGTCATACGTCATAACAAAATAGGCCTCGCCCATAGGGCCCTACTATCTACTGATGTTGTTTTCCTGCCTCAATGCAAGATCTTCGGTAGAAGACGTGGAACTGAAATTCATTTTCAAATAGTTTCCTCCCCATTGTTAAATATTGAAATTATTTCTTTTTAAATACAGCTAGACTGTGTAAGCAATTTTTCCACTGTCGAGCAAATTTGTTTTATAATGCATTATTTTGCATTTCATTTACATCCAAACTGTGGCTAAACTATAATTTCTGTGTTACTGATTGATCCTATCCTCCTCAAACACAGATTTGAATTTAAATGATATCCAGGATTATGCATATTTTAAATGCATTTTCGTATTATCACTATGGAAGCATGAACCAGGGAGCGCTTTGGTGTACCACCTGGAAGACATTGTACATTACGAATGCATTGAAATATCAATAGAGTCGAGATGCAATGGCCAACCTTTAACATCCGACTTTAGGAAAGCAAACGCAAAACAAGAGCTTAATGCTCATCCATAATTGTATGCTTTGATAAGTGGGTGATGGTGGAATGAGACAAATAATATTAATAAAAAAAACACAGACTGTTGATTTTGGCTGATGGGTGTGTCCCCATCTCTGAAATGTGCTTACCTTTTTGGGATGGGTGGATAATAGGAATTGCATCTGTGCAGCACAGTAACATATGCCAGCTAGTGATACTGACTGCGGAAAATGGGGATCTGGCTGTAGTGATATGTGCTGCCTTCGTCATTCTGTGAATTTCTAAATCAGTTTCACATTATTTTCATGGTCACCCCAGAACTCCATTCCAAATGATTTAGCACATTTTAAAAGATTCTTCCTCCTTCAGCTCGGGTGTCCTTCAAAAACGGTTCCTAAAATTAGAGGTTCGAAAGCAAATATTGGAAAGTATACAGGTATAGTTTTGGACAGCTCTGTGACAGTATTTTTTTTTTTCTTGAATGTGTATTAAACATGAGCTTCCTCTTTCTCTGTGATTATTATTATTATTATTATTATTATTATTATTATTATTATTATTGGTAGAAACCCTTATCCAGGGTGACGTACAGGTTAGTAGTTGCTGAATTACATAAGCATGTCACATTTTTGCCATATGATCCACTTGTAATTTGCCAAGACTCTAAATAGTGTTCAATGTGAGTGAATGAGAGAACATACTTAATTCAATTTTTTTTTTTACTTTTCTGTGCCAGTGATCTTATTTCTGATGGAAGAAAATTATGAAAAGGAATTGCTTGGTTGTTGCAGGCACTAGCGTGTATATAGACTATTATTAAAGTTGCCCTTGAGACTTTTGCAAGCGTCCAGGCAGACCAATCCCACAGACCAATCACACCTATCTTGTTATGGAGAACGTCCGATTTAAATGCATGCCGTTCTCTTAAAATTGTGTGTAGATGTGAAACTACAAGGTCACACGTTGACCTTGAAGCTGACTCATGAATTGAATTGAACTTTTCTTTTTTTCTTTTTGTCCTCTCCCTCTCTGATAAAAGCAATTCATTTCTTTGAATGGCTTCAAAAGGACTCTGCATAGCATTCTGTTGGACACACACACACACACACACACACACATATATATATATATATTGTGGTCCCTTGCAAATTTGTTATCACTCAAAGAAACTGTGTTCATCCAGCATTAGGTCTTCACCGAAGAGGCTCAAACCAGGCAAAATAAGTGAATTAAGCTATAGATGATCAAACACTCAAAGATCACAATGTTATTCTTTGAATAGTCAAGGTTGAGCAAAGGAATTGGAAAGAACTGTACAGTCGGTTAGTTAATGATTCATTTTCTTGGAAAGCTTAACTTGTTTCTCTAAATCGTATGTCTTGTTTTTAGTTTTCATAGTTGAATTGTGGCTTGTTTAACTGGGCAAATGACCTGTCACTACCGGAAAACTAAATGCCCTACTGGTGTATAGAAATATTCCATTAATAAAGTATATGTCCTTGAGTTATTGAGTTGTGTTTTAGATTGCTAAATGTGTGTAGGATATCTAAACAGAATTGAGGAAAGACATTAATCTAATTTATAGGGACAGGTGATGCATGCATCAGTCTATGCTTGGGATAGATTGAGAAAATATATAGTAAACATTAGCAAATATTCCACCTCGAACTACTCAAATGACTTCCTCCCCCCCCCACCCTCTCTCTGAACATTTAATAAAGTATGGGTATGCTCTGACATTTCATTAGTCTTATTGAGCCAATCCTCAAGGTAAATCTCACAGATGACAAGTTCAAAACGCTAGTCTGCCTTTAATGCATTTTGATACACGGTTTGAAATTCTATGCAGAACCAAAACTGAAAGAAAAACATTTTGATTAGTTCCAAATGGGGGTGGGGGGTTCTCTGACATTGCTCTGAATCTTGAATTAGTTTCATTAATGAGTACTACGAAGGTGCAGGGAATGCATGAATTTCTTCAAGCATAAAAGTTCTAGGTTCCTCTAAGGACACAACTTTTCAGAGGGATCTATCACATTTTCTTGGGATGGCATTTGACAATGGGCTAGTCCAAATCAAAACTGTGACCTACCCACAAATCGCAAAATATAAATCTGTATATCTGATTATTTGATATTAGTTTAGTACAATTGTTGGAACTGTTGGAGCTATGCAGGGATAATATTTTCTATTATACTGTTATTTTTGTTGGTCATCTTTCCTGATAATTGAGATTTAGCATTGAGATGATCCCTGGATAGAATACACAATGGGCTGCTTAAGAATGAATAATAAAACAATGACTAATCACGCATTATGTTCACTTTCCTTAAATTCAAAAGTGTTCTTTCTGTGCAGTTTAAAGCTTTCATAGATATGACACAATCAGTATCCAAATACAAGCTTATCTAGAATCCTTATGTTTTCTGACAGCAACATCCATTGATGTTCTTGTGCTGCTGTCCAATGTTTATAATGGCATCTCTGATAGTAATGCATACTGCCGGAATGTGAATCAATGCATTTAATTATTCTAACCTTGAGACTACACAGTGAATAAATAGGCTATCACAATATTATATGATTTATTATACGATTACTTCAATGCATTGTAAGTTATGATATTGAAAATGAAATCGTGCTGACTAAAGAATTTTAGGTTATTTTTGATGATCACAAGAAAATTCCCTGTCCTGTCACTTACAAAATCAACTGGTTGAGCCAATGACATATCAACCAAGCAACCAAACAAACAAAATGTATTTGTCATGTTACATCAATCAGTTGTTTCATGGTTATGTCCCTCCTGAAACCCTTTTAAAACAGTTATTTAAACCTGCTAACCGAAATTTCACATTTTATATTGATCTCTGTATGATTGTTCACAATGATTACACATTTGTAAAGCTGAATTCATAAAGTCTTGTTTAGAATAAATAAGTGGTCCTCACAGGTTCAGTAGGTATTGTAACTGACACATTTGAAAATATGGTTTCAGCTTCAGGCACACCTCGAAAGATGCAACAAATGCCCTCTTGTGCCTTTGGACTTGCTTATATTTAAAGGTGTAATATTAAAACAGTTTTCCCTACAAGTGCTGTGGATATTTTTACAGGACTTAAATTCAAACTATGAGCAAGGTAATCTGGAGCAATCAAGTCAATAATTTGCTCAGTGAGGGATTCAAAAATTCAGGTTGGAATAAATACCAGAAGCTTCCACCATCAGGACCAGGAGTGACAAACTGCTTCAAAGGGTTTCTGGGAGAAGGGAAAAAAAGTTTTATTACACCTTACATTTTAAATGAAAAGCGACCTTCATGGACTATATTGATTTCAGCAGAGTGCAGGCTATTACAGTGATGACTATTATGAAAACAGTGTGCAGCCAGTATCAGAACTTCAACCAGAGAAGTGGAAGGTGCTATTATTATTAGCACTAATATAGTAGCACTAATAATACATTACCTAACACCTACACTGTTGTAAGAGAAAGGGTTACCAACCTGAATTAAGTCTCCAAAGGTCACATAATTACATCTTGCTTTTATCTTTTGCTTGTAGGCAGAGAGCTCCAATTGATTCTGGTAATAGCGGAACACGTGTTCCAGCCAATCTTAACACCACACTTTACAAGCTTTTTGATAGCTCTAAATGAGTAAGGAGGCAATCCCATGCAGCCTTAAGAAGCATTTGTAATATAATTTTGTAACAATGACACCTCTGGTAATACCTATCCTAGTCCTGCAATAAGAGCTTGGCACATTTTTTAATAAAGCCCTGTCATATTTTCTAATACCCATAACAGTTTGAAATAAGGTCCTGTCACTGCATGTAATACTGGAGAACTCCATTTGAGGTGCCTCTGGCATTTACTTGAAAAAGCTAAAGTCAACCCAACGTATATTACTGAGGGGAAATACAGGGCACTTGATGGAATTCTGTAATAGAATACTGCACCCTCACCCCCACTCAGGACATGGAAGTATTACATTATCAAACACAGCAAATCAATATGACTTGGGTTTTCTCACAAGAAAGAACGATGCACTAGACTTCTTTACAACATTACCATTATCATGTGCTGTCCTCGTCAATCGTCTAGATGAAGGCCTCCTAGATACCTCAGTGTGGGTATGTGCATATACAGGCACAGTTTAAGCAAAACTAGTTTCATTGAGGGACAGTATCTACAAAGTATCTAGAAATCCAGGCTACACTTTGGTACATAATACATTAAATGTGTTATTTTTGAGTTGAATGGCCCCTCATAGACCAGAAGAGGCCAAGAACAAGCATCAAATGTTAATAGACATACAACAGCCAGTAAGCAGGTAAAACTGCCATTGAAACAACCATGACATCACCCATAAGACCAGAGCACAATGAACCAAGCATTGGACTGACAGGCCCAAGGTCAAAGATCTCTCAAACAGTTCAATTGGCTAACCAGCACTGCAGGGCGGTGGCATTACTCACAGTAGCAAGTAGAGAAAATAATCTGTCAGAGGTGCAGATGTGGATTGTGCTGGAGAAAAACATCTGTGTGAGAAGGATGCCAATGTTTCCTAGCAAATGGTCCAATTCAAACAAAATCCGATTTACTCTCTCATTAATTTTAAAAACGTTTAGAGAGAGTAACTGATTTTTTTGGGATGCAGGCAACCCACAGAGAAGAAA
Organism: Amia ocellicauda; assembly: GCF_036373705.1. Classification (NCBI taxonomy): domain Eukaryota; kingdom Metazoa; phylum Chordata; class Actinopteri; order Amiiformes; family Amiidae; genus Amia; species Amia ocellicauda. The sequence goes on along the minus strand of NC_089866.1, from coordinate 21,696,978 downwards.
AAAATGCAGAAACAATATTTATTTTCATCAGGGACTTTATTTCAAACATTACACAGGCCAAGCCTTTGACATGTATGGGCTGGCAATAATGGCATTGTCAATATATGAACTAATGTGTGACATTTGTAGATAATTGTATTAACAATAGTCACTTATGAGTCACAGTTGGTATTGTTTCGTTACTGATATTGCTTTTTCACCCTGCCCCTAATCTGACTTTTCTATCCTCTGTTCACTGGCAGAATAAATTAGGCTATTAATCAAACCTTTGTGCAATTTGAAATACTGTTCTCCCTTCAGCAACTTCGGATGCTCAGCTAAATGATTAATATACTCTCCTGACAAACTGGGCTAAGAAGATCCATTTAATGCAAGTCTGCTCATTACAGATAGTTTATTTGTTTGTTGGGTTGTTGTTGTTTTTTTGTAGAAGATGGAAGAGTGTCCTGCCCCAGTCTACAACACTTTAAGCGAATTGTCGGGCAAATAGGCAGACAAACAACATTACTGATATTCACAAATGAATTCAAACAAGAACAACAGGTGGCATGGCCTTTTCCTTGAGCTATATGCCTTCCTTGTTTAAATGCACTGTATTGCCAAATTACACATTCATGTCGGAGAAATACTTTGTATTTTAGCATCTGTTGGTTCAAATCTGTACCTTGTAACAACAACACAATTAGTATTACCCATTTCTCACTTGTATTTCTTATATTGACTAGACTTTCTACATCTGTAAAGTTGCAGACAGTTCTCCGTTTCTTAAATAGTTAATTCACTGGACTATCCTAACTATCACTTGCTAGGATAAATGTGTAATTAGACAAACTATATTAATTGCCCGTATGTTTAATACAAAAGTGAATACTCTTCATATGTATTTTCATCTGTGAATGTATAGAAAGAGGAACAGAGAGAGACACATACAGGCTATAAGCAGGATAGTTCAGGGCTGTAAAGTTTCTCTCCTTATTTACTTTTTCAGTTAGCAAAGCAAGCAGTTGGATTTCTTAACTTTAATGTTTCTGATGCCGAACATTTGATGAAGTCTTATTAGCTAACTTCATTTTATTTTTGCTTTAAGGAGTTTTCTTTAAGTGGGACAGGGGAGGTATGACACAGTTGTTTAAAGTATTGCCTCATGTCTTGTACACTTGATGGTAATTTATCAAATTATTTAGCATCACAGATGTAGCCAATTGACGAGGGCATACAACGAACTTAAGCAGCTGTCATTTAAAAGCGAAAGGGAAATGAAGTCAAATAATGCAATATTAAAACCAAAAAAAAAAAAAAAAAACTTAAAAAGGTTTTGCAGCTTATGTCCATGGCACATCATTTATGCTTGTTGGGTAGATCTGGGGATGAAAATACAATTGAAATTGGAAGAATGTATTTCCTCCTGTGAAATGAAACATTTAAAATCGGTTGTACATGTCATTGAATGTGGTTAAGTGCCTATTTCTAAATTATGATACAGTGAAAGGGCCCCTTCGCACTGGACGCCTGTGTCTGCTTGCGTGATGTCAGCGGTTTGTTTTAACGTGATGCTGAAACGATGAGCACTGCAGAGACGGGCTCCGCTTGCCCTGTCGGTGGTATTGGTATTCTCCCCTGGCTCTGGGAGCCTGGCTCCTCTGCTGAAAAGCAGTGCCTCCGCAGCCTGTCTGTCAGTACCTTCCTTAATTATCTCTCACTCTAACTACTTGTCTTCATAAATCTTCATTCTCCTCATTCCTCGCTGATCGTCTTGTACATCCACATCACATGTGTCTGCCCAGGTGCTGGTTTTACTTCACTTCCAGTATCTTTCCCGGGAGTTTGATTTATTGCTTTTATTTTAATAAACTTCCACTGAAATACTGCCTCAATTTTGCAATGTATTCTCCCCCAGCCTTTAATATCCCTAATGCTGTTGCTCATTTTACTCTCAGGCACATAGTGTGTGTGTAGGTGTGTGTGTGTGTGTGTGTGTGTGTGTGTGTGTGTCTGTGTGTGTGGGAGTTGTGCGAGTGAATGTGAGTGTACACGTGTAATTATCTGGGTTCTCAATTTTGGATTTCTGTATTACAATTATGCCTGGGAATTAATATTCAAAAAATCAAATTTTGAGGATTGTTCTACTTGATTGTGTGCATAGAGGTCAGGGTGTTGTTGCCAGTTTAATTCCTGAAGCAGGCCTGCCTCCAGGCAATTTTGCTTTTCCTACTCTGCCTGTCATTTGCCTTCATAAGGGTGACTACAGATAAAAACAAGATGGTCTTACGTTATATTAATCTTGGACATGGAGGTAGGGCTTCAGCCTCCCTCAAGGAATGTACAATTAACAGATGCATCTTAAACTCTTCACTCTTGAGTGATGTCAGAGAACATTTGTACATCCTGCCAGTTTTTAGCCCCAGATTTAGTATCAGGAAAGTGCAGATAAGCATTTCTCCTTTCATGTCTAAATATTCACTGACTGCAACAGAATTACCTGATACGGAAAGGTTCTTAATAGCCAAATGATTTTCATTTTTTCGCCTCTATGGACATTATCAAGCTGAGAAACACTGATCCAAATCTGATTTGAATCACAGATCAAGCCCAGAGCATGCAGGTAGTATTATGGGCAGAGCATTGTAGAATTTGATTAACTAAATCTATCCTCCACTGTGAAGTTTAAGATTCTACAGAGTAAATCACAGTCCTATCTGTGGAGGCAGATTGCAGCACATGTGATTGGAAGTTGGAGAAAGAATTGCTGCATTGCATTTGTATTTATCAGCAGCTCTATGTATAAAAGACTGCACGTATTTTGTGATGAGAATACTATGAGAATGCTTAAATCTGGTGAGGTCTTCATTTTGTACTGGAGCAAAGTTAAGCATTTTAATTGTTTGCCTGCAATGTTGCCAGGCAACAGTGTTCCAAGTGGAAATGCATACATTATTATTATAATTTGTTACTACTATTGAATATGAATTACAAATTATTATTTTTTTACAAAGCTTATTGATCTTTCTATGACTTGCACCACTTCTGTATATACTTTCAAAAAATAATAATTCCTTCCTGTCACTCTTCATTTTTTGTAAATAAAACCATTTAATTTCATCTACAAAGAGCAGCTTCTAATTAGATCTGTTAGTCTTGGAGGCAGTTTTTCTATTTTCTTGCAGAGTTCCCTTGTAATTTAAGGAATGAATCAAAAGGCAGGCATAATCATGTGTTAAGTCAGGTCTTGAATTGATGTGAAGGGAAGGGATGTGATGCCAACACTCTGCACAACCAAAGAGACACAGAAACTTAAAACAGTGCCTTTTGCTTAATCATACAATACATCAGTGCAAGTGGTTTTAAACCATATAACAAGGACAAAAACAGTAACTCTTATACCAATAAATGACTACTAAAATTGATAAATTAACCAATGCAAGTGCCCAGGCCAGGAACTTTATTTATTTGACTCATGCTTTTGTCCAGGGCGACTCTCAGTCGAGATGGACTGTTAAAAACAAAAACAAAAAGTGTAAAAATGACCTTTTGCAGAGATCAATTTACTGTGTATATATAATGCAACACAGTTCAATACATTATACAATGCAGTACAATTCATTATAAAATATGGCAAATATAGCAGCTGAGGTGCAGGAATGTTTCCGAGTAGTGTTCACACACTGTACAAATTAAACTATGGGGATTATAATGTTCTCTTTTTTTCATGGGAATTACTGGTGATAACTGTGTATTTGTTCAGAGAGATAATTAGAAGGCTGTACTGGTGCAGACTGCAAAGGTGAAGTTTCAGGATGCACCACAAAAGGTCTAGTCTTAATGTTTCTAACTGACTGCACCACTAGGGTTCAGGAGAATGAGCAGAGGGGATAAAGGGATAGTCAGTGGATTAAAGATAGAAATGAAGAGGTAGTTAAGGACCTTTATGGGGACTTTCTGTTTGCCAGAGGCCTATCGTGTTTACCCAGTGGAATGCTGCCATTAGTGGATTTGGAATTTGTGGCTGGCAAGCAGGTCAACGTTTTGATTTAATCCAGGCCAAGTCTATTGCTGACAGCTCTGTTGTGCGGAAAACGATGCGTGTAAACTGACAGGGAAAATGATAAGATGGAGCCAGAATTAAGCTGCATTACAGCTTTGCTTATGAAGCTTCGGTCTTTAGCGAGTGAAATGACGGCATTCCTCCTCCCGTGATTGATGTTCACACCCTTCCACTTGGAACCTGCTAAACAGAGGGATGTGACATTGCTGCTTGCTCACTAATAACTGAAATCAAGTCTTCTGTGATGTCTTGGTTTACACTACAATATCCATGTGTTACTTACATAAATTAGCATATTATTAACCATAAGTGACTGCTTTGCAAATAGATACTAAAATCTAAATCGATCGCATAGGTCTTCAAGAAATGGTGATAAGTAGCTTACCATTAACCTATACAGCTTCATTTTGAATGGGGTGGTGGGGGGGGGATAAATTGGTTGCAGAATAATTTCTAAAACCTCATTTGGGTCACATAATGTCCTCATTTGAAAGGCTTTATGTAACGTGTGTCATGTATCCATTTTCTGAATCTTTTAAAATTATAAATGAAGTGATAGATTTATGTTAATGAAGCTTGACAAATTACTTTACGAGCAATTATCTATTTTGCCCCTTTTATGGATCATGTGTAAAGTCTCAATTTTAACCTGGTTTAATAAATATTGTTTTAAAAATACACCCACCAAAAAAACTAAAACAGGTAGGAACTGCCTCCTTCCTGAGATCACAGTAACTGTCATACTATTACACTGTTCTCTACAGCAATGTTTCTATGGGACGATTAATTCTGTTGGCTGTCTTTTAATTGTGGTTTTATTTTTAATTACAAATGAATAAGATGTTAGTCATTCAATACAAATTAACATTTCTGCACATTTCCATGTTCCATTATATTCTTCAAAGGTAGGAATGAAAAAAACATAATATCTTTGAATAATTTACAACATGCAAACATCTAGATTATTATTGTTTCTTTGTTTCTGTTTGTATTTAGGCCTGCATTTTTTTGAATTTATATATTTGCTGTTACTAAGTTGAGGACACCCTCTCTATGTCCAAGCCCAAGCCCAAATCCGCTCAGTGCTCAGCCAATTGTGTGACACTGCTTAAGAGCAGTCTGCAGTGACAAAGCTCGGATTCGGACCATCCGTGTTTCAGGAACCGGATGCAATCCACATTCCCAGCAGAGACATTTCCCAGCTCAGCCCTAGGCAATTCTCAGACTGAACTGTACTCTGTGCGTATAGCAACTGAGAGGGGAGCTGGGCAGCTTATCTATATATAATGTAGTCAAAATAGTGAAAACTATTCATGATTGATAGAAGATGTCCAAAGGTGAATGGTTCATTTTGCATGTATTATCCATTCCATGTGTATTCATTTCATTTAAATTCAGTACCCTCATGTCATTGGACTTCCTTTTTTTTTTCAACACTTGAAATAACATCATCAGCTAGTGCAAGGAAAGGTTGCATGTTAATAAAGCAGAAAGAGCTGTGCTGCTCTCTTTCATTTCCAATAAATGTGCACTGTATGTCAATAAAAGCATCATATTTTTATTCATTTTTCTTCAGTGCATTTTACCCCTGGGCTGTTTTTGCCTTGAATACAAGGTTACGTCTTAACAAGCATACAACAGCCTTACCTTCCACAAACCTGATCATTCCCTGTGAATTTTAATGTAATTTCAGTGTTGCTTTTGATGTAAGCGAGGGCAGATTAAGCTTTCTGACAGCACTCGTAAAACATATAATTAAAAGTCATGGAAAAGGAAAAACAAAGTGTAACAAATCCAGGAAATATATATATATCTATATATAACAGTGCCTATAGAAAGTCTACACCCCCTTGAACTTTTTTCACATTTTGTTGTCAGTGCCTTAGAATTTCATGCATTTAAATGAGGAATTAATCCACTTCATCCAAGATTATTATAAATAAAATCAAACAAAATTAAATCTGCATTAGCATTCTACTCAGTCTTAAGGATGTGTATTTTTGCCATCTTTGGCTTCCTGTTTAACTGGGGTATAAAAATGAAGCATGTAAAATCCATTTGTCACAAGAAATGAAAAGAGACAAATGGTTTGTTGACCTTAGCTAAATACCTAAAATCCAAAATATACCACTTACCAACATTAGGGTAATAATTAAGAAGTTCAAAACCAGCCTGGTAAAGGACGCCAGTGAGGAAGATGGTTCGGGAGCCATAGAATGATCCAAGGGCCACAGTTGGAGAATTACAGAACTTGGTTGCGTCTTGGACTCACTAAGTCTCCATATCTACAATTTGCTGCCACCTCCATGTTGGTAGCCTATTTGGAAGGGTTGACAGAAAAAGCCTTTATTGCGATCAAACAACAAATGTAAGCTAAGTGGCTTTGGCATTTGGATTGGAACCGGGTGCTATGGTCAGATCAGACGGGTAACACATTACATAAAGTCTCTCTAATTACTGTGTATTTACACTGTAATTACTTGGTAACTACCAGTGTAATTATGCCCATTTACACTGTATATACAATGTAGTTGTGCATGTTACAATTTTTTTACAGTGATAGGGTAACACTTTACATTTAGTGTCCCTAATTGTTTATTTACTTGGTATCATGTCTATTTACACATTATTTACACTTTTACAAGTAATTACAGTGTAAATACACAGTAATTAGGGACACTTCATGTAAAGTGTTACCAAAGGGCCTCCTATCTACTGTAAAATATGGTGGTGGGTCTTTATGAGGCTGTTTTGCTTCCACTGGTCCTGGAGCCCTTGTTAAGGTCAATGGCATCATGAACTCTAACAGGAGGACCAAAAACCTGGTTGCTTCTGCCAGGAGGCTGAAACTTGGCCGCAAGACAATTAGAGTTAGTGTTTTTAAGCCATTAGTATTTAACCTAATAGGGGTTGAAAAAAGGTTATGAAATTTAAAAATAGAAACTCAATCAAGTGTCTTTAATCTTAATGAGTAATTTCACTACACTTTTTTCTTTCTTTTTTCTTTTTTTAACCATAAGTCTACTTAATATAGATACACAGATACGATCTAAAGCATTATAATTCAGTAAGACTTCATTTGAATGGGTTATTTTTTACAGCAGTTGCTGGCAGAGATGCACATTTTGAAATATAATAAAGAAATATAATAAAATCAGCCTCACACTGGGGTTGGCTTCCTTACAGCAAGAATATAAAAAATACTATAATTGTTGTTGTTGTTTTTATTATTATTATTATTATTATTATTATTATTATTATTATTATTATTATTATTATTATTATTAATAATAATAATAATAATAATAATAATAATAATAATAATAATAGTATATTTCTTCAGCACCAAAGGCAGGAAAATGACATTGGAAAGAATACAAACGTTCCTTTATAAGGGAGACTGCTTTGTTAATGTTCAAAAGCATATGGGAATGGAAAGGATTTTAATTGCATTGCTATCTCTGCAAGATAAACAACATATAAGAATTACCCCAGAGAAAAAGCATGCTTTGACTTCTGGTAAGGCCAGCTGTTTTATTCTACACCATTAGCTGGCACTTCTCTACCATGTGTAGCATTGAGTAGATACGTAAATGCATAAATTCATATCACCCACCTTTTCTGTGAACCCCCATCCCCATTTTCTGAAAACATTTTTTAATGGTTTTAAAAGCTTCAGCAACATTTTAGTTATTGGAGAAATAATTAAGTATTCGACATACCAAAGCATTTTCTTTTGTTTTTAAAATATTTTCCTTTAATAATACTTTGAGCTTCAACTTTGCCTTATTTATATATTTGTTTATTGATTGGGGATAATACAAACACAAGAAGGTTAACAGCAATTTAAATTAATCTGAGTTAATGGTTACTGACAGGATTGCTTGTTGACAACACAATAAATAAAAACAAAATAATAATTGTATCCTTTGCATTATTCAAATTAGCAGCATGATTAAAAGTCATAAAAGAATATAGCAAACCAGAATATTGAACACCAGAACCTAATTTTCGCTTCAACTAAGCAGGCTCTCATCCTGTTGTCTGAAGATCAGTATGCTTGAGCTGAACTGTGAATGTCACAGTGTTCCATGGTCTTTAATTAATATTAAAATAAAATTTAAAAACCCCACTGTTTTCAAAGTGTCCTGACTTTTCAGCATTGTTTGATATCAGTCAGTGGAATCGTCTTTTCCATAGCAGATGATAATTGGATCTGAACATCGATGAAGGCTTCATTAAAGAATATCCAGGAGCTCATCTCAGTGTCTCTGATAAGCTTTTTGTTTACATCTTCCCTCTGTATAGAGTGCCAGGGCAATTAAATCCCAACCACGTTCATCCACATACACTCAAGCATAAGCAGGAGAGTCTTACAGCTGGCAAATCCAACATATCTGCTGTTTTCTGCATAATATTAGTGGGGAAGGAAAAAAAGCAAGACATCACTATATAGGTTTAATAGGTGTTCGGTACATGTATCAATGTACCCATCCTGTAGTTTAAGATATTCTTCTCAAGGTTTTTAAGAACAGCAAGTCGCAGCAGTTTCTAAGAAGGCATCAGAGGAGCACAGTCCGATCTCTGGACACGTGATCTCTGCCTAATGATGGTTCCTATAATGACAGCAGATCTGCAGCTACAGCAACAATTGACCTTCTCTCTGCCAAGACTCTCAGGCCACTGCAGGTGTCACTGCAGTCAGAGGAATGACTTGGGGGGCAGTTGGCTTGATTATATGATTAATTTTCTGATCCAGAGCCATGAACACAGCTGTGTCATTAGATAGCCATAATGACCGTACTCCAAAGAACTGCAGTATTGCGCTCTTTTTGCCAAAGCTTTAGAGAATCCCTGCGTAGAGAAAGTGGGCGGATTTTACTGTCGCCTTCAGCAAGAAACTGTTGGATGAAATTCAGCCTTTTTTTATAGTGAGTGACAGCAGTTTATGCTCACCGCTTTACAAGTGACATTTGTATTAATAAGTATGCACAGGCTGACATTTTTATGATCAATACACGGTGACTCCCGTCAAAATTAGATCTGAAATGTATCTATATTATAAACAGTATTTTTTTACAAGACTTAATCTTCTGTTCCTAGTAAAGTAGAGGACAGATTAAAGGGAAAAAAAAAGATTTGAATTATTTAATTCTACTTTGCACAGGATAGATACCTGCATTATAGTAAGATCAAAGTAATACATAAATGGGTTTAAATATTTTAGATAACTCCATGTAGCATGGAACAATGAGTGTAATGAAACTCCTTACAGGAATGTCTTGACAGTTAATGAGATTGCGATTTAATATAATGTGCAAAAGTAATTCTTAAATTTCTAATCAGGCTACAGTTAGTATAACCATGTTCAATAACAATTCCATTATTGGGAATACTATTAGCGAACCTGGGATATTTATTAATGGCCAAATGCATTTCTTTTGCAGATGGTTTCTAAATTATTGATTTGTATGTCTGGTAAGTCTCCCCATAAGCAGTGGTTAGAAACCTTAGTAAACAAATTGCTTCTGCCTGCTTTACACGTGGTTGCATACGGATCTGCCTTTAAACCATGTCTTTATACTTCTACAGATATTCACAAAAAATGTTTACACTTAAAATAATAACAAATAAATAAAGACATTCTGGCAAATAAGTACGCAAAGCTCTTGCTTAGTTGAAGGTCAAATTTTTTATCATTTACCAAAAGTACGTTTCCAGAAATGTCACATTGTCAAACTGATACCGATCAGGAAATGACAGCAAAATCATTGCTGTTGTGAGATTACATACTTAACATCAGAAATCAGGGTAGCTGTGATTCCATGTCTCAAGCAACGGCCTTGGCCAGATTAATACATTCATAGTTTTATCATTCACTCAAACTCCGAAGACTGACATCTCCCCTAAGATAACCCCTCCTGACAGGCATGCAGATTGTGACATTTGCAGAACTTTGCAGTGTCACTTCTAATGACGGTACTTAAGTCTGAGATAAGTTTGCTTTAGGTATTGGCCAGCCATGTTTTTTTTCCCCCTTTGTTTTTGTCTGTGTGACCAATTTCAGATATGGGAGATAATTAAGCTAAATCTCTGAATATCAGTTTGTCCCTGTGTTTTTGTTCTTTGCTTTTGAATTTCTGAAACAATGCACAGATTTATCTTGGCCATGTGGAATATCTGGAAACTTGTCATTAGTGCAACAGGTTATGAGGTGGCCTATATGAAGACGTCTGTAATTGTAAGAACCAGATCCATTTAGTGCAAGATTGGGATACACTGCAGCAATGCCCAGAGGAAAACTAATAATTAACTTTCCTGCTGCGGAGTACCTTGAATTTAACTGTCGCAACTCAGATAGCCCTCATTCCTGTACTGCCTGAAAAAGGAAGATTGATACGGCTGAGAATTGTGGGGGGATGTTTGGTTTCTGCAGACCTTCTAAGGTAATGTTATTGCATTTCCCTCCTAGGGAAGTGTAAAGCCTCATGCATAGTTGATTAGCTGGTAGTATTGTAATATATAATGGCTGGAAGTTAACTTCTTTAATGAAGCCCTTCAATTCTTTCTTCAAGGAATTCTGTTCCTTTGGGATAATAATAAGCAAAATGCCCACATTGGCACATTTAATTTCTGATGATCTCCTAATAAAGTAATATGAAAAACATAGGTGCATGTAAAGTACTTAAGTAAACATTAGCTTGTCTTTTTATTTTCTTCCTTAATGTTTTTTATAAGCTACTTTAAAAGGTGAAACATGAGCTGAATCAAACACTGATTAATTAAATTAATAAGACAACTGCAGATTATTACATTTTTGGCTCAGTGTAATTGTTATGTATAGGGTCTGAAGATGTAACAGTTGTAGGTGTTATAGTTGTTGTGGTAGTGTCACGCTTACAGACCAGCACTCTTCTCCAGCACTCTTCATGATAAACATGTCTTTGTCTGCCATGGCTGGCTCACCACAACTCAGTCATCTCCTGGACTGACAGGGACATCATTTCCTGGAGGCAGAGTGGTTTCTCCGGGGCCCGTCTCACCCCTGCCGGGCGACACACACAGATCCCCCCTGAATACACAGACCTGGCGACGGTGTTCAGCAAAACCCAGGCTTCCCATTTGCCACCGCACCGGCCTGGAGACTGTGCCATAGATCTCCTCACAGGCACCACTCCTTGGAGAGGGTGCATTTACCCAATCTCTCTCTCCCGGAGTCCCAGGCTATGGAGGAGTACATCAGGGAGGCTCTGGACCTTGGAATCATCCATCTGTCCATGTCACCTGCCGTCGCCAGCTTCTTTTTCATCTCAAAGAAGGACGGGGGTCTTCAGCTCAATGCAGTGACGGTGAAGTACCGTTACCCGCTGCCCTTAGTGCCCGCCGCTTTGGAGCAACTGAGAGGAGCCCGCTACCTCACCAAACTGGACCTGCGTAGCATCTACAACCTCATCCGGGATCGATGAATGGAAGACGGCGTTCCTTACACAGACCGGCCTTTACAAGTATTTGGTCTTGCCGTTCAGTCTCGCCAATGCCCCTTTCCAGGCTTTCACGATTTGAGGCTTTGAGATCCTTTCTCCATCGCTTTGTCATTGTCTACATTGACGACATCCTCATCTACTCTTCCTCCCTCTCTGAGCACATCTCCCAGGTGTGCCAGGTGCTCCAGTGTCTGCTGCGTAACGGACTGTACGTCAAGGCAGAGAAGTGCGAGTTCCACCGCCAGCAAGTGGGCTTCCTGGGCTATGTCATCGATGCCAGCGGTGTGCACTTGGACCTGGAGAAGGTGAGCACTGTCACACTGGCTTTTGAGGAGAGGAGACACTGGCTGCAGGGCGCTGCGCATCCCTTCCTGGTTCTGACTGACCACCAGAACCTGCAGTACATCCAGAGAGTGAAGCGCTCTTATTCACCCGGTTCCACTTCATACTGGCCTACCGCCCAGGATCAAAGAACACCAAGGCGGACTCCCTCTCTCGCCAGTTCGACTCCTCTCCTGCCCCTCAGTCCACGGAATCCATCCTATTTCCCTCCTGCATTCTGGCTCCCATTCAGTGGGAAATTCTGGTGGCCCGGTTTAGTGTGTGACGTCACCAGGTTTGTTGGCGCCTGCTCCACCTGCGTGCAGTCCTAAGCCTCCAGACACCTCCCCGTCGGTCTGCTCAAACTGCTTTCTGTCCCTAAGTGTCCCTGGTCCCACATTGCCGTGGATTTCATCACAGATCTCCCCAGTTCCTAGGGCTACACCGCCATCCTGGTGGCCATCGACCAGTTCTCCAAGGGCTGCCGGCTCATCCCTCTGAGAGGACTCCCCACTCCGAGACTGCGGAGATGCTGTTCACTCACGTCTTCCACATCTACAGGTTGCCAGAGGACATCGTCTCCAACTGGGATCCCCAGTTCACCTCCTGTGTCTGGACTGCCTTTTTCAAGGCACTAAACGTGAATGTCAGCCTCACTTCCAGATATCACCACCAGTTGAATGGACAATGAAGCAAGAGAGGTTTCTGCGCTCCTATTTGCAGCTCATCCCAGACCGAATGGAGTCGCTATCGACCCTGGGCCGAGTATGTGCAGAACTCCCTCACCAGCTCCATTCGACCACGTCTTTGCCTTACCTCTGGTTGCCCTGTCCTGCCGGTATCTGTCCCACGCCTGTCTGACCACCTCCAACACGCACCGCAACTGGGTCCCCCTGTTTCTGTGCCCCTGGTGCGTGACAGGTAGTAATCTGAATACCAAGTATGTGGTGAACACAGTAAATTAGGCTTCATGGGGTCAGGGTGTAATGAAAGCAAAGAATAAATAAATAAAATAGGTCACAATTGGTCAAGTTTGGCAAGGTTTCCGTGCTATATTAACAATGAATATATGCAACAGAGTGTGTGAAGAAGCTTGCATATCGGATTGATCAGTTTGTTAATAGGCATCTCATATTTATGCTTCTTTCCACCTCATTACCTGATATCTGCTTTATATAAGGCTACGAGGTACTCTGGTCCTTTCCAAATGAGGAACATCCTCCCTGGGCTATAATTACTTAAATAATCTCCCATTTCAGTCCTCCATCTCCCATTGCTGAGAATTATAAATAAAACCTTTACAGCATGCATTATGGAAAGGGAAACTAGAGCAGATCATAATTCGCATCGCCGTAAGGATTGATGGTGATTACAGTGTCGCCTTGTACCGTACCAGCTATTTTTATAAATTACTCTATTGAGAGAAATATTCACAATGTTTTTGTGTGCGAGTGCTTTTTTATTTTTTATTTTTTTATATAAAGAATATTTGCCTAATTTGAATTGCTTGTGGACATAACTGGATTGAATGCACTGCAAACGGTAATCTCTGTACGGTTTCAGTCTGCTCTGGGGAAGAGTACATTTAGGACCTTGTTAGGGCACAAGGGTTTATATTAGTGGTGCACATCTCTATCCTGGAGGGACTACTTAATTCAACTACTTAATTCAACTACTTATTGGCTTAATTGGGCCAATTAAACATGTCCTAGTTCTTAAGGAGCTGAAGTTTCAGCGAGATTTAGAAAACCTTCAGGACTGGCAGTCGTGCACCACCGGTTTATATCTATACCCAGATTGTAAAGTTGTTTTCTCTCAGATGAGCTGACAGTGCGCAGTGCAGACGTTTGACAATTATGCAACTTACTTCACTATATATAAGTCTTGTAATGTCAAAGTACCAGTTATGTTTATGAATTTGATCAAATTTTTCAAACCAACATTCACCTTTTCCCACAACAGGCCCATATCTATCGCAGTGCTTAAAAAAGGGGAGGACATCATTCATTTTGTGATGTTTATGGTTTTCAAATAAAATCATGTACTGTATGATTGAAAAAAAAAGCATTTATAAGTGCATAAACTGAATATGTATGTATTTATTTATTTCCTATAAGGAAATTCCTACTAAGTTGAGGAGGCCTTGAGAAAAAAGCTCTGTAAATGATTAGTTAGATCCTAAAATAATGGATCTGGGATGTCAGAGTCACAGGGGAGAAACTTGAGGCATAACCTCAAAAAAGAGCATTAGAACTGTCAAGTCAAGCTTTGCTGTCTCTCTATTTGGTTTTCTTTATTTCCTGTTTTCCTGATCGTTGGAGGAATTAAGGTAATCCAGGCAGCATTAAAGCAATCCAGTAGGCAACCTTTCTTCTTAGCAGTTCATTAACGTCAGTTAGTGGAGGGAAGAGGGAAATCTTAAAACACCAACGAAATGTAAACTGGAGACTTGACTCCCTTTGGGAGTTTTGTCTGTTTGTTTGTCTGTTTAGTTATTTTCTTTCACAGGGCAAAACTTCACTTATTGACAGTGTACACAATCAGGCACAATAATGATAGTTATAAGACAGACTGATTTATAATTTTAATTGTTGGTCCTATACTTTCTAAATATGCTCTGAAAGCTTCATTATCATCTGTTGCTTATAAGATTGGGATTTTTTTTTTTTGTTAGACCGTTTAAAAAAAAACTCTGACACCTGTACCCGCAAGAGCGAGAGTGCGTGACGTCACACCAGGTATTTCACTGATTTAAACCCCTGGCGCTCAATGGCAGATGACAGTGATGTTACTGGGTTGGATGGTTCATGTGAAAGTGTTGTGGACGACAATTCACCCCCACAGTCCCCGACATCAGATACATAAGAGCAGGATGACATATACACTTTTTATTTGATTTTATTTGATAAATATGCTGTGGGGCGCTAAGCTTAACTGAGAAAAATTAACCTGAAAATTAGATCCTACACCTTCGCTCAAATTAATAATAGTGCTTAATTATAATGCATGGCAAAAAATGGTATAATAATAATAATAATAATAATAATGTATATAATATATTTACAATATACTTTTTATAGATTTCATTATTAATCATAATATTTAATTTGTTCATATGCAGACACTAATACGTTAAAGTAGTTTACCGGATACATTTTAGCGGAAGTGTAGGAATAATTAACACATTAATTTATTTAAATTTAGCAGCTAATTTTGAGCCTCGTCCTGTCTGTCTCTGGTTTGCGGGCCCAGGTGGCAGCCCTACAGCACATCACAGAGAGGTTTGTCTCCCAGCTCGGGAATCTGCACAAAATAGCTCGTCACTCATTTCTTCAAGTTTTTTAAGGCTTTGATAATGCAGATGCTGTTGTTATGTTCCTGGATGCAATCATATATTATACACCTATTTGCCAAGATATCTGTCCCCCGGGTGCGTTATTATTATGTTTGGTATCGGGTTTTTTGTTAGCTCTAATACAGCAAAACAGCCTGAGAGACGGCGAGCAATACCTGGTGTGACGTCACGCATCAATTAGCCGCAGCTTCGAGTGAGCTGGACTTTTCACAGAGGGGTCAAATTTTTTATGCACTTAGCATAAGAACCTATACATAAAAACTACACAGATAGTTGTTTTAACCTACCAGCAGTACTTTAAAAGTGAATTCTGAAAAAAGTCAAAAATTATGATACCCCGCTTTTAATATGTCTCTGTGTGTTTATCAAACATATTTAATACATAAAAAATGAAATAGCAAATAATATTTGCAATACCCCATAATACTGTAATACCGTTATATTTTTTGTGACAGTTATACCGTGAAAATCTCCTACCGTTACATCCCTAATGTTTACACACAGGTGCTCATGCAGCAGACTCTCCAAGCTTTACATAAGCCTTCCATCCCTGACCTGAGAGAGTGCTAAAATGTCAGTGTATGTATTTCCTCATTGAACCCATTTTTGCTTAATTGTGTTTGATTGCCACGTATACTTACATATATTTTTTGTAATTGCAAAATGAAAATATGAATCATTACTCCAAATAAAATTATGTATTTATGAATAAATATCACATACCAGCCACATATGGCTGGGATAAATTAATATGTATGGATCTTTCCTGTTTTCAAATGAAATAATTAATTATTTCAAATAATAATTTCAAATTAACTTTATGATCAGGTCCTCAGTGCTCAGTGCTTTGTTGTCACATAATCTCTTTGTCAGGGCTGCAAACTTGAATACGGCATGTATCGCACTTTAAAGTTCACTTAATTTCCTCTCTCACTCATAAATATGTGTTGCCAATTTCATAATTACCAATATTTTATATACACTCACCTAAAGGATTATTAGGAACACCTGTTCAATTTCTCATTAATGCAATTATCTAATCAACCAATCACATGGCAGTTGCTTCAATGCATTTAGGGCTGTGGTCCTGGTCAAGACAATCTCCTGAACTCCAAACTGAATGTCTGAATGGGAAAGAAAGGTGATTTAAGCAATTTTGAGCGTGGCATGGTTGTTGGTGCCAGACGGGCCGGTCTGAGTATTTCACAATCTGCTCAGTTACTGGGATTTTCACGCACAACCATTTCTAGGGTTTAAAAAGAATGGTGTGAAAAGGGAAAAACATCCAGTATGCGGCAGTCCTGTGGGCGAAAATGCCTTGTTGATGCTAGAGGTCAGAGGAGAATGGGCCGACTGATTCAAGCTGATAGAAGAGCAACTTTGACTGAAATAACCACTCGTTACAACCGAGGTATGCAGCAAAGCATTTGTGAAGCCACAACACGTACAACCTTGAGGCGGATGGGCTACAACAGCAGAAGACCCCACCGGGTACCACTCATCTCCACTACAAATAGGAAAAAGAGGCTACAATTTGCACAAGCTCACCAAAATTGGACAGTTGAAGACTGGAAAAATGTTGCCTGGTCTGATGAGTCTCGATTTCTGTTGAGACATTCAGATGGTAGAGTCAGAATTTGGCGTAAACAGAATGAGAACATGGATCCATCATGCCTTGTTACCACTGTGCAGGCTGGTGGTGGTGGTGTAATGGTGTGGGGGATGTTTTCTTGGCACACTTTAGGCCCCTTAGTGCCAATTGGGCATCGTTTAAATGCCACGGCCTACCTGAGCATTGTTTCTGACCATGTCCATCCCTTTATGACCACCATGTACCCATCCTCTGATGGCTACTTCCAGCAGGATAATGCACCATGTCACAAAGGTTGAATCATTTCAAATTGGTTTCTTGAACATGACAATGAGTTCACTGTACTAAACTGGCCCCCACAGTCACCAGATCTCAACCCAATAGAGCATCTTTGGGATGTGGTGGAACGGGAGCTTCGTGCCCTGGATGTGCATCCCACAAATCTCCATCAACTGCAAGATGCTATCCTATCAATATGGGCCAACATTTCTAAAGAATGCTTTCAGCACCTTGTTGAATCAATGCCACGTAGAATTAAGGCAGTTCTGAAGGCGAAAGGGGGTCAAACACAGTATTAGTATGGTGTTCCTAATAATCCTTTAGGTGAGTGTATAATGGTACCAGGAAAGTTTTGGTTTTTACAAATAAGTCAAGATCACCGCATCACCTGCATGTGTGCTAGACTGTCAGATGAATCTTTGCCATTTTGCTCATCTGGGTATTTATCAATTTACACTTCCAAACCAAATTATATAGATATGAAACCAGGATATGAAAGTGGTAACTAAAATTTAGCTGGGTATTGTTAGACTAAATTTCCTACTTGACCTGAGAACATTCACACAGAATTAAATCATGAGGGCCCTTCAGGCAAGACTCCAGGCAAACTGGCCCCTTTGCCCACCAGGAGCCAGGGGTATACCCCCCCATTTATCCTCTTCTCTCAGCCCTGCTCCTGCTTCATCCCACAGCCCGTCTCATTCGGCTGAATCCCTCCCTTCAGCCTCCTCCACTACATGACAGTGTACCGTCATTATATCATAATTAAAAAGAGAAGGGGAAAAAAACTGTCATCTGGCAGCCGCCGCACTCCTAATACAAATATCTGAACAAATAATTCAACAACTAAACCAAATTGGGGAAAAAAAAAGAAAGGACATATTTAATTGACACATTTAATAGAACTTGAATGCCAGTGTAGTGGAATCCCGTTAAATTAGGACAAATAATTGCCTAGTGTAGTTTGGAGGAGAATTACATTTATACAATTTAGCTGTGAGATGGTGACACGCAGGGATGTTATTGAATTTATCTGTTTGTTTAACACTTCTGTTTTTTTTTCACTGGCAGATTTCGTTTGCCAGGATTCTTCTATTATGTAAAAGGAAGCCACACCAGTGCAGAATTGTAATATGTTTCTGAAATATAAATGCCATATTATGTAACTGAACTACCACTCTTTGACCCCCCCTGCACATCAACTCAGTAGCACTCCCACCCCCACTGTCAGACTCAAAATGAATGCCCTCCCCAGCCCTGAAATGAAAGTCAAGCCACTGGTAGTACAGAAATTATTAATAACACTGACACACTGTGCTCTTTTCAGTGGGCAACCTGTTCAGGACTTAAAGGTGAATCACAAGAACGAAGGAGTTTTTTCTATTGGACTTGACATCTTTTCCCAAGTCCTTCAGTGAAGTATAAGGCTCGTCTTGGTGTTCGGAGCGCAGTGTAGAAACACTTAAGCGCTTAATTGAAAATGTCAGCGCCGGCATGCATTTGGCAATCAAAGTCAAAGCCTAGCAAGTGCCTTCCACTAAACCTAAGAGTTGAAGAGGAAGTGGGTCAGTGTCAGCTGAATCATTAGTTCTTCAGATTTCAATCACATCTATCGCCTTTTAAGAACTTAATAACTCTCTGCTCCTCCCCAGCCCCTCACACCCTGAAGAATAAATTATGCCAGCAGAGCTTTAGGTTGAACACATCCAATTAAGGTCAGATGGAGTATCTCTGCTTCTCATCAATTTCCCCAAAATAAAATACTCAAGAGGTACTAGAATGCACATACTAATTTAGGATTGACTACTTAATCCAATGACCTAATAATCAAGTAGCTTTTTCATTAATTAGACCTTATGATGCCAAGAACAGGGATCCACAGGCACTGTAAACTGTTAAAGAAGTATTTGCAATATCCAGGTGAAAGCATTGTAATATTTACAGTTTTGTTTGGGGTGCTTCTGTGCACCAGCCATGCTCTGGCATCTAACATCTGTCGCTTCTACGTGGTTTGACTCAAATCAATTGTAAGGGTAGGTTTTTCTCAAAAGGCTTTTGATATAAATCCAGCAATTTTAATATGTGTGCATAGCTATAAATGCAGAATCCCCCACCCCCTCAAAATTTAATCTATAACAAAACCACTCTGCATTTATTGCTAGCCACCCCTTGGGCATAAAACAACAAGACAATAAGTTTGTATTAGAAATAACTGGTTATTGCTTCTAAGTTTTAATGTGGCAGCAGGAGAGCACAACAGATGGCGCCACCGGAGCCCCATTGCTGTGCAGGAAGAGATATTTAGACGGCAGTTAGAGCAAAGCAAATTAGATTCTAAAGTGGCACACAATGATAGGCATTAATTTATTCATATCTGTCTTGATGTGTTTGTCAATAGACTTGATGTGGTCACTTCATTTCCTCTCCAGTGCTGTTGTGAGAGTCGGTGACAGTTACACATTTCAGATCTGTCTTACTGAGCGCATAAAAAAAGGCAGAAACAACTGTATTATAGATCTTCTCCAGGAAAGTTGGTATTCAGTGTAATTGGCATAAAAACGGACTGCAATCAAAGTCTGAAACCAAGAACGTTCCTTAAGTAGCGATGTAACGTAATGTAATGCTCAGTGAAGTGCTCTAATTCTTTGACAAGAGTTTAAATTATACTGTTAGGTGCATATAAACTTCAAATGTGTAGCCTGGGAATATAGATTTGAAATGGCAAGAAACAGAGCTACGGAAAACGGGACTTTAGGATTCATTGCTAGTAATAATGTTTTCTACAAAGTATTGTATCACATACTGAATAACTGTCATAATTGTACTGGGGGATAACATAGCTTTTGAGTTTCAGCAGAATTATTTATATGACCCCAAAACTTCTTTGGTTTGAAAAGTTAAACGTTTAAAGCCAATTAAAAAAGACAATTAAATTGGGCCTGTCTCTCAAAACGGCGGCTTGTTGGCAATGATAAGAGGTTTTTTTACCCTGTGAATATTTTATTCCTTTGCTCGGTGAAGAATATTCCTTTCCCCACTTTAGCCTCATTATGTGAACACTCCAGCTTTGAAAATGGAAAGACTAAATTAAAAGAATGCATCAGGTTCCTGCAGTGTCAAAACAAAAATAGTATTGTGTTTGTTGGGAAAGTAATATATTATATTTTTTTACCTGTAGAAATGTGGAGTACATAATTTTACTAGCTGTAGTGCCTAGTTCTGCTGCAGGTTATATGTATCAAGTCTGTAAATTCTCTCCTGCACAAAATGCTTGCGTTCTTTCTTTTGTGGGGGAGAGTTGGTAGTAAAGCAATGTTTTTCAGAGCTGTCTAAACAACATTTGGCAATCGCACCGCTACGGCTTGGTTCAGAAAAGTTCACAGCTGAAGGATCAGTCCGTGCTGATCTGACATTAACGTCTGAGAAATCAGGAAGACTGATGTTTTAAATCATGTTAATTGCTCTCCCTTGTCTGGTCTTTTCAAAGTAATAATGGTTGTTTTCTCTCCAAACTCATGCGGTTGTAGATAATGCCTGCAATGTGCAACATCTCATTAGACTGTGAGTCAGACCAGGTACAATGATAAAAAAACCTTTGCCTGCGTGTGTCCATAAGCAGGGGTGTCCGTGACTCATTTCAAACCCTCGGCTGGGCTGTGACTCTGATCTCAATTATTTCTGAGTTACAGTTGGTTTGGGCTCAACTTCATCGCACCCCTCGTTCTCTTCGTTTGAACCGTCACACTTTTTCCAGGCCTTCTCAAAGTACAACATCACTTGAGTGCACAGCGTTTTGGTACAAATCCCAGTCTGAACAAATATTTGATCATGCCTGGAGCCAGTACAGTGCACCACAGAACACAACCAAGTGGATGAAATCTCTGAAACCAAGTCCTTTCCAATATGCTGATTACTCGACACTACCAGGGACTAAAGCTACACCTGAAACACTGATAAATCCAACAGTTTGGAGATCCAGAAGTGTTCATTAAATACTTGTTTCGTTCAGAGTTCATGCTGTTAGTGCTGTATTAATGAAGCCACCTGCTTCAGATATGGGTCATTAGTCCATGTATTAAGATTGAGTAGCAGGTTCCATTGGAGCTCAGTTTCCTAAGCCAGAACTTTTGGGAAATGAACATATTATTTAACATTAATGGGAGGATTGTGAAGCTTCAGATGAAAGAACTGAAGAACTTGAATCAAAGAGTTTTGTTGTATTGTTTTATTTAACAAACGATATACATTTTTAAAAATACATAGACCAGAGTTTGTGTCTTTACTTTCTGATTTTCACAGGATAATGTGGGAACTACTTTCAACAGTAAAAAAAAACACAATCTGAGGATTGAAACAGATGTTAAAAAACCCCAGTTTTTTATATATATATATATATATATATATATATATATATATAAAAGATTTGTACATGTATTCTGTATACAGTAAAAAGTAGAATGAAACTGAGAACACTGAAGAATTTACGTTTTTATTCTTTGGTACACTTTCAAAACAACTGGGTATTCTTGGAGTCATTACTCCACAAGGATATGTCTCTATTTTCAAGGACACACTTTCTTTTGCCATTGGTTGATGTAATTGTTTTTCAATTCTGGAGACATTAATTGCAAGATGGAGATGCCTTTACTATCAGACCCACACAACAGCCACTGCCTAGAGGTGACAAAAGGGCATTCAGCTTCAGTCATGCCTGTTTTAAGATACAAACCTCATGGAATACCTGTGGGAGACCTTTCACTGCCAGCTGGGTATCATAGCAACATCCTAAAGTCAAAATTTTTTACTTCTGTTATTGACATCCCTGTGGCTTCTTAAGAAGACCATCTGATATTTCTGGGTCCAAGGCTGTTCATATTACACAGGCAATGTTAATGAATTATATCAGTTTGGCTTCCCCACTGATATAGGCCACATAAATACCAATGCCTATTCTTCTCATACATTTCTGTTAATATTGGCTGGTAAAATTAGCATATTACCTCAATCAAATCATTTAGTTGTGTTTTTAAGCACTTAGAGTGTTGAGAAAACACATTGAATGCTGAAGGGAAAGAGCAAAAACATACAGAGCCCTTGTACATATTGTTTTAGAGACTAAAAGCCTGTAGCTCTTTATTCTAAAAGAGCTAGGACTTTTCTAGTCCTTGGTAACCGTACACTTCAAAGTTATTATTTACAGGTTTACAGAAGTGCAGATTTATTTTATTGATTTGTAGAAACCGCAGTCTTATTCTGTCTCTGCATCAACCTCCCTGTTCTTACTTGGAACAAACAAGAGTCTCTATAGCACGTTCTGTAGCCCACAATTAAACTGGAAAGCTAAAGTACAGCACTGATACGCAGAAGTTACAAAAGTTAAAACCTACAATATACTGCTTTGTTCATTCCCAGTATAAGGAGACAAATACAGTTTCTGATGTTTTAGTGTTTACTTTTAAATTTACTTTAAAGTCCTTGAAAATAAGGCTTTCACTTAATTTACATAAATTTGTAATGAAGGTTGACAAGACATGTCCACATGTTTTCAAGAGTTTGATACACACACGCACACACGCATGCACACACACACACACACACACACACACACACACACACACACACACATATATATATAATCTAAAATAAAACAAATGTGCTTAGCCATCTAGGAAAGGTTTGCTGTGCTTTTTAGTCTGACATACTATTCTTATTTGAATGTCTGTCTTACAGTCAATAAAAACTGAATTTGCACTGGCTTTCTCATGTGTGCTTGAAATTGGCTGACTTTCCTTTCATTGCTAACATTAAAGTGCTAGCAGTTTTTTATTCCCAGAAAAGGAACTCATTGATCGCAAGCCTTGTTGATTGTTTTGACTGTCAGCAATTTAAACCATTTCAATTCCTGACCTTGAGGGATGCAATTAAGTCATGTATTAAAAAATCTTCTGCAAATGTTAGAAAAATCCATCGTGCGAGTTCTTATTGTCAGCAACAGAAATCTGCAATTCTCTGCAGTTTTTGGAAAAGAAACTTGGAGAAAGAACATAACAACATAAAAACATTCCCAGATAACACAAGGCCATTTGTGTTATTACAAAGTTATTTGCATATACACAATGCTTCAGATTTATGCACTGCTTGTATTGAATTGTAGTAGTAATACATGTTCTGTCTGTGTCTACTTGCTAATTATGTATATATTATTATTTGTAAACATCATAGACAGGAAAGGAAAACAGAAACCATTTATTCAAGAACCAAGAGCTGTGAGGTAACAGAATTCAGAATAACATTAGAAAAATATAACAGACAATATGATAAAAACAGAAAAAATGCCTGCAGGGTATACTAATGAACTGCAGTTAAACATAATAAAAGCAATTGTGATCAATCACAGAAATGATTAGGCTAAATTGTGGTATAATGTTGTTTTAATAAATCCAGAGAATTTAATTGAATTGGAATAAATAGTGTTCCTCCACGAAGAGACAGTTATTTTAATTTCCAATACTGAAGCTTTGGTAAAAGTATATAACTTTATAGATGTTATCACTTTATCAACTTCGGTATGTGTTACATGTCGTGAGAAGAAAGGAACATATTTATTTTCTTTTCTTTTGCTATTCCAATAGAGATTACATTTTATTGCAGTAATGGGATGAATGAATTTGTGTTCTTCAGTAATTTCAAATAAATCATTACAATCTACACTGCACTAATGATGTGTATGATTTCAGCAGAATCTAGTCACAGTTCTTACATTGCATTAAATATTCTGTAAGTGTAACCTCTTTTAAATGCCTTTAAATGTTAATTTTGAATGTTGCAGTACAATTGTGGATTACACATAATCTCTCCTCAGGAGTACATTTATTACAGGGTAACACCTTTAACAAATAAATCTTGCATCAATCCATAAACAATGTACACCTGATCCTTTTCTCAAAAAAAAAAAAATATACATCTAACTTTTATTTCAGTGTATTACTATCTTTAAAACCAGGACATATCTTAAAAATCTGGTCCATAACACTGTGAATATTTTATTCCTTTGCTCGGTGAAGAATATTCCTCTTTCCCCACTTTAGCCTCATTATGTGAACACTCCAGCTTTGAAAATGGAAAGACTAAATTAAAAGAATGCATCAGGTTCCTGCAGTGTCAAAACAAAAATAGTATTGTTTGTTTGTATCTAAACAATCCAGATTAAATATACCTTAGCACATTACTCACAAAAGACAGCTGCAATAAATATCATAGACTGTTCACACGAGCCCATTTATTTTTGCATCGAACATGCACACATTTCTTGTCTTATATTAATTCCACTTGCATTTGTGACAGTATATGTTTCCATGCTGTCCTGTTCTTAACAGCTTAAGCCTGTATCTCTGGAATGATTTGAAGAGCTGTGATGGAGTCTCATTCCTGAATGACAGCAGCTCTGCATATTACCCTGGCTTACTGTGTCTGAATTTAAGAGTTTTTCTGACTAAAAGAGAGAGAGCGAGCGAGAGAGAGAGAGAGAGAGAGAGAGAGAGAGAGAGAGAGAGAGCCTGACAGCCTCCTCTACTTAATACGAGGTATCTGAAGCAAAATATCATGTTTTTTTGTATTTATTTTATAAATTATTGTATTGTATTGTTTGTTTAAATCATATTTTTTAAAATTTTCATTTGATTTATTCCATCAGCGGGGAAAAAGTAATTAATCAATCATGTTTCCATGTTTGGTCAAAGAACTTGTAAGAACAGTATTTTAGAAAGAAATGAATGATTCCTGAATAGGATCATTTACACATGAAGGGTGACATGAGCAAAAATGGTGAATTGCCTAATGAGACGAGATACATGTTTCATGTAAATTAGTTTTTCGTCAGCTATCCTGCAAATATAGCACAAATAGCACTTATACCTGACCCTCCTGCATTCCTAATGGATGGATGAAGCCAGGCCTTTTTTCCACAATGACATCACAAGAAAAAAGTGACTATTCCCAAGGCAAACCAGCCCTTGCCATGGAAACAGAACAAGGACCAAAGAGGTGCTTTATTTAGGTTCAAACCAAATGTCTCGGGTGAAAATAGATCACCCATGGAAACTAATCCATAGTCTATTGCTCCTTATCTGTATGTGATCCTGTTTTCCTCAAGGGTCCTTCAGCTGCCGTCTGCCTGTCTGCTCAAAGACACACTCAAAGCTAACATTAGCCTCTGTTTGTCTACTCTAAGAAATACCAGACAGTCTAGGGTGTTGTTTTTTGTTTGTTTGTTTGTTTTCTCTATTTTTAAGTGGACAGTGAAGGTCATTTATAGACACACTTATCAGTTTTCCACTTGCACTTGGCGAACATAACTTGACTGTAAAAGCATAACACTGTCTAAATCTATCCTATTAAGATCCACTATAGTCCGTCTCCAACCCTGAAGGACGTGCGTCAGACCTGAACCCTCTCATGCAATGTGCAGATCTGTAGACTTGTGTGTATGTTCCCAAAATCAAGAATCTCATTCTTCTGTGAAGCAACAGACATGCACTTTGTCCCTGCCTGTAACTCACACCACAAAATCTACATTCATGGACTAGCCTTTCCATTTGCTTACATTTCTGCTGGGTGTTGATTTGAATGTACCTTTTAAATTATTTCTGTAGTATGTAGTTGTCTTTTTGGTTTTCATTTTAAGTGTACAGCTCTTCGAGGTGAAGTTTGTGTTATTTTCATTATGTTTCCATTGTTCTTTAATTTTGGGCAGCGCTACCTTATTGTTTAGTTTCATTCTGCACAGCAATCATACTTCATAAGTGATATCTGGCCTCAGCTTTAATGAAGGCTTCTGTTGGGGAAGTGTATATGATTACTAATAACTACAAACAGTTCATTTAAAAAATTGGCTGCCTGGCCTTTCACATTTTGTGTGTAATTGCCTTATTAAACTGAACAAATTACACCAGAATTTATTTATTATTTAAAATCTAGTAGGCAGATATGTAAATTTGTATACAAAAGTCATACAGTCACAGGATAAATCATATTAAATCATATTAAGTGAGCTGCATTCTTCCCAGAATAAACACATTTTAATTGTCAGCAATAGATGGCAAGATAAACAGAAGCAGAACATTTCATCAGGACAATGCAACTCACATAAGCACGAGGAAAAGACTGGAGAACAGAAAGTCGGCAGACTCTGAAATATGTGTGTAAGACTGATTTTTTCCATTACTTTGGACGATGTAATTGTATTAAGGTGTGGTACAGCTTCTCTGCTTTTTGTATGGTGTCACTTCTTGATCTGGAAAAAAATTATATATATATATATATATATATATATATATATATTATATATATTATTTTTTTCCAGATCAAGAAGTGACACAAGAAGTGATATATATATATATATATATATATATATATATATATATATATATATATATATATATATTTATATATATATATATAAATAAATGAATACACTGATCAGCCATAACATTATGACCACTGACAGGTGAAGTGAATAACACTGATAATCTCGTTATCATGGCACCTGTCAGTGGGTGGGATATATTAGGCAGCAAGTTAATGTTTTGTCCTCAAAGTTGATGTGTTAGAAGCAGAAAAATGGGCAAGTATAAGGATCTGAGCGACTCTGACAAGGGCCAAATTGTGATGGCTAGACGACTGGGTCAGAGCATCTCCAAAACTGCAGCTCTTGTGGGGTGTTCCTGGTCTGCAGTGGTCAATACCTATCAAAAGTGGTCCAAGGAAGGAAAAGCGGTGAACCGGCGACAGGGTCATGGGCAGCCAAGGCTCATTGATGCACGTGGGGAGCGAAGGCTGGCCCGTGTGGTCCAATCCAACAGACGAGCTACTGTAGCTCAAATTGCTGAAAAAGTTAATGCTGGTTCTGATAGAAAGGTGTCAGAACACACAGTGCATCGCAGTTTGTTGCGTATGGGGCTGCATAGCCGCAGACCAGTCAGGATGCCCATGCTGACCCCTGTCCATTGCCGAAAGCGCCTACAATGGGCACGTTAGCATCAGAACTGGACCACGGAGCAATGGAAGAAGGTGGCCTGGTCTGATGAATCACGAGTTCAAGGTGTTGACTTGGCCTCCAAATTCCCCAGATCTTAATCCAATCAAGCATCTGTGGGATGTGCTGGACAAACAAGTCCGATCCATGGAGGCCCCACCTCGCAACTTACAGGACTTAAAGGATCTGTTGCTAACGTCTTGGTGCCAGATACCACAGCACACCTTCAGAGGTCTAGTGGAGTCCATGCCTCGACGGGTCAGGGCTGTTTTGGCAGTAAAAGGGGACCTACACAATATTAGGCAGGTGGTCATTATGTTATGGCTGATCGGTGTATATTCCTGCTTCCAAGGCTCATTTATTTTGGAACCTGTGGTGCTTGAGTAGGGATCTGTAGAAATCCATGAGTTAATTAACTAATTTAAAATTCACTTGCTGTGTTTTAAACTAAACTGCTTAACAGGACTATGCTGCATTGACTTGAGCAAGACTTTAAAGTCAAATTGAATAAACTACTTAATGTAGCATATGTCTATATTCATAAACTCAGGTGAATGTTCCCCTTTGTGTAAAGCTTTTAGTGGCACTTTACGGGGATGTAATTTACAAGCAAAGCAGCAAGGACATTGTTTTTCAGTTGATTAAATACAATTCGATTTTCGAAAGTGACAACAATTCTCATAACCCCAGCCTGAACACATTATGAGGTTTACTAAATGAACTCTAATGAAGAATCATTTGGGAAACTCGAATTGCAATTTTGAATGAGGCTTAGTGCAGACCATTATCATGCAAGACTGTCTGCGTATACAACTCCCAGGGTCTCCGAATATTGAAAGAGGAGAGATGACAATCTCGGGTTCAAGATAATGCTTATCTGAACTCGTGACTCCTTTTTATGGATTCTAGATCAAAAGGTAAAAAATACTGACAGAGACTTGCTTTTTCTAACTGTAGCGTTAAAGCACTCACACTAGCACCAGATATCCAACCAAAACATAAATAAGACAGTTATGTTATACATCTTGGATAGGATTTTTGGCTGTGGTGGTCATTTGTTTGTTGGTTTGTTTGTTTTCCACTCCTGTGTCACTGAGACACGCCGCACTGGGGTGCAGATGAGACTCATAGACCTGACACTGAGCACCTGTGCAGAAGTGGTTGTGCATTGTGCTATGAGGGCTGCTATTGAGTCTGAAAGAAATGAGTCAAGCTTACCTTACCTTGAAATAGAAAGATTTAAAAAACTCTACATACCTCTACAGCAGGGGTTCCCAATGTTCGTTGTTCCCTTGTTTTTGTTCCAACCAAGCTCTCAATTGCTTAATTGAACCCTTAATTTAACTAATTTCCTTTTCATTATTTAAATAGTATAACAGTAGGACTTTTAAGGAGAACATTGTATAATTAATTTATTAAGGAACCAACTTTTTATCAGTTACACCATTTAAAAAGTCAAATGTAAGCAAGTTATTAGTTAAATTAAGGGTTCCTTTAAGTAATTGAGAGCTTGGTTGGAACGAAAACTGCTCTACAGTGTGTTTGTTGGTTTAATGTAGCAACCGCAACCATCTTGTGCTGACTTGGAGTGATTGATAAGTCTTTTCCGCCCTCTACCACAATTCATTGATGTGCGGCTCCACACCAGCGAGTCTTGCAGGTCTACTGAAGTGACACAGTTTATTTCCCCTCTTTATTATTATTTATTATCATTATTATTCATTTCTTGGAAGTCACCCTTATCCAGGGTGATATACGGTTTACACAGCATCACAAAAGTGCCGTAATACAAATCAATATAAAATTCAACGTTAGCATTCCAAACATGCCAGGATACTTCTAAGCATCCAGCATTTTCCTTGATGAAAAGCGGTCCATTCTCCTCTCACACACTGCACAACTTGTATCTCTCTATAGCAGCTACACAAATGTATACGATTTGAAATCAATAGCCGCTGAGGTAGAAGAACGTTATCTCCTTTCATTTGTGTCTGACCGCAGTCTTATTTCGAAAGGGGAAAAAAAATATTTCCCTTTATATTCAACCTCAGCTCAGCTCAGTAAATTGTTCCCAGTGCGCTCGGCATGAAAACAGCTGAGACATAGCAGCAGGTCTTAAATTGCCCCATGTTTTTTTACAAAGCTTTCAACACGTATTTGTCTTAGAAAATGCTCGTATTTCAATAAACATTAACCTACTCTCTGAAATATTTCTGTCTAGTTTTGAGGTCCTAGAGGATTGAGTACCCTTTTTTGTAGTTTGTTTATATATATATAATGTATTTTTTAATGCATTTAAATAATTTTAGACTCGGAAGAAATGTGCATTCCAGTGAATAATTTAATTCCTTGTTTAAAGCTATCACTTTGAAAAGTTTACACTGGTGTTTTTTCTTTCTACAATCTAGTGTTCTTCATGCAGGTCATCTGTGCAGTCGGTGAAAAGCCACAACAATTTCAACAAGGCCTTTTGATGCGATCAGAAACTTGTTTGATGTGTCTCTTGAAGTGGGGTGCTCCTGAATCAAACCAGATTTCAAAGGGACATTTAATAGTTGCCTTTCTGAGTGTGTGTGTCTTCGGTAGTTTGCAGGCCACTTTGCTGAACATGCATCTTTTATTAGATCTCGCCCTGAGTTGTTTGCAATGATCGTCCCGGTCGCTGAAGGCTACAGCTACTTTTTGATGTGGTCTTTCATTTGTGGTTTCCAGCTTCTGTTCAAAACTGCTATCTGTCCCTGACCTCTCCCCTGCACAGTGTGATGGCTGGACGTCAGAAGAATTAAAAACACTGGAACAAATGGACTGAAACAGGAATATTTCTTTAAACAATTTCATGGAGTCTTCCATGTTCAGCTTTTTGAGTTCAAATGTTCTAAAACTAAGGACATTTTCCCAGATGCTCACCTTTACATTGACAACATTTGAGATGTCCATTCAAGATTTATCTCCTTTGTAAGCCACACTCATTGGTGGAGTTTACATTAATGTTTTGACCTATAGAATATAAGAATATGCTCTTCTTCTGTAGTGTTCCATACCATAAACCTATTGATTTTATTTATTTATTTATTTATATAATGTATACACAAGGTGGTTGCCCTCTTGTAAATATGAATAAATGAAAGGAGGAATTATTAGATATATTTTCTAGCTTCTGAATTAAATGCAAATCCCTAAGCATTCAAGGTAATCTTTTCTGGATATTCAACTATTTCGTAATTAAAATATAGACATTAATTCCCACCAGCTTGCTTGTATCTATTATGAAAAATAAAAATGGCTTTGTTGCTTTCCATTACAGAGCCTACAAAACAGGATTAGACAGTGGTGTACGCGATGCTATATCAAGTACAGGATGTGACCTAGTTCATGAGATTGCATTTCAGGTAAAACAAATTGCTTTTCAGGTGCAATATATATTTAATGCAATTTACATAAGACGTCTCCTTGGATTACAATCCTTGTGCTTCATGTTTTAAAATGGATAATTGCTTTGGCCCTTTACCAACATTCATTACAATGTAGGCTTGGATTAAATTATAACACCAACCTACTCACTAATCGCACATTACAAGGCCAGTACTTAATGGTGGCTTTTGTGTTTGCCCTGGGCTTCTTCCCAAAGCAAAGTACCTATCAAGTAACAGGGTTTTGATTGGCCATCAGCAGGTTGGTTAAAGTTGGATTTAATCTGGGCCTAACTGAATCAGCACATAAATCATGTCCTTTTAAACGTCTTCCAAGACTTATTTATTTTGGAAACTGTTCATAACAGTGGGTGCTTGAGTAGAAACTGTTGAAATCCATGAGTTCATTAACTTACTTTAAATTTACTTATTATACTGCTTAACAGGAATGTGCTGCATTGACAATACTTTAAAGTCAAATAATAAACAATTTCATGTAGAATATGTCTATATTGATAAACTCAGGTGAATGTTCCCCTATGTGTATATAAACATATTTTAGTGCTACTTTAAGGGAAAGTCATTTACAAGCAAAGCAGCAAGGACATTGTTTTTTGTTTTACTTTTTTTTACTTTTTGTATTTAAAATATAAAGATATTAATTCCCACCATCTTTGGGAAAAAAAGTGATTTAATCTGGGCCTTAGTTTCAGGTTTCCATATGGGATATTCTCTTTTCAGTGTGCTAGGATGCTTCTCCATTACAGAAATGTCCAGCTCTCCTTCTAATGCATCCTCTGTGAGAGGAGTATATATTTTTCTGCTGTTGTGTGGTTGTTTATTTAATGCTGTGTAAAATGCAATAATAGTTGCTGTTCATCCATTCTCTGTTATTCATAATGCACACTTGACAGCGCATGCACCGCATTTCCAGACGATTCCAGACGTAGACAACCAGAAAAGAAGAGGGAGGCTGTGATACACGATTGCGTTTACAGAGCTTTTGATAACACCAGGAGACAATGCATGAATGACGCTCATTAACATGAACTCAGTACAGCTTAATGGGTATTAAATATTGGCTTTGTGAAGCTCAGGTTGTTAAGATTTAACAGTAGTCGTTGCTTCATGGAGTAATTCAAGTTAAACAAAGTATGAAATTAATTTATAAATATTAATGGGCATTAAAAACAAGAAACCATAAAAACTGCCCTGTCTCGAATTACTGTGTTTAAATTTTAAAGCTGTGTAAGACAACATTACAAAGTTCATTATCAGGATTACAGATTTACAGTTGTTGTCTTGCGCACTCATGTCCTGAATGAGAATATGGTATAAATAAAATGGCATACAATTTTGATTGCTGTTTGGATTAGTTCCTTAAACTCGTTACAGGCAGTTTAACTCCAAGGCCACAGAAACTCTGAATTACCACTTTCTCATTCAGGTAAGAAATGTAAGAATCAGAAAACCACAGAATACATTAAAGAATGTATAGAAATTTACCCAGAAAAATGTTATATAGTTTACTAATATTTTCATCTCTGAGAAGATACTTTACTTTAGTCCCATAGATTACATATGAATGTAATCTAGACTCAGTTTGATCAAAAACTGTGTTTCAATATTAAGATCTGGAAAATTCAGCAACTATTTTGAGGTGTCATCATGTTCAGTGTGTTTAATGTCTTTAATATCCACCTTAAAATAATAAAGGTGGGAATGTCTTTCCTCTGTTAAGCCTTTGGAAAGCTTAAACTGTCCGTTTTCTGACAGGCTCTAATCTGCCAGTTAAAAAGTTTTTTTATGTTGTCATGTCCTATCTACACGTTGAAGGAAGCATTGCAAATCAGTATAAGCAGCTGAATTTAACAACAGGGGCAATGAAAATTAAAAGTGACGCGTGTATTCCATTTGAATAGAAGTACCCTACCTACTTAGAGAGGTGACCATTTTGAGTGATTATTTCCCTGTGTTCCCTCTCTTCTAGCCTAAGTAAATAATCTATTTTACATAAGTGAGACAATTTTATTTTGTGCACTTTTACATGGAAAAAATAGGATTGGTAAACTATGACTAATACTTGTAAATTATTAGTAAGCTCTTCATCTGAGAGAGAGTCAAACTGAGAGCTCACATTTCTCAATATTATTCCAAATTCACTCTTTCCACAATTACACGCAGATTTTCAGCAGGTTTATTGGGATAAATGGCGATGCTCAG
Source organism: Amia ocellicauda (assembly GCF_036373705.1). NCBI lineage: Eukaryota > Metazoa > Chordata > Actinopteri > Amiiformes > Amiidae > Amia > Amia ocellicauda. Next base: position 21,664,240 of record NC_089866.1, on the reverse strand, counting down.
AAGTTGGCCTTTAACTTGGACTGAGATTCCAACAAATCCATCAACATTTATGAACGGGTTTGGTGTTTTTTTTCCATTACTCATTCAGAATGTGGGAACATGGATATGGGGAATATTCAGTGACATTTTTCAAGGAAAGCCCAACATTTGAGTGTATATTAATGTGGTCCCTGGGGGTCAAATCTGGTCCATTCTGGCCAACCCAAGGAAGAAGTATAATAGCTGCCGTGATGTTATGTGGGGTGTAACTGGGGCCACATTGGATCAGGGCTGGTGTTTTGGAAAAATGCCCTTTGAGTTCTTGGTCACATTCTTTACTGCTGATCCAGTGAAAGCAAAATAAATGTACATTAATAAGGTTTGGCATCCAGGACAGATTTCATGGACATGGTCCTGGGACGTACTGCTATAGTAAGCACAAGTTGTCACTATTATGCAAGGAGTGATTAAAACCTCCTGATGAGATCCTGAAATCTTCTTCCTATGAGGCAATTAAACTAAACCAGTTGACAACGTTTATAAGATACTTCTAAGAGCTGGCAGACACATAACTGGTACTGAATAGCATGGAAGAATTGTGCCAAAGGATGAAGACATACAGCTATACACAGATTGATTTTTTGTTTTAATTATTCCCCCAGTCACTGTCCTCAGTTCTCCCTACTCTTCCGTATGTGACCTGGCTTTAGCCTTTTCTGAAATAACAATTAAGTTGATTCATCTGCTCATTGCCCTCTGCTTTGTTTACCTACAAGATAGAGTAGATAAACAATAGAGATAGGATTCAAATAATCTTTTTGTGTGCAGGGTTTTGAAATCATGGTTTAAAGCAGTCAATTAAGAATTCAGGGAAATGCATTTGTCAGGTAAACCTCTTTTTACATTATAAAATGCTGGGGGAAGCATGGTGCACAATAATCGAGATACAGACTTGCTGAAGCTAGCATATGCGGCAATCAATGAATGCCTAGGAAGTTGGCACATCATGCCATCAGATTATTTTATTTTTCCTCTAATATCAGCATTTTGGTCAAAAGGTCAAATTGTGACTGGGGAAGAATGCCCCGATGGTAAATAGTACTGGCTTTAAAAAAGACTTGGTCAACCAATGAATGAGCAATTTCAATACAGCATATTTGAGTTTCTCTTTTTTACATCATACAGCAAATGCCAATCCCTCCCATCATGCTTTGCAAAACACAGTAACTAATCTGAAGTATTAGTGATGCTAACATCTGTTCCTTAAAATACTACTTTGAATCCACAAATATTAACTCATGCACACAGAATACTTGTGCTCACAATATTGCTTCACATGCAATGCAACTACATATAGCGAATCCCTTTAGGGCTTCCATATAAAATGTACTTGCAGATTGCACTTTTAATAATCTTTTACTCCAAAGTTTTGACAGGCTTTTCAAAACCAATTATGCTGTTTCAGCACTCCCTCTCTTAAATTAGGCCCCAGCTGCTTTCCTGTGAGGCATGGAAAAAGGCCTGTATCTAATTCTGTTCAATCTGAATTGCTTTCCCCTTCCTTTTATGGTTGATTACACTGTACAGTATATCAATGTCACAATCACACAGCCTTCTTGGTGTCATATGACCACAATTTCCATCTAAATTAAACAATTTCCTATTCACCAGTGTCCTCATAATGTTTGCATGAAGTAGCTGTGCTATTTGTCTACTGACACCTAGATGACTCTAAGTTTAGCGGTAAAACATCAAAATTGTTTTTTACAGTAAAACCTTCTCAGATCATATCAGTAAAATCAGATCATGATATTGTGTATGTGTTTGTGAACTTGTCGTACAGTGCTCTGATGGAGTGAAGGACAAAGTTACATGTGCTCTGTACTGAGACTACACCCAATGCAGAGTCCTCAGATGTTCAATGTGTCAGGATTGTGTAGTGAACGGACTTGTTTACCTGCTCATGTACCTTTGTACCCTTGACAAGTGGTATCCAGGTATTACTACAGATGGCTACATGTAGAGATCATCCTTCTTCCCTGTGTACTGGAAGACATAGACAGCCCAAGGTAGCTCAAATTGGCAGGGTTAAGGAGGGTGTGTCATCACGAGTGGGGAATAAATTCACCTCTAGTGTGATTGGAGGGTGTTTCCAGTGGTATTCATGGCATTTTGGACAGTTGAAGGTTAAGAACAACTAAGAATTAAGAACCTAAGAATTTCCCAGAATTGTATCTTCCCATTTCTTCGAATGAACCCAGGAAACCAGCTTCAGTTGCATTGCTTGAGACTACATTCGGTGTCTCAATGCGCTTTCTTCTCAGTTTACTCTTGTTGACCTCGTTTCACTGCTGACCTCGAAGCTGGCTAAATAATAGTGAATGCATGTTATTTAATGATAAAGTCTACAAACTACATTTATACCCATTCTACACACTCTCTATAAAGTGGAACTGAACCTTTTCACCCTGGAACAGAGGAGACTTCGTGGGGACTTGATCCAAGTCTTCAAAATCATGAAGGGCATCGACCACATCAAACCAGAGGAGCTTTTCCAGATCAGCAGGGACACACGCACCCGGGGGACACAAATGGAAATTGGGCTTCAAGGCATTCAAAACAGAAAAAAGGAGACACTTCTTCACACAGAGAGTTGTCACAATCTGAACAAACTCCCCAACAATGTGGTAGATGCTGAAAATTTGGGAACATTTAAAAATATGGTCAAATGGCCTCCTCTCGTTTGTAAACTTTCTTATGTTCTTATGTTCTTAAGTGTGACACTGGCCAAGGTCTTGTATTTGAGAACGATGTCACCCTAGTGTTAGAGTGCCCCTTCTCTGCTGGCTGAAGGGCCCTGTGGTTCACGTCCTGTGAGTCCTTGACTTCCCAGATAAGTCAATCAGATCCTCTAGTGGTGTGAAATTGCTCCAAAAGAATCTGATTCAAAACAGAAACATTTCATTGGCAGATTCGAGCTTCTGGTCTATGCAGCCTCCATCATTGTTCACAACTGGAACCTTCCTATCTGCCTCAAAAGTGTCTCTTACATCTTACGGACAGCAACTAGCCTCAGCTGTTTACTCAGCCAAAGTTCTTCTCAGGCTTGGGAGAAAGAGTCAGGGTGTGGCTTCTTTGCTCACTCCACCTGCTACAGAGGGGTATTTTAATGTCACTTAACAAATGGGTGGCTAAGGTAAAAGTTCTCCATTTTAAATTGTACAAATTCTGCAATATGTCAAACATGCATGCTAATTTGCCATAGGCTGCTTTGAGAAATAGCTCCAGATTAAAATAAGACATGGTACACCCTCAGGGGAAAAAATGTAATAAATGAATGGAGCACCACCGAGACACATTGCTCTACATCACTATATTTGCACATGTAACTGTCATTCTGGGAGTCAGCTTCTCCAAATTGCTTATGTCATGTTGTGGATGGTAAGTATGCTGTAGCTTTAGGTCCCTCAATCTGTTGCGCAAATGCAGTTTGTCATTCTAAATAATGTAAAGTGCTGTTTTCTACAACTAATGTACTGCCTCTGTGAGAATACAGATTCTAATAGTGATTATTGCCTTTAAACGCAAGGAGGGAAAAAGTCAAATAACGACAAATGCTCATGTGTTCTAACATCTAAAGATAGATAGCTTTTGGGAGTTTATGTCAATCAATTTTAAAAGCTGGTTACTTTGAATCACATCCACTAGAGAAGACTGAAAACTGACAGCTGGGAGAAAAAAAAAAAGTTCCAAAATATATATTTTTTCTGATCTTATTTCAAACTTTTAAACAATTTGTTCCAATTAATCAAAGGTACCATCCAGAATGGAAGAAACAGAACCTACAGGTAATGCATCACACAGCAGAAACTGTAAAAAGAAAACAACAAATCCCAAGTAAGTTGAAACACAACTGATTGTCTCAAAGTGTGTCTCGAATTTCGCTTCAGCTCTACTGTAATTTTCTGAAGAATATCATTTTGAATCGTCTATAAATCTCTTGTAAAAAATATATTTCAATGAAATGCTGATGCTGATTCACTGCCAAGGACAATGACAATTCTATCCAATCAAAACACATATTTGTCCACAGATTAGTTTCATCTTTTAAAGATGATCTTGATTTTTTCAAGCATATTATTGCCCTGCTTTCACAGAAGCCAGGTTTTTCTATTACAGTTTGAATGACATGACAGAGCTTGTTTTGTAAAATAGTTCAAATCAATATGAGCAAAGAACCTAAAAGCATACTTTCAAGATTTGTAGACTTGGAAAGCCTTTAAGGTTATGACATTAATAAGATTCTTTTCCCCCACTGTGTGATAAACCACAGGTGACAACAGTCCACTCCCAGGTGTTTCCTCATTCACAGACAGGCACTGGATATTCAATCTGTCACCTCTCTGAGACATAGAACTGCACTAACAGTATTCCTGCTGTCTTCTCTGGACTTGTATATTAAACCATTTTCACAAGGATATGTTTTCCTTTTGTTGCCCTGTTTCTAATACGAAATGCTCCATTGCTCTCTTAGAAACAAAGCAAGAAAGGCAAACAAATGCATGTTACCCTTAACAAGCCGGATTATGACATACATGCTGGGTGACACCCTAAAGAATTAGAGTGTATTAAGGTTGTGCAATTTGGATCTCTGCTAATGAGGTCTGTGATTAAGGAGAAGACAAAAGGAGAGTTTATTTTATGTCAAATCCTTGAGATGAATCCAAGTGAGAACATAAAGGTTTTTCAGCCCCAAGATTATAAACTGATTTCAGCGCATGAAATGCAAAAGAAAAAACCCATATAACTTGGGATCTCTAAATGAGCTCATTGAATTATGTATTTGTTGAACTAAGCCAATTTATTGGTGTTTTTATTTTATTTACTTTACTCTTTCAATAGGAAGTTAACCCATTGAGGGTGAAGCCGCTTTGACACATATGCTCTGCACTTTATGTGCTCAGGTCTGAAGCAGGAGATGATTTAAACCAAGAAACCTGTTAGACTCCAGGCGTGAGGATCAGTAGAGTGTTACCTGGGTGAAATTATAGCCTGACCTTCAGGTAATATTTTTGATTTAATCATTTGTTTTTTTTACACCTGTTTTTCCCTGTAGTGAACAATCTGCTTTGAAAATTGAATCAAAGGGTGGGAGTTCTGGCTGTGTACTATTAAATGCTCAAGTTCACGTTTCAGCATCTGTATCATCGTATATGTCAAATATATAACTTGCTAAAGGGAGATGAATGTCCCTTTTTCATCGGCCTGCATTTGCATTTTCTGGTTAACTAGTGATATGATAAGATGAGTAGTAAAGATGCACAACCCCTTTACTCATTGTGAATGGCTCCAACACTTGAGGTAAGGACTCAAGGTTGAATCAATCTTAAAGGTTCACGTTCACGTCAAGAAAGACTTGGATCAGTATAAACTACAAAGGGGAAGACCAGCACAAGGGGTCATTCAGGCTCTTCTCGTTGACTGTGTTTCTTGTATCCTGAGAAATAACCTCTCTTGCAGATAGAGGTAAGGCCGAGAAGCCTCTGAAGTATATCACGCTGAACCCCAGTTGACAAGAAACACGGTGCTTTGCTGCAAACCATCCAAAAGATCATAATCGAAAGGGATCAAAAACCAACTGCTGGAATTACAATCTCATTTAGAAACTGTGAAATCCGCAGATATATATATATGCTTTCCCTCCCTGATTTTGAGCTGGTAATGGAAAATAATTGTTAAAGCTCAGTACTTAATTCAACCCTTTGTTTCTATTATCAGTTCCTATTTTGCCTCAGGATGTGAAAAAAGCGTCTCTCTCCTTCTCTGCCGACCGCATGTCAATGATTCCATTACAAAACTGTCAGTATATTAGCAGGGCTGTTCACAAGACTACTAAACGTCTGGGGTCCACTCTCTCTCTCTCTCTCTCTCTCTCTCTTGCTGTGGTATCAGGCTGTCTAAATTCCTGATTCACAATGCCTGTTGTGACCTTGCCAGGATTAGATTGTCAACATGACTGGCGGCTGTAACTCCCACACGCTAATTAGGTAACAGTTGAGGGAAAAGTGTGGTTTCTGCATAAGGGCCCTGAGATTGATCGCAGAGTTCAAGGGAAAGAAAAAATCTCTTTGGTGAGTGTTCACACTGAGTTTACCGAGAGATCATCCACAGAAATATCCAAACTCCTACACGTTGTAAATAAAGGTCCCAGTCTGATCTGCGTATTTGTTTATTTATGTGGGAAAGCGAATGGTTTCAGCTGAGACTTGAAGCTTGACGTTGCCCTTAATATACTTGTTAGTAACGTCACTAGCTGCCTGTCAGCCTCAATGTTCTTTTCCCCAAAGCTCTTGTACTACAGGGATTGGTTGCTCTGACCTTCCCCTTTAACAGATCTTCATTATTCTGAGCCCTGGGTCTTGAGCTGTCCTGGTGCAGCTGCCGTGGCTTGTTGTAAGTGCACTTACGTGGAGTGTGAACCACTGAAATCAGTTGACTTTTAAAATATACAATAGGACATTCTTCATCCCGCCTATGGCTGTTTAACACAAAGAGACCGGGGTGTGAAATGCAAACTGACAGTCCTGCTTGCTAGAGTAGTCCGGTAAAAGGAAATTGGATTCATTTTCTTTTTTTAATGTCTCCTCCTATTTTTTTCTTATTCCTTTAGATCGAAAGACATCCAAGTATTGAAAAATAATGCATTTTGTAGGACCTGATGTTTTCCTTGCATAGATTTCCTTTAGACAGACGAGGTTTTCTCGTTTCAGATCTGACAATGTTATTGGGCCGCAAGTTTCCTGTCCCAGCAACAAATTTTGGTGCATACAGTGGAATTACGGGGACATTTTGATCCTGAAATGGCGATGTCTTTATAATATTTTACTTTGACTTCATTGCATTTTTTTTTACTGATGTTCTCCCTTACATCTAAGATACATGACAGAGCTGGTTAGAAAAGATGATCTCTTCCTGCATTTCAGAGGAGCTCCAGTCAAAGACAATAGACAGCTAATAGATATCAGCACTGAATGCTACCTCTGGCAACATCTCTAGATAAATGGATTGCGAAGACGCAGAAGGCTTTTTCAGACAAATAAACCTCAGAGGTATAAAGGCTGCGATTCGTATAACATAATGAGCTTATGCATAGATTTTATAGAACCGGTTACATGCCGGATCAGAGAAAGCCCTGGGGCAGTCTCTTCAACATTTGGTTGTCAAAGCCATGCAAATCAGTCCTATCACAGTTATGTATCATTACATATCTTCAGCAGAAGATCATTCCAAAGGAGCCTTCTGTGGCGTTTGCAACTTAAAAAAAAAAACATCCGTAAAGCAAATAAACTGAATAACATTTTTACACAGGAATACATTTTTCAAACACAAGAAAAGATGTGGGGTTATTCAGGGTTGGGAAAGACTGTATTGCTTGGAGCTGGGATTAAAAACGCAACTTTCCACCAATTGACCACCCTGTGTTAGCAACCCATTCCTCTCCAACTCATAATGTTTTCTTCTTTTCACCTAGTTTCCTTTCTTACAAACCATGTCTGCTTTTGACTCCAGCTGTCCTGTTCCTGCTTGTAATTGAATCTCCGTATGCTTGCCTATTGCCTTCCCTGTCATTCCACATCTTGGTTGACATCAAGCAGTCCTGGAGATTTTCCTTCCTACTACCCATGCAGGCAATCAAGGGAATCTCAATATGAATATTGAGATTGAACGTGTCCGCTTCATTATGTACAGACGGTGAGGGTGAGCGCCACAAATTAAAATGAAAGTCCTGAATAATGTGTAAAACCTTCCTGAAGTATTTGGTTGAGTCAGCTAGTGGAAAACCTGTAAGAAGCGGGAGGAGAAATATTGCATTGCTAAGTTGAAGAGAATATTCTAGATTGTATCTTTCTCTAAAACATTCCCATGCTGAAGATTGTATTGTATCACATGCTGGAAGCCACGACTGTAATGACAGTATTTTTAACAAAGCCCCCATGGGTAGGCACGACTGGCTATCCAATCTTTTTTCTATTCACCCTTCAATCACACTCAGCCTCCTAGGATGCTTAAAACTGCCATAGCATTAACCAGTAAGCAGTACTGTCATCGCTCAGCTAGAAAGATTTGATTATCAATACTTATGCTGGGCCGAAATAAAGTAGTTCTGATTATGCCATGCATATGGTAAGAGGATGCTGTGTGCAGGTTTGATCGATGCTCAGTTCTTAACAATGCAGCTTTCTGATCCATTCACATCCTACAATCGCTTTTGGGCTGCAAAATAAGTTATGATTTCCCATTCTGCTTTGAAATTGGAGACTAAGTTATCAATGCATTTTTGATTGCATTGTTCTCCCCCAGGAATGACCTACTTCACTAGACCAACAAGACAGATCATTATATTGTCCTGAATAAATGAGGAGACAAGATTGCCCCACAACAACCTCTAAATAAATAAATATAAATCCTCTAAACCATTAATGCATAGCTTTGGCCAGTAACATTATTGGTATATCCACACCAAACTGTTGTTTCAATACATACAATGTGAGGTAAGTGCTGAGTAAAGTTTTCTCAATTAGTGTTTCTATCACAAGCAGAATCGTAGATTATTTTGTTCTTATCAAGATATTGTTTTGTTCTTATCACCCCCCTCTCAATATTCTGCCTGCATCTCAGGAAAAGCTGCCAATGAATGGCATACTGAGTACTGAATTGTTTTTCTGACCCGTCAGGTTGTTCTGATCTGAACATCGGGTGACACCAGTAAACTCTTATCTTTCAGTATTTGCTATTCTGGCTGAGTGTCCTTCCATTAAATTTACTGCTGTTTTGATATACATCCCAAATTTAACATAACATCAAAAGCTAAAATGTTAGCTGAGCACAATTTGCCAATCACAGACTGTATAACACCAGATGACATCGAACTCTCACCCTCATCTTTGATCTGAAGGAGCTGTTTCAGATTCCCTAGTAAGATCCTCAAAGCTAATTACTTCCCTTTCTTGTGAGCCAAACTTGTTTGGCCAGGCTGACAAAGTGCTTTGCTAGCATTTCCCAATTGCTCTTTGAAGGTTAGGAAAAGTTGATTACTGTATTTCACTGCATTCCAGCTTGTATCCAAACAACAAATAGTGCCAATGTACTGTAAATGTGCACATTCAATTTCTTATTGATTCATCCAAAACCTTTTTATCCTTTCTTTCTTTACAAACTGTAATGTAAAGTAGACTACTTTTAGTACTTTTAGGCATTAACGGGATAATCTTTAGATCTGCTGATTAACTGAGTTGTCTGAAATAAAAGTGTTTTTACAGATGTGTTAAACCTATAAAATCTTGACAAACCAATAGCAGGATGTAGATTTTTCAGTATCTCAACATCTGTGCCTCTCCTGTAATCTTGACAGACACCAACAGCATTCTGTGCTAGACAATGCATGGATTACTAAGTGGCACTGGGGACCTTTCAGTTCATTAAAGAATTGTTTGCAGCCTGCTATGTGGTATGAATTTTAACCAAGAAAGCCTGTAGATACTTCCCTACCTACCATGATGGATTGCACTGTGTCACTGCATGTGGTTTAGTACTTAGTTTAATTGTGAAACAACAAGTAGATATAAGGATGTTTAGACCACAAAGTACAGCTTGTCTTGCTTGTAGATAACAGTGCTTGTTTCCCTAATGTAAAAAGAAGAGTCACCATTGGCATTGTAAGTGTTAGTGCAGGAAAAATGCTGTATTTTTATACAGTACTTAATACTTTATGTTTTTATTGTATTTAAACTCCACATGAGAAGGCATACTTGGAAAGAAGCACCTTCAGTCTCTAACTGAAAATATATCTCTTTACTACATGTCAGTGACAGCAAGGGTACTAACAACACGAGACACAATATACCCAGTAATTTCCTGTGCCAGCTGGATTTTATTTGTAAGACACTCAACGTTGAAAAATCGCTCCAGGTATAATCATATCGTAACAAAATATGAAGCTTTTATTGATATGTAAATTCTTATATTTGACGAAGACTCTAAAGGGAGACTGAATTGTAGCAAGCTTCTCAAGAAGTTAATATTTAAATTGCTTTGTTTGTTTGTTTGTTTTAAGAAAAATGTACATCATGTAATATAAACCATTGTTTTTATTCCCTAAACTTAAATTGTTTACCAAAAAAGACAAACCGTGTATGTCACTTAGATGCAAATGTCAGGAGTAAATTCTTGACTATTCCTATTCTACGTAAAGCCATTAAGAGAGTTTTATCAGTAAGAATTGTGCATACTTATATATTTATTTTACTGCATGCATTCAATATCCTGCTGCTGCTGTTTTGTAAACACTTAAACAACAAGAATGCTCACAGTGAAATGGCATTACATTAAAAACAATTACTGAAACAAATCGATCGATAATTATGTTCCCTTGCAAGCTTCCCTTCAGAAAACAACAACAAACAACAAACACAGAACAGCATGGAACACAAATAACAGGAAATGCAGTCAGATTATACAGTTAAGAGAGAAAAATGCAGACAATCTATCTCCTTATCAGGAATAAATATATATAAAAAGGATTCTTCAAGTGCCAAACTAAAACATTTCTGTTTTCATCAGAGGTTCAAACTCATTGTATACATTTATTTAATTATTTACCTAATATCAATAAATTAAACTAAGCAGCGATTTGGTTGACCCTGAAAATTTGGAAACATTTAAAAATAGACTGGATAGGATCCCTGGATCACTTAGTTATTAATGGACACCAAAAGAGCACGATTGGTCAAATGGCCTCCTCTCGTTTGTAAACTTTCTTATGTTCTTATGTTCTAAAGGTTAACAAATACTGAAATATATTCAATGATGGGCCGTCACATTTGGAGTTATCATCCTTGAACAATTGCTCAGTTTGACCAAAATCTAGCGGCCTTCAATGAAAATTAGTGGTCAAAAGTTCACATCATGTTGGATACCACACTGCATATGAAGAAAAAAAAATCTCTTAAGAAGACTCTAAAAGGTAAAGGCAGAATTCAACGCAATGTGCTCTTGAACAAGAAAAACGCATTTTTAAGATTGACCGTGCAAATCAATCCTCTGTTCCATGCTATTAAAGTTAACTTGTTTATTCTGCTGAGTGCACTGCATTGATATTCCTGCTGTGGAGCGACAGATTAATTCAGCCCCAAAACAATTCTTATTAGGTTGCACTGAGCCACTGCCGCCTGTGAAAGTGGGTCGAGACGGGCGTTATTAGATTGCCGTCTTCAACCTATTAATGACTCTGCAGATTACGATGATATTTTACAAAGCTGCACAAATGAGTTTGCTCTCAAATGATGATTTTCTTGGGAGAGAAAATGCAAAAATGTTTGTGAGCACAAGAACAAAGAGCAACACCATCAGATCAGGTTTAATTATCTGTGCCACTTTACCCATGACCAGTTCAAGCGTCCATGTGATATTTTTGATTTCCTTTCATTTTTAAATTCTCCTCTAATGGGAGCAGGGGAAATGCCATGCTGCTTAACTCAGATGTAATAATCATGCTTCGCAGTTTTTAAAAAGCGGTTGTGCAGATTAAGGAAAGGTGGGAAGATTGATTTTTAGTTTATTATGAATTTTTAAAAAGCCCAAATTAACTTAATTAAAACCTGGATTTGCTGCTTCACATATACGTATTGGTTTTATTCCTGGTCCTTCAACTCTTCAAAGGTTACCCAATGACTTTTTGATTTTTTGATTAGTCAAGGAAGTGAAGTGAAGTCTCTAAGAGATTAAATAACAGACACCTGACGAGTCCTCCTGAGCAGTTTGATGAAAAATCAGTTCCTTACTCAAGAACTACTCCATGACGCTGCTCATCCAGGCCGTGGTACTCTCTCACTACAACTGCTATTCATTTCTGTCCAGACTCTGGGCACTGGCAACCTGCCCACTCTGGTTCACCCAGAACTTTGCTGTTCACCTGCTGTTCTTTCTTTTCTCACTTAACCCCTCCACTCCCAATCGCTGCTCCCATGATCCAGTTCAAGACTCTGTTTAGGAAAAATTTAATCCGGGGGTGACCATTCCAGCCCATACGTTTAGTTTTTGCATGTGTGTATGTGTCTGTATATATGTATTGTTTGTCATGTTTTGCTCAGTCGGTGCCTTGACTTTGTAATTCCTTTCAGTGCGCCTGATATTAAGTCTAATTGGCAGCTGTGAATGGGATTGTATGCTCTTATCTAGCAGAATTGAATGTTCATAACCTTTATTAATATACAGAGTAATATCATAATGGGTAATGAGTAAACTGGATAATAGCATCCAGAGAAAATAAGCTTTAGACATTATAAAGGGTTCACTAAAGTTAACTCTTCCTTTTTTTTTTTTTTTTTTTAAACGAGATTGACAAATGAATCTGTTTTTAAAAGCCTTACTCCATAATTAATGGGGTCCATTTGAAGTAAAATGTTAGGCCCTTGTACAGCATCAGTGCACAGAAGCTAAGAACCACAGTGCAAGATTATACAGAACACATTTTAAATTACCATTAACATAGGTACACATCTTATACCATTAAAACAGCCTTTGAAAGACAGAAGAAAAGGGAATTAATTTAGCTTGCTTCTTTTTTTACCTGGCATGTGAGTGCATTACTCCCACGGGTGATATTTTCTTTCAAACTGAGTGCAGCAAAAGGTGCAGATGAACCAATGCAAGATATCTCAGAACCTTTTAGTGTGAGAGAGAAAGGGTGCACAACATCGGACACTTGCGTGAATTCCTTCGTTATCAAGGGCATTTCTAACTTTTCATTTAAGATGCACTTCCCAAGTTCAATCACATTCAGTTGAATTACCTCTTTTTATGCCCACAGAACACCCTAGAATCAGATTTAAATCCATTACACACACACACACACACACACACACACACACACACACACACACAATTCACTTTGCAAACCCAGGGAGGAGTACATCAATCTTTTTTAATTACAATCCATGCCCATCTTTGTGTAGCCCCTGAGGAAATATCTGACTTTAAAGTCAAGTCTGTGGCTAGTGTAATTATTTCAAAATGAAACTAGCGGGAAACCCCCTTACTTTCTTAGGCTGATCTAAAGGTTTCATGCACTAATATTTTACTGTGTTTCTGGTCTGATTTGAACTTGTATAGTGTCATTCTTCGTAAAGTAGCATCATAAAGTAAACAAAGCTAAAAAAATACTTTGAATGTGTAATAAGTTCCCAAGGTCCACTTGCTGTCAGTTTGAGAACGAGGAAGCTTTTGAAGTCATCTCATTTTATGCACCTACGAAAATAAACAGATTATTTTTAACATCCCCTCACAGACGTGTGTCTGGATTGTCAGCAGTTAAGGAGAAATAATTGACAGAGGATCTGCAAAGAGATTTATTAAGAGAATGATTGCTGAGGCTGTAATTATGTGCACTGCTAACCCAAGCAAATCTATCTATCAATGCAAACACAAGTAAAACATGCAGTTTGTGTTTTGGAGTGACAGCGAATTGACCAAAGATGGCTACTCTTTTCTGGAAACAGATGGTTGAATAAATAGTCTGCTTAACCCTTAAAATAATTAATTGAAAGGGATCTACACCATGTAACTGTCAGCAAGTTGCTGAACCAGTCCGGCAGGATTTCCACATTCATAGTGGAGAAATGTTAAGGATTCATGCTGGAGTGGTTTTGTGTGGGTGAAACAACATTGGAGTGACATGGTTGTATTATTGTGTGTACAAATTTGCTGCATATGAATGTTACAACCGCATCTCCACAATACATCTATATTGGAGGTAAATCACGCCTCCCTGCTGATGGTGAAATCAATCCTGTGTCATGTCAGATTGGTGTTTTTTTTCAACGTGAAGAATTCACAAAACCACTGGGCAAACAATTGATTTGAGAGGAATGATATTTTCTGTGTTTTATTAGATTCGTCCTGCCATTTCCATTGCGAGGGCAGTTTGTGTTTCACTTCAAAACAGAATGGCACCATCTGTACCAAGCTGCAGCAAGTTATATTCACATAATATAATCACAATTTCAAAAATGGCAGGGAAAGTTATATACACCTGTCTCTCTTGCTACCAAAAATTGGCAAGCAAAGACAGTAGTATTGTGTTGTGAAGGAAGCAGGTTATTAATGTATTTACCTGGGTCTTTTTCTCAGCATGAGAGTTTCTGAAAACAAAATTGCTGCCATAAGCTCTTCTTGTCACTATCCAAACACACTCCAGGACCACTTTGTGGATCATTTGAAAAGAATTACCTCAAAGTATTTGCCGTTACCCAGCAAGACAGGCGAGTCAGCAGTATTTAGACAGTGAAAAATACAGACAGGATTCATTGCAAGTGTCTCACAAAAGGAGGAAATATAATTGATTGAAAACTGATTAAAAAAATAAAAGATGTGTTCCACAAAGAAACATAAATGGTTTTGAATTAGATTATTATTTATACCCTTCCAACGTGGTCCAATTTTTAGTCATAACCTCGATTCCTGTACAAATGCAGTTTTCAAATGTGTGCTGACAAGCCATGTACTTATTTTCTCATATTACGTTGCACCTTGGGGAATCCTGGTCAGTAAGGACATTGCCTAGCTTCAGACTAGCTCTTACTTTCACCTTTCGCAGTTAAGTCTCAGAAGAATCGGAAGACAACATAATTTACCTGACCTCAGGTGTTATGTGTTAATATGCATAATTTGGATGCCAAGAAAAGCTCTAGGGTTTCTGGGAAATCAATTTAAAATTAAGATTTGTCTTCTTGGCAGCAGAATCCATTGCAGTAATAGCAGCAGTTCTATTGATATTACTGTTCTACTAGGTCTCTCACTTCATCCCACAATTTTCATGGGTACATGTTTTTATACATTTATTTATTGTTTCTTAAGTGCTTTGTTTTCAATGACAACATTATTACGACAAGCTGCATATTAATAAACATAGAAACCTGTCACAGAGAGTCACAGTACCACACCTGAGTGATTACAGCATTAAGAAACAGCTCAAAAATGCTGCCACAGTTCTAATTTCATTCCAAACAATAAGGACTTACAGGGGACTCTGGGAAACCTTAATTTGATGCTTGGAAAGGAAGGGAACTCAGTGAAATAGAATAAAAGCCAAGTAAAATGTTAATTGTAAAATGTATAATTTCCATGTCATGAAAATATTTTACACTTCTATGGATTCATATTATTTCTGTTGTGCTTCAAATGCTCGCTTTGATAAAAAGAGAGAGAGAGAGGGTTTTGCAACAAACAAACAAACAAACAAACATACAGAGGTAAAATGAATGCCAGGGCTTAGTGGCACACTTGGGTAAAGAGTGGTATGGGAATATATCACCTGACCCTTGTGATAAGCATCAGAGCACAGCTACTCTAAAGTGTGACCCATAGTACTGATAAAACCATGATCCTGTTCGTAGCCCTGGGTAAGGGTGTCCGCTAATCAATAAAACAATAATAATGATGATGATGTCGATCAGGGGTTAGGGGCTCATGAGGGTTCACCACCACCTCTGCATAGGCAGATATATCTTGAAGCAGCATTTTAGTTTTAAAGATTTTTTTCCCCTTTGTGCATTTGTGTTACAATGTAATTTTATGGCGGTATACTCTGTGCCAACAAAGATTATTGCACACCCTTGCTGCTCCTATGAACTCAAGCTTGAGAGTTTTTTGGCTCTAAATAATGTCAGTTTCATTTAAAGCAGTTAATTTGAAGGCAATACTTTATACTGTGGGTTTATAAGGCTGAGAATGCAACTGAGTGGGCTGTGATTGAGGACTGTCTAAGAGGGCAGGCTGGCAGGAGCAGGGAGCCCCAGAGAAAGATTACATCATAAAATGTCAATCATCTCTAACAGGGTTCAATTCTTAAACTACAGCCACATAATTCAGCATCATTTCAGGATGTGCTGTAGGAAGAGTTTCACAGCACTGTCATTTTTATCAAACTTGAAACATAATACACATCCATTTTGAGGGAGGGAGGGAGGCACAGGTTTTTCCTAGACTGTCATGGGTCAGAGTGAACAGTACAGAGTCTATATGAATCTTGAAATGATTACTGATCTTATAGCCGTACATACTGTAATAGAATAATGGTAATGTGTTGGTCCCATGTTTCATGAGCTGAAATGAAAAATCCCAGAAATTGTCCATACACACAAAAAGCTTATTTCTCCCAAATTGTGTGCACAAATTTGTTTACATCCCTGTTAGTTTCTCCTTTGCCGAGATAATCCATCTACTTGACAGGTGTGGCAAGAAGCTGGTTAAACAGCATCATCATTACAGGTGCACCTTGTGCTGGGGACATTCCTGCAGTCAGCAGCCAATCGCAGGCTCCTTGAGACTTGAGACTTCAAATCCAGAGATTAGGGCCTAATGCATTTATTTAATTTGACTGATCTACTCATAACTCATTACATTTTTTAAAGCGTTGCATGTTGCGTTCATATTTTTGTTCAGTAGTTTGAATCGGGATCAGAGTACACAGATTAGATGGAGACCAGAAACCTGCACAACTCCTGGGTTGCAGAGCTCTGTGGAGCAGCTGACTGACATTAAAACACTTAAAATCTTCTTGGCTATACTTATGTCATTGTAAAATATTTTCCATGTCTTTTATGCGGTGCATCTCCACACAGAACATTGTTATTTACTAAAGCAAGCCATGTGCAGTGTAGTGACTGCATCCTCCACACAGGGTGGCTGAACTTGGGAGTTTTCTGTAATGAATCCTCAGCTCGGAATAACGATTTGAGTTTGTTTCCCCATTATTGGATAACTGTGATTGAATTAGAAATAGACATGGTTTAACAATTCTAATTATGTATTTAAAGCCAGGTAGAGACAATAGACATAAACATTGAAGGCTGACAGACCTTATAATAATACCTTTCCTCTGTGGATTTATAAGTATATTTATAGTTATTTAAATTTCAATTCAGCTTACACCCTTTCTGATAGTGCTCCACAACACTGTTTCAAAACATGCTCTGCTACTAGAAGTGTATAGTGAATCACATGATATAGGCTACACCATGCAGTGTTGAACCACACTGTCAGTAAAAGTTGTAGATATTGAAACGAAAGGTTCCCCTGCATGGATGTAATACACGCCACTGAGAACCAATTCCAGTTTCCCGATAGTGCTCTCAACCTTTTGGATCCCCACATCACTAGGGTATTGAAAATATAATTTAACACTGTGCTCTGCAAATACCAGCAGACACAGCTTTATTTCTAATCTGTGTGTGTGACTATATATACAGTTAGGTCCATAAATATTTGGACAGTGACACAATTGTCATAATTTTGGCTCTGTATGCCAACATAAGGGGTTTGAAAGACCACAATCAAGATGTGCTTTAAGTGTAGACTTTCATCTTTAATTTGAGGGTAGATACATCCAAATTGGGTGAACGGTGTAGGAATTACACATGAGCCCCTAAAATTGGGGTTGACCACATATAAAAATTCACCAGCAACGGATATGATATAAACTGGTGCTAGGGTAATGCTTTGAAAAATCAATAGCACTGAGAGAATTTCAGTTTCCGTGAGATCATGCGGTACATAAAGATGCATACAATCCATGTATTATTCACACGGGGACTCAGAACATATGACCTTCCACAAACCATTATGACTTTCACACAACCCACAAAATTGCATTTATAACAAAGGTGATTAAATTTGCATGAAGAACACACATGTGTTCAACCCAAAGTGTGCCTGCGTTAGTATTTTCATGCGTGACGTATGAAATAATGTATTTAGGTTTATTTGGCCACAACCATTCCCTTGTGACTGACAAGGTAAACGTAACACAAGCACAGGGAGCCTTGTAGTGTTCAGCAGACTCTGTGTCGACCACCAAATAAATGTCAAGCTCAATTAATTCATCTTCCTCCATCTGGCTACAGTTGTGCTGGTAATGTGCAGTGCAACGGCAAAAAAAAGTGTATTAATTTCAATAAAGGTGCAGCAGGTGTCATTCAGATTATACAGAGAGCTAATTAGAGTTCTTTATGAAAGCTGTATGGCATTTGTTTGTGGAAATGTTTTATGGTTTATCATCATGGCCCCCAACCAGTGCTGTAGTGGGTAAACTCTAAGACCAAAATATCCCCTTCTGAAAAATTCGATCAGGGGGGTGGGCTGTGCTGGTTATTTGAGTGGGGTTGGGTGCCAGGGAATGGCGGACAAACTACAAAATGAATTATAGGAATTATAAGAGGGTATACGCTACATCTTCATGGGACTATGCAAAGTTACACTGGCATACGCAAGTTCCCTTCAAATTGCATGGATATACGGCTACACCACTGCCCCTAATCCAATCCCTGCAAGTCGCCCTGGACAAGGGTGTCTGCTAATAAATAAATAATAATAATAATAATAATAATAATAATAATAATAATAATAATAATAATAATATAGGAGGGAGTCAGTGGTTCTGCTTCAGAAGGACATATCAATCTTTTTTTGTTATCAGAAATTCTTAATGTCAGTCAAATAGACTATAGCCACATTGTAATGTGATTGCTAGACTGGGCTGTATTATAGTAGCATGGGACAGTGTGGTGAAGAGGTTGGGGCTTTGGATCAATTACTACAGGGTCATGGGCTCAGGTCCCCATTGCAGACATTTGTGGTCGGCTCCAGCATTACACTCAAATAAATCCCTGCAGTCTGACTGGCTGTGGAAAGAGGTGCCATCTATATTTCATGGGGCTTAGACCAGCACGATTTAACCAACTACTATCCAGGAGGCAACATCATCTCTCCATCTGCTCAAAAGTACATACAGGCAATATCATGGCTCTGGAGCCCTACATAAGCTTATGAAGGACAAAACTAAACTAATTACAATTTATACCCTGCCTAAACCCTATAAAGCAAGGGTTTACAGAAACAACTGTAATCAGAAGATAATTCATTGTCCCACACAGCTGCTGCATTGTCAGGGCTGCCAGCACCTATTTAGAAAGAAATGGAGTATCCTTAAAAGTGGACCATTTGAGTGGGTTATATGCACGGACACAAACTCATACTCAACTCAATTAAAGTTGTGCATGAGCAGGAATGAACATGTAATCCCTAGCAAATGTTTGCACATAAATGGCTGTATGTATGTATAATTAAATGATTGGACACAGATATGACTCATTTCATATCCTGTGCAGTGACTGTGTGCATGTGCCAGTCATGTTAGAGCAGCAGACCAATGTTCACATTTGTTACAGCATATTTAATAAAGGTCAGGAGTATTGTGAGTGAAATTCTTATCTTTAAGGTGTCCTATGAAACTAGGTTATGTGACTCGTAGGAAACAAAAAGACACATTTGGCTTGAAGCTTACTGGCCCACGATATAACAGGAATGCTCAGTATTCAAACAATGTTTTTCATCAGAGATCAGCCTTTTCATTTTTCTTTTCCTTTACTTGAGGCTTTTGTTTTTTGATTGTTTTAAAAAAGCTGCCTTGGGAACACTCAGTTATAAATACACTGAAATAGACAAAAATTGATTTATCCCAAGAAGGGGGTAAATATAATCCATTGTCTTTAAATTATACTGCCTTCAACTGGAACAGCCGTATAGATGCAGCGATCAACGTCACAGAGTATTGCCAGGCTCTGGTCGAATTAATGCCCAGTTTAAACTGTTTCCTTTAGTATACCCAGAGCCTTTTCTCTCTTGTATATTTTAAATGAAAGGGTGCACAATTGCACATGAGCCAGTGAGTGCATCGAAAATGGCTCCCATTTGGTTGCGCAATGAGAAAAATCCAGGCGATCAATCAGCATGTTAACTACGTCCAGCTGGTGTATTTTTCTTTGATGAATAAAATGGGAACCCTGCCTTCCTGCCAACTGGAAATGCATTCTGCGATGAATCCAGCTTCTGCAGCGCCCCATTGTCATCGGTGTCATCAGTTTGTCATGCAGAAAAAGTACCAAATGTTCATAACAGAGCAACTAAGTCCGTGGTGGGAGTGCTTCCACATCTGATGGGAAATGCTTTTGCTCAGGAGTATTTTGACTGAATTTGCAGCATGTGTGTTCTTTGCCCCAACGGCTATCCTTAAAAAGAGCAGGTGGTGAATGATCTACCACTAATCTACTTGTTGTTGAGCTGCCTGCAATACTAAAACAAAACAAAACTAAATATCTATCCAGCCACTATCCAGTGTTTCATTTGCAAGAAATATATATTTTTCCATATTCTTCAAGACTTAAACTGATACTTGCAGAAGTTATTCTAATATTTTTTAATTTTACATTGTTTTTGTGCTAATGAGAACCAAATCAATTTTGATTTCTTTATCTGTATCAGTACATAATATAAATATATAAATGTATATAAATGAGACTGTTTGCAGTATATAATGAACAAAATTCATAGGTCTCTGGGTGACTTCAAACTTTTTCATTTCCCTCTCAGAACATTATAAAGTGTCTGTCAAAGTTACACCGCATGCGATTTCTGGAGTGCTGTCTCCACACCACCTCTCTGGATAAAGTGTTCTGCTGATGTATGTTTTCTTGCTGTACATTGTGATTCTATAAAAGTTTGCTGCTATTCATTTCCATGTTGATGCAGGCGCTAAGTGGAGAATTATAACCTCATCTGTCACGGAAGAAAAAGCAATCCTTCATTTTTTGTATAATAAATGACCATACCATGGTGTCTGAGATAATCTCTTCTTTAAGAAAGAAAAAGAAAAAAATACATTTTGGAATACTTTAAAAAACAGTAAGGTGAAGTAAAGGGAGGGGGGCTGTATTTATTTGTTAGTTCGTTATTGTATTTTCTATTTTATTATTTGCAGGCTGTTTTATTTTTATTTTTTAATTGTTGAAGTGTGACTGTTTTTTTAAAATAGACTTGTTTGTTTTCACAGTTCCTAAGACTAACCGAGAGTATTCATGTTTGTGTGCGCGTGCTTGGAGTGAAGACTCGACACACCGTATCCTAATTAGGTGGCAGACGGATTCTGTTTCTCAGTTGGATCCATGAGTGTATTTTACCATGTCTCAGGCCTAGTGAGATAATGAAGTACTGTTAATGCTCGAGTATTGCTTGTTTCTCAACAGATAACTACTAGTGTGCCTTTGTGGGCAAAAAAAGAAAGAAACTTAACAAAAAAAACAAGCTATAATCCAAAATAAAATGCACATGCTTCTAATTGTTCTAACTGAATTGTGTATAGTATATTACTGAGCAACTTGCTGAGTCACTTGAGTGCACGAAGTAGGCCTAGTTGAAGGCAGCTAACCTTATATGTAGAGACACCACTGACGTTATTCAAGAAAAGATAGTCAGCAAGCTGACAAGTAGAAAATTAAACAAGGTAAAGAACATTTTCCCACTTCAGTGAACATCTACTTAAATGTTCAGAGTAGAAGAACTCAATGGGACCCTTTTAGGAGAGGATGAGGATCAATCTGAACAGCAGTGCTATTGAATGAAAAGAAATTAGGGGCCTGAGATTTTGTATGTCCCTATATATATATATATATATATAATTCCTTCCTAAAGCCAACAGCAACATTTCAGAAAAAAAAACAAGTCCTAAAGAGCGAGACACAATTTAAAAATCACCATTTGTCGCTTATGCTATTTATGTAACCTGCCTGTGTTTTGTCTTCCCATTGACCGCATCCTGATGAGATTTTAGATCTATATAAGCTATACCCTCAGTGCTCTTACTCGCATTTTTGTGCTCAAAGCTCCTGTATGTTGACACTGGAGTAAGTGCTATCGTGGGCACATCAAACTGCAGGTGTGGAAAATAAGGTGTTTCTGCAACAGCTTGCTGCAAGAACACTGTCACAAGCTGACATCTTGAAAATTAACACGTTAGATTTGTAACTTACGTAAGTGTTAAAAACAACTCCTCAGGATGTGAACGATGAAAAGCAGCCGTCCTATTACTAGCTGCAAGGTGCCAGGTTAAATATGTTTTCAGATGCCAGCTGATTTCTCTTTTGGGTCCTTGGGCACCAAAGAAGGATTATTTTAAGGCCAGATCACATGACACTATGAAGGAGGGCATACATTTATTGTCAAGAGACACTAAGTGCTGAAATTTAAAGCTCTTACTTGGCACTTGGCATCTAAAAACAAAATTCAATATGTCATGAGAACTAACCTCAAAGATAGCAGTATTTTCACCATGCTTGTTCTTTCAAGCCCCCTCAGGATACACTGTACAGTCCTTGGTATGCCATTTAAGATTTGATGATCTACCCTGAATATGAGTATTGATTCCTGCCTCTACCTAATACTGTGGAGGAGTCTGGTTAAATGAAAACATAAGATATATAAAAACAAAATTCAACAGTATGAAATGGTAGGAATATAGACTGGTATTATAAAACACATGGCAGAGAATACAGAATCAAGTCAAGTTCAATACTTGAATACATGATTTAACTGATGCTGTAGATGCTATCAGATCCAAAGTAATACCAGGTATCAGACACCTATCAATCAAACAAGCCAGCAAAGCTTTAATTTATATTAAAAAAAAACTTGTACTAGGACCATCTCTTTAAACACAGTACAGTTAAAGCACGTATAGGAAGAACAGAAATCACAAATCACAGCAATCCAAGCAGACCTCAGAACGTTTTAATTTAGTCTCATTTGAAAACATGCAAACAAGTAAATCAGCATCCACGGATACATTTTTCAAAGTCAAATATACCAAAATCCCCTGCTCCCCTGAATTAAACCATTTAACTGAGCATGGGAATTGAGGCATTAAGCTTAAATCAAGGTGTAACAAAATAATAATAGTAATTAAAAAATTGGAATGCTTTTTAAAAGCTCTATTGAATTTCCAGCCATGTACATTTTTTTTTAATTCTCTTTCTCTTGTATCAAAGGCTTGGTTAATTTTTCAAGCTTTGGAGATATCAAACATCGGGCAGGAGCATATTAAACAATGCACCATGCTTGTTCTGCTGAAAACATATAAGGTTAAAAAATTAGCGAGCAGTCAAGTGGAAAATGAACCTATTATCTAGCTGCTCAATAGGCCTCAAAAGCTGTCCAGAAGCTCTTCAATTAAGAGAAGAAAGTGGAAGCCATGCACAATATTAGTTTAGTAACTTTCTTAAATATATATCCTAACATGGCAAGCCAAGTTATCTTTTAGAGAGATCTTCAACTGTATTTCAAGATATCTTTAAATATTTAAAAATGTCTGTAAATCATGTACAAATATCTATAAACGAATTTGTAATACATCACTTAACTCCATTTATAGATATCTGGAATTAATTTGAAGATATATTGATATATATGAATTACATTTGGCAGTATCTCAAAATAACTTCCTGTCTGTTTGGAGATATCTAAAAATCATTTTCAGAAGCATATTATGTAAAAAAACAAAATCCTGTTTGAAAGATATCTGCAAATGACTTCCTGTTCAGTTAGAGATAATCAGATAAGTGATAATCACTTCCTGTTTACTCGTTGAGTTGTATGGAAATGAACAGGAAGTGATAATCTCAGGCTAAATACAGGAAGTCGTTTCTAGATATCTTGAAATTATTTCCAGATATCTCTAAATGAATAGGAAGTTATTTGCCTATATCAAGACGGACGTTCCTACCTTGAAGAAGGCGACACATTCTTGTGTAGCACGTGCAATATTTTTTAATCTATTGCGTGTTTAATTAAAAAAGCAATGCTTGTCATATTATTGTACAGCATGTTCTTAATATATACTTGTTTTTGTTATCTGTTTGCCCCACATTGAAAAAAGACTGAACCTTCTTTCTGTTGGCCCCCTGCCTGTGCCATCGAGCCTAACAACAACCTGGGCTGCACAGACTCCTTCCCAACAATGATGAGGTTAGCCGTTGAATGCCTGAACAGCTTGGCTTTAACAAATGACCTTCATTTTTTCCTTCCTGACATATGGCACAATTAAACATTGATCCGAAGCAGAAGCTATTGTTTGTTCTCGTCTCTTGTGTTGCATGCACAACCCAAATAATGTCTCAATGGCTCTGCTGCTGCTCTTGCATACAGAGAGACAGTATTTTCAACTCATGGGAGAGATGCTAATGCAGAAAAGTTTGAGAATGTAATCCCCCTTCCACCAAATAAAAAATAAAAGGACCTTATGATTGCTCACGAGTGTCTTTGTTGCCTCTGTTCTGTGGAACTGCAGAAGCAGGGTTGAAATTGCCTACTAGCCTGTCACTGACACCCTTTGAAATTATAATTAAAATCATATCATTTCCAATCATCCCTCAGTACTGTTGCCTGCTCAAGAGGTCCTGTTCTTTGATTGTATGCGCTAGCTTTTGTGGCGTTCCCTGGTATTAATGGTTCCATATTAAAAGTAGTCTCGAAATGAGCAGTGTGACTGAAATTAAAAGTGTTGTGGCAATATATAAAGATCACTCAGATGTCACCTTCACTTCTGTACTGGGTAATGAGGGCAAAAAGTTGTTTCTATACTTTTATATGTGAACCATCTGTAAATTCTTCTACTTCCGATGCAGATGAGGGAACGGTTCAAAGTGACTGTAAATGGATTCCAGTGCATGAGCATTAAATAAGCTCAAGTATATCTCTGTTTATGCTTAACCAGTAGGAAAGAAATTGGTATATAGCATGTCAGCATTAAGTTGGTCTAAAAACCAATTGACTCCAGGTACCCTTGCCCTTTATTTTCTGCACTGTAGAGAGATATGAAGTGAGCTATAAACACACACATTTATTTTGAACACTGGCATTGTATTCTACTCAGAAGGTTTACATTGATAAGAAGTAAATAAGTTAAAACCATTATAAACTGACAAAACATTTCCCAGTGCACTTTGGCTTATAAAAGAGGCCTGTTGTTAGTTTGGGAAAGTTTTTACTTTCCTCATAAAAAGAAGTTCAGGTTCAAGGAGCAGCACACAAATTGATGAATTGGATTTGCAGCAACCTAGATTCTGCTCGGGGTGGAGTTCAGTTTAGTTTCTTTTCTTTAGTTTAAAATGAATCAATATTTCAAGTGCCTTTCTAAAATTCAGCACAGAAGAGGAGAGTTGAGACAGATTTAATGAGTACCCAACTGTTCAGAGATATTGGGACTATGTACTCATTTCAGAGCCCATTCATTCATGAACTGTCATCTTTTTCATCATCACCGCAAAACACATTAAATACTGTACAGCCGCCTCTTCATCTTTTCTTTTCTTCTTCCTTTTCCTAACTTCCCTTTTCTTCATCATTGTTCTAATACTGTCATACTTTCCAAATAAGTAGAAGTTTCTTATTGTCACAAAACCAACTTTTTTTCTTTCTCAGCTGTACACTCCCTGCAACGTTCCATCACTTAATACTGAATATATCATTTGCCATTAGGGATGAATAAGCAATTTATTTTAATTATGCTGCTGTCTTAACTCACTAGGAACTGCAGCTTATTTATTTATAAAACAAAAAAAACCTACCATTGGATTCTAAGGAGCATTTACTCTATTAATATTGGCATATAGATCGGTGTAGTCTACCCTATATGCATAATCTTGATTTTTTGTTTGAAACTACTCATGGCTTGTCATATTTTGAAAACTAATTCTGTCTTTAAAGTAAATTAATAGAAAGAGCAAAGCTGCTGCAGGCTAATTAACAGTGTTATATACATGGTTTAACCTGTTAAATTACCCCGTAGCTTTTACAGTGATTTCTGTGTTATCTCTCAGAGTAAACACTGGAAAATAACAAAGTCTGCCGTGACACATTTTGATTAGCACTCTCTCTGTGTTGAAAGGTTTCTGGTTTTCTGTTTTCCCACTGGTCTATGGCTGACATTTCCCTGCCACTTTGAAACGTGACTTTGAAAATCCAGAGAAAATGGTCAGTGCCCTGTGTGTGTGTGTGTGTGTGTGTGTGTGTGTTTTAAATCGTTTGTCGTGTGTCCCTTCATGGGTTTTTTCCTGCTCATAGTTGTCTCTGTCAACAACAGGTTTTATGCCAGTGAACCTTCTCAGATTTTACAGATTTCCTTTTCTGACGAGGTAAACACTTGGTATAGTAAATATGGGAAAAGGGAAGGTGGAAAAAAAGGATATACTTCAGACAGCAAGTGAGAGAGAGAGAGCAATAGAGAGAGCTGATCTGGAGAGTACTTGAGGGCTTTCGGAGTCCATGTCTCAGGCCTATTGTATGTTTGTGAGAACAAGTAGTCCCTGCTACTGGAGTAGTCTGTACATGGAAAATATATTTTCGAAAATAGACCCTGTTTGTGTCAGCATACAGGTAATGACAAATCTCTTCGATGTTTTCTACCTAGATTCTTGCCACCATTTTTTAAAATTAAATCTAATGTTGTTGTTTGTTCATAAACATAATTTGTAACCATATAAATAAATAATGCTAACACATTATATTACGGTGTTAGTAATAAATTATTGGTAAATAGTTTATAAAACAGTTAAACTGTTAATAATACCATTCATACATTATCAATCAATCTTTATAAGATATAATTTATAATGTATTAAAAATACATTTATAATATATGATTTATCATTTATAATAACAAATTGAAGCAAAATAGTGTCATGGCAGCTCCCAAAGCACAATTTTGTTACTACATTTTTTTAATACATGATGAATCATACCTTAAAAAGGTTTATTAATAGTAAATAAATTGAATTATTAATGGTTCCTAACTGTTTTATAAACTATTTACAAATAATCTATTAATGACACTGTAATATAAAGTGTTACAATAATAATAATAATAATAATAATAATAATAATAATAATAAATAAAAAGCTGAACTATTATTAATGAAGTGTGTTATGTTGAACATTTCATAAGCTATGCTGAGTAAATTTAATGAGGTCAAAAGAATTGTATTATCTGTTGTCTTTATTCCAGGGAAATTCAATTAACATTCACCGCAGGTGTCGGCACTGAGACAGGGAACTTCCTTATGCTAGTTAGAAAATATACCTTTTATTATTTAAATTTCCCCCTTTCATTAATTTTTAAATTAAAACAAATCTCAGATCTTAAAAGGAAGCCTTCTTAATACGATCCATGCCATCGGCCCACAATGAAAAGCTGTTCCATGTAGATTCACTACAATCGTACCCAGATCCATATCCTATATCAGTAAACTAAACATATGAAGGGCTTATTCTGTCAATGGAGTGGATTTTGTATATGAACTGACTGTAATGCATCATTTGGGAACCCTATCTTATAAATGAGATGCAATTTTAGATGGCTTAATCTGGTTTCCAATTGTGCTGCTAATGCCTTAGGAGAATCCGGTGAGCTGTGCAGACTGTCAGATTCCATAGTTATAGTGCTCAAGTGAGGGGACAGAAATTCAAAATGTGTTGAGGTGCTTTCGGTTTACAATGAGTTTAACAATGGCTTCAGGTGACAGAAAATCTAAAGATTGGGATATCCTTCCAATTAACATTGGCCTGCCTGGGGCTACCTGTGATTAAAGAAATAATAATCTATGTGAAATTTCAAAGACAATATGTGTGTATATATATATATATATATATATATATATATATATATATACACTCACCTAAAGGATTATTAGGAACACCTGTTCAATTTCTCATTAATGCAATTATCTAACCAACCAATCACATGGCAGTTGCTTCAATGCATTTAGGGGTGTGGTCCTGGTCAAGACAATCTCCTGAACTCCAAACTGAATGTCTGAATGGGAAAGAAAGGTGATTTAAGCAATTTTGAGCGTGGCATGGTTGTTGGTGCCAGACGGGCCGGTCTGAGTATTTCACAATCTGCTCAGTTACTGGGATTTTCACGCACAACCATTTCTAGGGTTTACAAAGAATGGTGTGAAAAGGGAAAAACATCCAGTATGCGGCAGTCCTGTGGGCGAAAATGCCTTGTTGATGCTAGAGGTCAGAGGAGAATGGGCCGACTGATTCAAGCTGATAGAAGAGCAACTTTGACTGAAATAAAACAACCGAGGTATGCAGCAAAGCATTTGTGAAGCCACAACACGTACAACCTTGAGGCGGATGGGCTAAAACAGCAGAAGACACCACCGGGTACCACTCATCTCCACTACAAATAGGAAAAAGAGGCTACAATTTGCACAAGCTCACCAAAATTGGACAGTTGAAGACTGTAAAAATGTTGCCTGGTCTGATGAGTCTCGATTTCTGTTGAGTCATTCAGATGGTAGAGTCAGAATTTGGCGTAAACAGAATGAGAACATGGATCCATCATGCCTTGTTACCACTGTGCAGGCTGGTGGTGGTGGTGTAATGGTGTGGGGGATGTTTCTTGGCACACTTTAGGCCCCTTAGTGCCAATTGGGCATCGTTTAAATGCCACGGCCTACCTGAGCATTGTTTCTGACCATGTCCATCCCTTTATGACCACCATGTACCCATCCTCTGATGGCTACTTCCAGCAGGATAATGCACCATGTCACAAAGGTCGAATCATTTCAAATTGGTTTCTTGAACATGACAATGAGTTCACTGTACTAAACTGGCCCCCACAGTCACCAGATCTCAACCCAATAGAGCATCTTTGGGATGTGGTGGAACGGGAGCTTCGTGCCCTGGATGTGCATCCCACAAATCTCCATCAACTGCAACATGCTATCCTATCAATATGGGCCAACATTTCTAAAGAATGCTTTCAGCACCTTGTTGAATCAATGCCACGTAGAATTAAGGCAGTTCTGAAGGCGAAAGGGGGTCAAACACAGTATTAGTATGGTGTTCCTAATAATCCTTTAGGTGAGTGTATATATATATATATATATATATATATATATATATATGTGTGTGTGTGTGTGTGTGTGGATATATTGTATACATTTTTTGGGATAGTGTATTTCTTAATAAAGCAGCTGCTAGTAACAGTAGTAATATGGTAGTATAAGTATTTTGGGTAACACTTTACAATAGGTCTCCCTTATTACATAGTAGTACTCAGTAACTACATGTTAGTTACTCATAGGAACGGTGTAATTATGCATTTGTTAACATGTACTATAGTACCTACTATATTAATAAACTGTAATTTGGGGAACCTATTGTAAAGTGTTACCATATTAGGTATACAAATATTTTATGCAAAAGCTGCACATTCCTGACATTTATCAAAATGAATTATGTTGGTGTAGATTACACAGCGTGTAATTGAGTAGTCGCTATTATTTTATTTTGGGGAACGGCAGAAAACATGAGATTCTGATAGAAAAGAGAGAGAACGCTAACTTATTTTTTTCGTCTACCACACTGGTCTTAAGCCCAAAACAGGAGATAATGGGATATAAGAGTAATAGGAAAGCCAGATTTGCACATTTTGGTCCCTCCAGAGAACGATCATTACACAGCAACAGTAGCTGAGTGGCACTGGTTTGCATACCACATTTAGTTTACACTGTGCTATATACTGAAGCGCATAGAGGTTTTTGATATTCACCTCATGTTAACACCAACACTCTCTGTAGGCCGCAAACTAACCAAGATATATCAAACATGCAATGATTGACTGCAATCGTTATCAGTATGTACATTTTAGGATCAGTATGGGTTATGGTATATGCTGGCCCCTATATCTATTCAATTGCAGAGCCAAACATGGAATATATTCACGACTTGGTGCGAACTGGCCTCTAGATCACTCTAGTTTTCAGAATAAGTACACAAATGCTTAAAAAAACATGTTATATAAGGACATACCTCAGAGACCTAAGTAGTAACCTTGGGTTTCTGGAAATGTCATGTTGCATGAGGCATCTTGTGGAATTTGCTTGAAAATTCATTCAATCCTAAAATGATTATTCAAGACGACCATAAAAGGCTTCAGGATAGTGTTGGGCACTTCTTTGTTTATTACAATCAGGAATTATATGCTCTTGAAGGTTAGTTATGAAACTGTATTTGTACAGGGAAAATAAATGAGAGGGAAACATATATATATATAAAATTGTTATTACCATTGGCCTATTGAACATCAATAATACACTTTCTGTCTATCAAGATATATTAAAAAAGGCCAGTAATACTTTATGGACAGACCAAGTAATGCGCTTGTCTTCAAAGTCAAGGTTTTGTGCAGGGCTGACCGCACGTCTCAGTATGAAGGGATGCTGGGAATCTCAATAAGGAATTCCAATCCTTTTTTGTTATTTTAGGTATCTAGTCTTAGGAACTGTGAGGGAGAAGCAACCATTTTCTAATACTTTGTCTTCTATTTGTTTTTTTGTGCATCGATGCATGGGTTATAGCTTTTCTTCCTTCTAGCGGTTATTTAAATATCTACTGTAATTCAGGACAGAACAGCAATTTGATTATCAATGGCTATAGGACAATGTTTTCCAGGCTACATGCCCATTGTAAGTAATTGTGTTACGGTTGCAAGTCAGTGCTTTCTGTATAAGTTAACCTTTTCTAGGTTGCCCCACAAGGGATAGGAAACTGCAAGAGTAGTCAGTCTAAACTATAATCAGCACTAAAAATAAACCGGATGCAATGTGGAGCCCTTTCATCTAGACAGAATTTATATATTCATTGCCGTGCATGTTTAACTGTTGTTAAATGTTAATACAATCTTTTAACATTTGGTAATGATGAGCACGAATTCCTAATGAAATCAAAAGGCAGTTTAATGGAATTTCCGATTGAGTATCTTGTACGCTTTCTCTGAATTCCTTTAAATTTGTTGCGGTTCATTAGTGTCTTCCGTTCAGTTATTTTTTTTTATCTCAACAGCAATACATCAAATCTGAGTCATGAGTAAATCCATTCACATGCAACTGACAGGACTATGGAATATATAAAGCAGGAAAGTGTAGAGCATACAGTGAGGGAAAAAAGTATTTGATCCCCTGCTGATTTTGTACATTTGCCCACTGACAAAGAAATGATCAGTCTATAATTTTAATGGTAGGTGTATGTTAACAGTGAGAGACAGAATAACAACAAACAAATCCAGAAAAACGCATTTCAAAAAAGTTATAAATTGATTTGCATGTTAATGAGGGAAAAAAGTATTTGATCCCCTATCAATCAGCAAGATTTCTGGCTCCCAGGTGTCTTTTATACAGGTAATGAGCTGAGATTAGGAGCACTCTCTTAAAGGGAGTGCTCCTAATCTCAGCTCGTTACCTGTATAAAAGACACCTGTCCACAGAAGCAATCAATCAATCAGATTCCAAACTCTCCACCATGGCCAAGACCAAAGAGCTGTCCAAGGATGTCAGGGACAAGATTGTAGACCTACACAAGGCTGGAATGGGCTACAAGACCATCGCCAAGCAGCTTGGTGAGAAGGTGACAACAGTTGGTGCGATTATTCGCAAATGGAAGAAACACAAAATAACTGTCAGTCTCCCTCGGTCTGGGGCTCCATGCAAGATCTCACCTTGTGGAGTTTCAATGATCATGAGAACGGTGAGGAATCAGCCCAGAACTACACGGGAGGATCTTGTTAATGATCTCAAGGCAGCTGGGACCATAGTCACCAAGAAAACAATTGGTAACACACTACGCCGTGAAGGACTGAAATCCTGCAGCGCCCGCAAGGTCCCCCTCCTCAAGAAATCACATGTACAGGCCCGTCTGAAGTTTGCCAATGAACATCTGAATGATTCAGAGGAGAACTGGGTGAAAGTGTTGTGGTCAGATGAGACCAAAATCGAGCTCTTTGGCATCAACTCAACTCACCGTGTTTGGAGGAGGAGGAATGACCCCAAGAACACCATCCCCACCGTCAAACATGGAGGTGGAAACATTATGCTTTGGGGGTGTTTTTCTATTAAGGGGACAGGACAACTGCACCGCATCAAAGGGACGATGGACGGGGCCATGTACCGTCAAATCTTGGGTGAGAACCTCCTTCCCTCAGCCAGGGCATTGAAAATGGGTCGTGGATGGGTATTCCAGCATGACAATGACCCAAAACACACAGCCAAGGCAACAAAGGAGTGGCTCAAGAAGAAGCACATTAAGGTCCTGGAGTGGCCTAGCCATAGAAAATCTGTGGAGGGAGCTGAAGGTTCGAGTTGCCAAACGTCAGCCTCGAAACCTTAATGACTTGGAGAGGATCTGCAAAGAGGAGTGGGACAAAATCCCTCCTGAGATGTGTGCAAACCTGGTGGCCAACTACAAGAAACGTCTGACCTCTGTGATTGCCAAGGGTTTTGCCACCAACTACTAAGTCGAAGGGGTCAAATACTTATTTCCCTCATTAAAATGCAAATCAATTTATAACTTTTTGGAAATGCACTTTTCTGATTTTTTTGTTGTTATTCTGTCTCTCACTGTTAAAATACACCTACCATTAAAATTATAGACTGATCATTTCTTTGTCAGTGGGCAAACGTACAAAATCAGCAGGGGATCAAATACTTTTTTCCCTCACTGTATGTGTTTGACTTTCCTCATGTATTGCCTAGGAATCCCTCTTTAAAACTTAATTGGCAAAAGCGTTACCCCAAATGTACTTGTTTTCATCAACCCAAACTGCAAGGTAGGGTTAATGTGCTGTGTTTTTCTATCTGTGTAAGTGAGCTACAGAGGAAGTGAAAGTCTGAGAACAATTGCATTAAGTGTGTACTCTTCATGTGGTGTCAATCAATTGAGGAAGCCCACTGAAATATGGCTGAAGCAGTGCATGCATGCTATGAAATCTTTATCTCCAATTTGATACTAAGTGGAGGTACACAAGAGCATTGGGTATGAGACAGGTGAAGGAGAGGGAGAGGTCACTGAGCACATATTTGTGGAAGCATTGTGGAACGGCTATGGGAATACATGCATATTTAAAGCCATATTTCCCTTCCAATGCCCCTGTTTGTTGTGACTGCCACTGAAGCCACTTTTTCATCTCCTCGTCCTCCATGTATTTATTTTAAATTTGCTTTTTCTAGTTTGTACCGGAGCAAACCCATCAGAAAAGCATATCAGTATGTGCACAAGTACCACAGCTAGGATTTTCAAAGACAGTAATGCATTACAGTAATTTATTTTATAACAATTTAATAGAGTATAAGGTGATTGTATTTTCCTTAGTAAAGCATGTTGTGCCATAGACAATCATTCTTCCAAAGGAGGAAGAAGCATTTCATACAATTTCATACAATGGGAGCATGATGGAAATGTTCAAGAGGGTGTATCTCTTTTGAAATATCTGAAAGTGGAATTGAAAACCCGGGTGTGCTTTAATACAGCCTTTGTAAATACAGAACAATATAAAAACTTCAAACTTTTAGTTAGTTAAGAACACAGAAGTGAAATATTGTGGGGAAATGAAAACAGTTTTATATTATACTTCATCCATTGCTACTTATTACAGTATGTAGATTAAGTCTATGGAGCTAGGAAAGGCAGGAGCTGAAGTTCCTCTGATATGGCCTATGGGTTTGAAATAAAGTGCCTATGAAATAAGTAGAGCGCAGTCCTCCCTTGCTTTCTCTCTGGGTCAATCCATAGTCCATCAGAGGAAGAGTTTGAAATGTTTTCTCATTCATTATGCATCCAGCTCTCTGTAGCTGTTGCCCCTTACAATCGCAGCTCTTTACCTATCTGCATTTTGATTTAGGCGGAGGGCAGGTTACATCAGAGGGGTCTTTTCTTCATTATGAAAAATGTGCTTCATCGTAGCTTGGGGGGGCACAGGTCGTGTAAGCCTGGAGGAGGTTTATTCTACAAGGCACACTTCAATGCGAGGAAGCTGACAGAAATTAGAGAGCGGACACTAATGAGACGTTAGTATTTCTGGGAACTTAGAATCCAATACTCCTTTCGCTTTGCTCAGCTGTGTTATATGCTAATGGAAGCTCAGATATTACGATGCCAAAAAATAGTAGGCATTTTTGTTTTCTTTTCTGGTGAATTAATGAAGGCTGAACGAATGTGAAAATGTACTCTCCACGTCACATGACTGCAGTTATTCAAGATTACCACACTAGATTGGGGTCAGGTAGAGGTCATTTACACTCCAAATTATTCCCAAATGACACTGGTGTCTTTATTAGTATGGTGGCTATTACAATGCTTAATAATACAAAAGGCTAATCTTGCCAATTGCCAGATATAATGTAAGCGGTGACGCTGGGGAAAAAACACGATATGGGAAAGCAGCTGTCAGTCTATCACTTGCTGACTGACGGGTGCTATTTTTTTGTATTTTTCTTTTTCTTTGTAAATTGACAGTCTGAAGTACATAAGGTTACCGCATATTTAAATAGAAAGCTAACACAGCACTCACACTCACAGCCACCTCCTGAGGACTAGCAAACAAACACAAAGGAAGGAATAAAATGCCAGGCTTATTGGAAATGTATTTCCATTTAAAAAGAAACAAACAAACAAGTAATATATATATATATATATATATATATATATATATATAGTAAATTTAAATCAAATATAACTTTTGTTCCAGCACACAAATAACATGTTATCAATGTGCAATGGATAAGGTTTTTATGTATTGATCTTCGAGAGGTATATAACAACAAAGACAGTTTATGTGCATTTTCTCATAAGCAGGGGCCAGTTATGACCATGTTGTTGTTCTGACTATCACGATTTATTTGTTTGCCCAAGTATCTTGGATACAGCAGATACTGTTTGCTCAATATATATTGAGTATATAATGAGATTTTTTTTTTTTTTTTTTAATGTTTAAACATTTACTAATTTAAGGGAAATGGAACACCCGTAGTGCGTATATATAGATATACATAGATGTGTGTATGTGTATATAGAGCGCATTAAAAACTAAGGTAGGCATTGTAGTTACTTCGCAGACCTGTCTTATGAATTGCAGTCTGGAGCCAAATGTGCTGAGATCTACAGTAAAGCAGAAATACAGCATAAGACAAAGATTGTTCATGGGAATTGACTTTGAGTTTTTGCAAGACACGTTGTGTCCTTGTATCTCTTGCTATTTGCCCTTGCTCAAGTGTTCATGCATTTGGAACATACTAACACACTGTTTGGCACTCATGTATTAAATATTTCAGGTTCTTTCAGAGGCTATATCATGCTTCATGATGATTCTTAGTATAAAAGTGTGATCTTCATTGTGCTCTGTAAGATATTAGTCTTCTGAGCTTTACAACAAAAGCAAATTGTTCTGAAGTCAATAATTTCAAAATGAAGTTGTAACGTGATTAATGAGAATATGTTTGATTTCCTTCATTTGTAGTTAAAGAGTAATCCAATTATTTAAACCCAACACTTAAAATATAGTGTGAGTGAATGAAGATGGTTTTGGTAACTATAAATAACTATAACATGGGTGAAAGAGGTTTAAACAGAGATTTGTCACCAGTTTGGTTTAGGGTTAAAAATATTTCTCTACTCTTAAGAACATAAGAAAGTTTACAAATGAGAGGAGGCCATTCGACCCATCGTGATCCAAGGATCCTATCCAGTCTGTTTTTGAATGTTCCCAAATTGTTGCTTCAGCCACATCGCTGGGGAGTTTGTTCAGATTGTGACGCCTCTCTGTGTGAAGAAGTGTCTCCTGTTTTCCGTTTTGAATGCCTTGAAGCCCAATTTCCATTTGTGTCCCCGGGTCCGTGTGTCCCTGCTGATCTGGAAAAGCTCCTCTGGTTTGACGTGGTCGATGAACTTCATGATTTTGAAGACTTGAATCAAGTCCCCACGAAGTCTCCTCTGTTCCAGGGTGAAAAGGTTCAGTTCCTCAGTCTCTCAGTAGGACATTCCCTTCAGACCTGGAATAAGTCTGGTTGCTCGCCTCTGAACTGACTCTAGAACAGTGATCTTATTTGCAGAAAGTAAAAAGAAAGGCACATCTTTGGCATTTTCTAAACTGTGAAAATAAATATCTAATATGCATATGTTGAACAGGATGACAGCAGTTAAATACTCTACTGGTATAAACATAAATAACTGACCAGGCTCATGAATTTTAATCTTAGCAGCCATGTCACACTAAAATAATTCACCAGAGAGTTTCTTGTGGCTGCACAAAATAATGATTTAAATTTTCACCTGACTGTCTAAATTAATCTCAAGCTTCATCTTACCTATCTTACTTATAACATCACATTTTGTGCACTGGTAAGAGCAGCAATGCTGATCCCCTGTTAAAATGCATTTGTTTATTATTGCAGCACTGTGGAAAGACTTTTAAAGCTGTCTAACAGGCTTTCAGAACATTTATTAAGATTCTCCTTTCCTTTGTCCTCCTATCAATATTCAGCTTTTATCCCCCCCATTGTAGTCTCTATGTTTAGTATTGGCATTTCTTATGTCTAGTGTTCCTGTAAAGTCTTTCTAGTGATCATCAATTCTCAGGCAGACATGGCATTGAATTCCAAATGGAACAAAACAGGCATGCCACACATTGCAAAGTCTAGTACCGTAGCACAAGGCATTTGGTCACATATTTCCACCTTGTTACCTAGAGTCATTTTTAAAAGACAATTGTTATGCTTAAACCTGAAGTGGATCTTACTGCTTTACAATGGGAGCACTGTAATAGACAGTCCAATGAGCTCTGATTTGATGCACAGACCTGTGTATATCTTAGAGCAAATAAATGAACAATACGTGATTATGGAGACATACAGTTCAGTATTAGTCCATGGGCCAGAACAGATATCAATATTTAAAGCAGGGTTATTTGTCTGGAGTGCTTATTCACAAGTAATTGTAACATTTTATTTTTGCTGCTATTTTCTCTTTGGCAAGGTACATGTCCGGTTAAATATAATTTGCATTGCATTATGCATTTGTTTCTACTTGATGTGCTGGTGTATGATTCCAGTATAATAGCTCATGTCTGAGAAAAAAAAGAAAAAAAAACTGGACAAGACGCAGAAGGGATGTTTCAAAGTCTGAAAGAAAGAATGGGCACCTCTTAAATTGGAGCATTAACTGCAGGCAAGGTCTGGCCTATCAGTGTCAATCGGTCCGATGTATTATGACAACACAGGACAGGTAAAGAAGGGGTTCATTAACATGTACCAGTATTTCCAGATGATCAGTTTAATCTTCATTAGACCCGTTTTAATTACATATTCTGGTGCGTACTTGCAAAGGTCAAGTTCAGAATGGGTATAATGATCAGCATAAAAGATGTCAGACAGTATAAATTAGGAGAGCAGGAAAAGAGCGTTCATTTTAATGTGCCATTGTAACTCAGCGAACTTCTTTCTGACAAAGCCCCGTGCATACAAATGCCTGGCATCAAGGCCTGGTTGGCACCTCAGCCGTACAAAGCAGCAATAGTAATGCTCTTAACAATATGTGTGAAGAGAAAAAAAATACTTTTTATGTGATTAAGTCAGTAAGAAGTATATCTTAGTGTCAGTCCAACTAGTTTAGGATTGTATTAACTCCTGCAAAAACACAGGTCAAAACAAGTATACACGATGTTTCTACTCTAGAGCTATAAGGAGCAGGGTTCTGAATGGAATAATGTAAGGGTTTATAGAACACTTATTATGGTAATTTCTGAACATATCTAAATACCATTTGTGTGTAGACAGCCTTTTGCCTTTTGTGACCAGCAAGTCTGTAGACATCTTTCATCCAGACATTTGGGACATTAGATAACTGTCTTTTGGATTAATGTCAAACAGCTCTTCTAAAAATAGAAGCTTGATTCAATCCAGTGAAATTGGCCCACCTTACACAGAGGCTGATCAGATTTCTTTATAAGCCTGTAACTGGCCACTTTGTAATTAGGCTTACCTGAACTGTAATTAAAGTATTGCAAAAATAAATAGGATTTGCTAAAGCCATTCATGCAACGAATTAGATGAGCATTCTCACAGAGTAGGGTGCAAATAAATTGATCCCCTTCTTGTAAATAAAAATAAAAAATAAGCCACAATCTCAATCAATGATATTACTACAGCAAACAGCAATTACTGACCTAATGAGTTTTTTTTCCCCATAAACATCACTGAACATGCAAGTCAACCTCTTTAGAGTTGTTTCTCCTAGAAAAATGTCTCTACCTTAACATAACAAACAGAACAAGTGGGCGACTTTGATATATGAGATACTGCTTCTGCACACCTACACCAATGTTTGATTTACTGGAGCTTCAAATAATGTTTTGCTGAATTGCCAGTTACAAAAAGGTGAGGCCACCTTCTAATGATGGTGTGTATTTTGTGTCAGGGAGTATGTGTATATACCAGTGCTTGAAAGGGGAAAGTGTCTGGTTATCGAATATAAAGTCAATGCTGCTCTGGACCACTGAACAGCCCAGGTTCCAAGTCTACCAACAAATTGAGCATTACCCATTTAATCAAGCACTGGAGCGTGAGATCTAACGGGCAGACTGGCAGACTCCCAAGGTCACAAGCCAACCCAAACCAGCGCTACACAACACACACACATGACTAAAACTGATTAGAATCATGGGCATTGCCTTTAATCTGAAATTCTGGAGTACCTCCTCAATAATGCGACTTGTGCTATAGTGGCTTGGAAAATGACAGTGGAAGTAGTTGCAACCAGCGGAAATATTGGACCCTATTCCACAGATTACTGTTTAGCAAGTGACTTAAACTGTATTTTACTTTAATATTTTCTCATTTAACCCTAATATTGACCTTCTGAGCAGCCCACATCAGTAAACTGTTGTGCTGCCAGCTATTTAGAGCAGAACGGCCTGATTCACGCGCCTAGTTTATCAGCATCTTGAATTCTGACAAATACAAACGACCCCCGTACCCTGTAGACGGCCTGTTACCTGTCATTTCCAGTCTGTGGCCTCGGTTCTGCTGACGTCAGCCCGCGCTCTGGCGCTCAAGATGTCATGTTCTGCAAAATAAATAAATATGTAAATAAACAGACATTCACGTGCAGCACTTTAATCCCATCAATCCCGCCAGTCAGCAACTGGCTGCCTGCTGTGCACAGGCCATTAATAACAGTCGAGTGGGACACAAATTAGAGGCATGTGTAAATATTACAGCTCATAGCCTGCTGGGTTTACATCAACCCACAGCTGGAAAAATAACTGCCTCCTGTTCATCACATCTTTTAATAAAATTGCCATCCTCCTTCCCCCCAAATTCAGTATAATTGTATTTAACAAGTGCCAAAATGTTTGCAACAAATGGAACTGAATCTCCAAACAGTGATGTTCCCCCCTTTTCACCTACACAATATGACAGCACTAAAGGATTTATAGAAGCCTGTGTTGCCTGAAATTTAATTACGATTATGATTATGATTATTTAATTATGTAGTTAACTGCTGCTTTTTATCCAGGATGACTCACATCCAAAAGTTCAATTACATCACAGACTTACTGGAAAATTAAAAACTGTTACATCGTGAAAAGGTTACAGTACACGCTTCACAGCCCTTTTGAAAGTTTACTACTGTAAGCGGCTTTCCTGTGGTTTCTCATGGTGGTAGCAGGCATATACTTCACTTTGCAATGGCTTTCCATAGTTTCCTATGTCTCTCATGATTTAACGTCACTGTCTTACACGGGAGTTTAGTCTTATCCAGGTATATTACAGTAATTTTTTATAAGGATAAAAATAGAGCATAATGTGATTTATCATTGACAATGTAGCAATAGACAATATATAATTCTGTAACTACAGTGGATTAGTTGAAGGCTTAGAATACAATATGATGGAAAAGGCATTAAGTAGGGCCTCCAAGAATTATTATTGCAATATCATTGATGCCCCTTTGTATCTTTAATACATTTCTCAGGTCTATGAGAATATTACTTGTATATATCTGAATCAAAATCACACTTGAGATGACATTAGCATCTAAACCAGTATGCATCTTGTATAAATTCTGCAGTACTATCCCATTAAATTACACTGGAATATTAAAGCTACTTTTATAACATAACATTATGTATCTGACATTAAACTCTCTTACATGTGAACCAACTCTAAAGCCACAGAGTTGCACACCTTCATTGCTTGGGAATCATTGTCAGTGCAGGTTTTTGATCCAGTCAGTACCTAGTAATGTATTGCAAAACCTACACTGGTATAGAGTAAATATATAATACGGTCTTTTCCTAGATTTGAAAATAAATGAATACATGAGAAACATGTATATGCAGTGTGAATCGGTTAAAATAAATCATTAATAGCTGTTTAGATATATTCCTAAGGCTGGTATTGGTCCCCCTAGAATGGAGTATGGAAACATTCAGATTCTAGCTTTAAAAAAAGTTTCCAACTTTATTCACTGTCTTACCTTCAGGGAAATTGCTTGCCAAAGTATTTGCTAAAAAAGAAAATTAAATAAAGACTTCATCGGGACAGCTCTAAATCTAATTTTACACAATGTCCTTTTATATTCCCACCCTTGTGTTCAAGAAGTTAAGTTTAAAAATAAACACTGGAGCTGACCTTGTTTATTCTTTTAAATATTTTAAATGCGGCAGTCAAGTCTCTTTTCATCCATCACCTGTTGAGGCTAAAAAGATTGAACAATCTCAATTCTATCATAACTTGCCCTTCACTGGACCTTCCTTAAAACATCTGCACCTTTTTGATGAGGTGTTCGCTGTAACTGAATACACTATTCAAACTACGGTCAATGCAGGGTGACTCTCACAGATACATTACTGATTATTCTGTTCACTTGGGCAATCATTTCTTCACTTTCCTGGATATTGTTAGAGGTAATAATGAAAAATATGATAGTATAGCAACTCAAATGTAATGCTAAATTCAAACCCATATTTTATTGTTATCCTAATAATAATAATAATAATAATAATAATAATAATAATAATAATAATAATTCAAAACAGTCTGACACTAACTCTGGTATCATTTCTGTCCTACAAAATGCCACAAAAATATAGTATAAGTCAAAAACTAATGCAGATATCACCCAAACTGTTTACTATTTTCACAATTCTCAATTATGAGCATTGACAGTTGACATGAAACTTAATCCAGTGTGCATTCTTTCCCTTAATGTAAGTGTATGGCTGGACTTGGTTTAAAATAAAACGCATATACAAAAATATACATATATGCATCCTATTTGGAAAATTTATTTTGAAGGCTAAATTGTTATGGATTTATTAATTGCATATTTGGGTATTTAAATTCGTTTTACTATTTTTAAAATGTAAACCCGAATACAATACTAAATGCACTTTAAAAAAATATTTCGAAAAGCTCTTATTTTCCTTTCAACATTTTCTACAGCGACGATGTTCACAAGCCTACTCAACACAGGCAGCTTTCAACAGTTCTGTGCAGATCTGCGCTGCTCCACCTATGGGATCGGTGGAATTCTGCAAATCTGCGCAGAACTGCGGAAATCTGCGCTACAAGAACGCGAACGCGGTCTCGAAGTAGTTTCGTAACATCCTAGTTAACAGCAGGGCAGACAGACGAGCTTGTCATTTATCAATGCACTTTCAATACGGATCAAATATATTTCTTATACAGACTGAAAAGAGATTACCACTTGAAATTAAAAACATGAACCGTAAACAAACTGATCAAATTCACGTTGAAAATATAATTATATAAATGAGACCGTAATAACGAAAAATACAACTATTCGAGTAGGCGAATCTGTGCTTTAGGGAGGATTGCTGTGTTTACCTAGTCCGCCATATTGGTTGTGTGAGCTTTATGCTATCGGGTGCTGTTTGATATGCTGTCTGTGCAACTCTATCTCTTCTCTTTTCGAGAATAACAAACTTTCTGAGGGTGCTGAGAGTTGCACTGCTGACTGACTAGTGTCGCCGCTGGAGATGTACCGCCGCGGAGCGAGTAAGAAGGAGCACAAGGCCTCGAAGGAGGAGAGCGACAGCAGTAAATATGCCGAGCTGCTGGTGTTCGGCTATGCCTGCAAGGTGTTCCGGGACGATGAGAGGGCTCACTTCCACGAACAGGGCACACATCTTATCCCATGGATGGGGGACAAGAACATCATGATTGATAGGTCGGTTTAACACACGCAAAAGGGAAACCATACCTAACCAACTAATGTCTTCCGAAGGGACCGCTTGGATTTTTCTCTCTCTCTCCCTCTCTCTCATTAATTGGAGAAGGCATTGTGTGTAAAGTAGAGCGGGCCAGAAATGCCACTGTCTGGCCTTTGCTTTTAAAGAGCCGAAGATGCGGTGCAATAGTTACACAAGCTACAATGTACCATCATATTAAGATGCAGCGTCCCTGTTCATGGCAGTCATTGTAAGCATGTGGCAATGTCTTGGGGACGCTGGCTAACGTTGGCCAGTTAGTGTGCCGAGCTAGTGCTAGGCAGCGAGAGTGGGCTTTGTTGGCAGTGAAGCCGCTGCACAGTGCTTTCCTCCCTGCAGACACGCCGTCCGTCCTGCATAAGACATAATACTTCTTCGAGATGTGCCCATTGCTGAGAGAAAGGGACTCTGCATCTTGACATGCAATGAATTTG
This sequence comes from Amia ocellicauda, assembly GCF_036373705.1. Lineage (NCBI taxonomy): Eukaryota > Metazoa > Chordata > Actinopteri > Amiiformes > Amiidae > Amia > Amia ocellicauda. The sequence continues at coordinate 21,621,811 of NC_089866.1, read as the reverse complement.
CTCTGGAAATCTCAACATTTGCGGAATAGATGCACAGTTTTCTTGCCATGCAACAGAGACTGCCCCTTGGGTTTCTTTCCCTCATGTTCTTATTTTGAATCCCCATCTCAAGTCATTTTAAAGCACACTGTAACTGTTAATCGTACAGTAATGCTCCCCTGATTTGTTTTTTTGTTTTGTTTATTTTGTAAAAGATGAAAGTAGAGTATGATAACCTACAATACAATTACACCCAGTCAATTTATTTTGCTGTGTTGAAATGTGATCAGAGCAAATTCAACCAAAAACTGTAAATTAAAACTGTAAATTAAGGTGGTTCACTTAGCAAAATTCAGCCCACACAGTGTTCACGTTTAACTATTACATACGTTTCTAAAATCTTATCATAAGTCATTACACCATTTATATCTGGATCTGAAATATTTGATCAATTAAAATACAATGGTTTACTTTTTTTTTTCTTTCTTTTTTTTGGTTTATGTCACTTAAACAAATAGGCACTCAAAAACACACTTAATTAAACCACAATAATGCATCTGTCTATCCAAAAGACATGGGTAGATTTCCTGGACATCAATTAGGGCCTAGCTGTTTTAAAATAAGTGATCAATATTTTTACAAAAGTACAGAAATCTTATATAAATGCTTTAGAAAAAAATCACACCAGTGAAAGTTACTTTTTTTTTTTTTTTTTTTTTGGACACTTTGGTAATTATGTTCTTATCCTGACACCAAATGGCTAAAGCTAATGTTAGTAATTTGTGTAAATGAGGCTGCTCACTTTGTGGCTTAGAGAAGCACAAAAAAGCAGAGTCATATGATCCCTGTCCTAATTTGAAGGCTGTTTGGACTAAGATTCGTAATTGGATCAGTCTACAAATTATACAGACCAACTAGCCTACTTATGGAGTTTCAGTAGTTGCTAGAGATGTTTTATGCCTCCTTAAATGCTCAGTTTGTTTCCTAATATATTCAGATTTGCCATTTACCGAGCAAGAACCATGACCATATTTAAAGCAGATGCCCTGAAAAAGAGAGTTTACACTTTCACAAAAAACAACACAATTGTCTGATCTTTGCTGGTTAAGACTTATAACTGATCAGATGTTGAACACTGTTGGATTTGTTTGATTTTTTACCTAGTGAACCGTCTTAATCTGCACGGTCCTGTACCTGTTTCCAATGTGTATGTGTGTGTCTCTCTATCATAATCCAGACCTTATTTTCTCAGCAAAATGGCTAGGGGTCCAGCCTAGCCCCGATTGCCACTCCAGCGCCTCCTTCTTTCTTTTGCCGAAGAACTCTGGACTGAGAGGTGGAATAGCGGAGCGAACGCAGGAAAATTTCGTCCATTTGGTTCTTACGGATAGGTATTTATGTGCTCGGGCTTGTGTGGATGTACATTTTTTTCAGTTGTAGGAAAGAATAACAGTTGTCTCACGTTAAACAGGAATGGTTGTTTGAACCATGTAAAGGTAAGAAGTGCGATGCTTTTCTCGTGCAGGGATGCTTCATAGGGATACAGAAGGAAACAATGCTCATAGAAATCAGGCCATAGAATACCCGTACAGCAGTAAATCCTAATGTTCACACTTCATAATATGCTTCTGGAGTTCGGAAATTAGGTTTTCTGTCTTGGCGCTTCCACGGGATTGTACCGTATGTACTTGTAATCATCTGAAAATCAATGTATTTAAGTAGTATTTTTGTAACTGTTTTAGAAAACATATTTTTAGGATCTACCTTAGGGTAAGTATGTCTTTTTGAAACCCAGTTGGCTTCCTTCAGTTAACCCTCCCCTTCATATTCCAGGTACGATGGGCGCGGTCATTTGCATGACCTGTCGGAGTACGATGCAGAGTCCTGGAATCGAGACTACAAGCTGTCCGAGGAGGAGGCCAGGATTGAGACTCTGTGTGACGAGGAGAGGTATTTAGCCTTGCATACGGACTTGCTTGAGGAAGAGGCGAGGCAAGGTATGGTACTAAAAACAAGAACTCATGATGTTCTTTAATAATTCCTCATAAAAGCATAACATACTGATGCAGAAAATGATTGCTTGACTTTTTCATTTTGTTTCTTCATTCTTGTCACAACGTTTACTGATGTACTCACTTGTTTGTGATCTGTTAACAGTAGCCATTGGGAATGGAAAAAGGAGTCCTTGAAATCCCAGTGGACATCAGGATTTTGTTGTTAGGCAAAACAGCCCTCCTTGTGCTGTAGCCAGAGAAAAAAGGGAGTGCACTTGTGTAAAATGGTACTATATGATAATGCAGTATTCACAACCTGTTGTTTGAGTATTGTAAGCATCCTAAAATGGTGGTCAGAGGTTTAACACATCTGTCTAGGGCAGCCTGAAGAGGTACAATTCTTGTCTGTCCTCATCCTCTTTCTCAAGTCGTATCAGAAACATGTATATATAGATAAAGGGATAGATTTAGAAACAATTTGTATTCCGATATTCTGATATGTATGTAGTAGAAAATTGTTTTTGTACAAAGGTACATGCTGTTCATATGAAGCCTATATCTAAACCACATTTTCTGTTTTGTATATCAAATACAGTGATTTTCTGATAAAAAAAAATAAAATAAAAAATGGTATAATAGTTGATACATTTTGTCATTCCTGGCATTACGGAGGTACCACCACAGGACCCAGTTTTTTTTTTTTTTTTTTTTTTTTTTTTTTTTATAAATCTTGGTGAGGAATGAAGATTTTAATTGAACATTTGTTTTGAATGTGATACTCATTTATTTATTTTGTGACATGAAACATGAATGGTCCCTGGATGAAGTATCCATTTTGAAGAGTTTTCTTGAACACTTTTATAGCACCAGCCTACATTTCTTTAAATAATAACAGATTTCACCACAAACAAAATCTCTGCAGTAAATTCACTTTAATGTTAGTTCTTAATAAATGCGAGAAATATATGCATAACTTGTTCTTCTGTCTTAAGAATGGTACCTTCAATATTATGCCAGCTCAGACAGGCATTTACAAGCTTGTAGCTTCTGTGCAGCCTTGGAGTGGTGATAGGTGGGGTTCAGTTAAAGTTTAATATCACACCAGCCTGATAGTTTTATAATGTATTGAGGTTAAATTGTGGAGCATCTTATTGACCCAGTTTTACACTCTGGTCCTCTGGAAACATACATATTAATCTTCAATCTTTCACTTGTTTTATAATAAATTACATTTGGCAGTAGTAGAAAAGTATCTGCAAGGTTGTTGTTTTTTTAACCTAATTTCAAGAGAATGTTTGGACAGTTGTCATTTAATTAGACTTTTCTGTGCTTTTCCTCTCAGTTGCAGTGCACAGTTCCTAATATTGCTCTTGCTTTCTGGTTTTAAGAGGAGGAGTACAAGCGTCTGAGTGAGGCCTTGGCTGATGAGGGCACCTATAACGCAGTGGGCTTTCGCTACAGTGCCGATTACTATGATCCCTCACAGCCAACAGAAGAGGAGGAATCGTCTAAAGAAATGGGTCAGTAAGGCTGTCTGTTGGTTTACCCTTCTGCTTTTGACTGAAATTTCCATCCACTTCGTCTCATCTCCAAAGCTGTCTGAGAATGGTTTCCACACAAGATTGGCTCCACTCATCAAACACTTTGCACTCTTGCTTCATTATATATGATCAACCATAAAGGCTGTCGGAGCCAAGCTTGGCTTTTTATGATCCAGTACAGTACGTCCCCTAACATTGTAAGAGGAAATGTCATCTTTAATGTCCTAGATTATTTTGTTGTACCGTGGTTTATGAAAAGGCTATTTGAGGAGGTGGGAAGCAGTCGGACATGTTGACAAAGCTTTTGGACAAGCTCATTCATCAAAGTATGAAGGGTCTTGGCAAATTTAGGTGCTCCAGCTTTTATCTTGGTGTAGCTTACTAAGTCATCCTTCATTTTGAAAACATTTCATTTATCTGCAGGAATAGACAAGTGGGGAAATGGTTTTCTGGCCCTAAGTTTTAAAGTAAAATAAAATGTATATTTAATGTTTCTGTAGCTTGGCTTTTAGCTTGGCTTTGAAATAATGTTAAGTGTTAATGTGTCCAAAGAATATTTTGGAATAACTTTACTTTTTGTGGGGGGGGTAAAGTTCCTTTTCAGTACTGAAGTTTGAGCCTTTGCCAGTAATTCAAACTTTTCATATATTTTTTCTTAAGATTAAACCACCTTCATTTGCAGTGTATGTTTTGCTGATTGATATTTATATTTTGTAACTTACCAGTAAATCAATAGCAACACACAAACGGTAGCGACAGACTGGGACCTTTCAAGGTTTTTTGAATGTTGTGATTTAATCGGTCTTAGCAATGTCTTCCATTAACCTTCACAAGGTGCACACTTGGAGACATTTTGCAAAGCAGGCTTTTTTGGCATAATGCTTATGTCCCCTGGTGAGCATTGCATGAAATTTTCATTTTCTTCCAGCTGACCTGTCCTGGGGATTTTCACAGCAGTGGTTTGTAAACAGTATGGAGATTTATCTTCAAAAAGTTTACAATTTAACTTTCCTGTGTTTTTTTTTTTTTTTTTTGTAAGTTGTATATTGAATAAGTGCAAAGTGGGGAGCTTTTCTCTTTTAATGAGCAGTTTGTATTAACATTGTGGCCTTGTGCCCACAGCTGAGCAAGAACCCCAGGAGAGCGAGGAGCCTTTTGTCGCTCCCCCCGGCCTCGCTGTGCCCCCCGATGTGGAACTGGTGAGTGCAGACGTTATAAGCCCCTGGAGAATGTATTTCACAGCACTGCAGACAGCATCTCCGCTTGCATCTCCCACTCTTGCCTTTAATCTCTTGTGTGGTTTTAATAAAATAAAATGAAAAAAGATACAGATCTGTCTTTTCGGACACTTTCCTTTGTCTTAGCTTGACTCTTGATTTAATTTGATTTCACGGCATGGTGAAGGTCTCTCAACGCTCACAAGTTACTTTTGTCATTTACAGAACCACAAAATCCTCCTAAACACTGTGATAAGAGATTTTTACACAGCTATGTACATTTTTTGTTTTGAAGTACGACATTCCCTCAGGATCATGTTTTTCGCGCCTGGTAGCTAAATTATTCATATTGTAATTATTCATATGTTTTTTCTGTAATCCTGCTGCATCTGTCAAAACTCTGTAATTTGGTACTGTCACTACATTTGTGTTTTCTTCACTAAATGTCTAGAGGGCTGTTCGATAACTTGTGAAGGCTATTGACAAGTACATTGTAATTAATTTCCCTTTACTATGTGGCATAGACAAGCACTCATATTTCAGTCACACACGGTCTTGTCAAGTATTTATAAAAAAATATATAAAAGGGATATTTTTTTTTGCCTTTTTTGGATTTGATGTATTTATTATATATGAAAGTAGGCAGGATTTAATTTTGTTCTGGATGCTTTTGCACTAGACTTTGCAAAAAAAAAAAAAAAAAACATTTTTGGGTAGGCTTGGACAAGGTCAGGCCAAGTTAATACATGTAGCCAGGAGCTTGTGTTGCATCCATTGTGTGGGGAGTAAACAGCCTTGGTATCCATTTTCTTTACAACTTATTACTGCAGGTATAACTTATTTTTTTTGCTTTTACTGTATGAACTTTGAAAACAAAAATAATACTTTTAAGGAAAGAAAAATGTCATAACATGATATAGAAACTGGCAATATTTTAATGTCTTACAAGCTTGGGATATTTGAAACCCTTTACATTGGTGAACCAAATATTTTAGGTCATTGTGCAAGTCATAATGCCAAAAATGCAAATGCGTATGCCTATAATCAGAAATTCAATCTTCTCATCTGGAAAACAAATTTGTAGGTCATCAGTGGCTTTGCTTTAAACTTATTTAAGTCTGAAATCCTTGGTGAACAATTGTTTGTATTGGTGTTTGTTCTGCAGTGTAGAATATGTAATGCTACCTTCAAAGAGAAACATTCTGCTTCTCCAACACATCACTGGAAGAACAATATTGAGTAGCCTGTAACCATTTTCAGTCTTCCTTCCCAAGGAAGAAAGTTCAGTTCCACTTCTTTCACCTTTGTACATAACCCAGTTTAAACAATCTTAACTGTGTGCAAATCTTCATTACAAAAAGCACAGTAATTAAATCACACTGAGACCACATTTGTGCTTGCTTGTTACTGTTGGGTACCTGATCACATGTAAATTTGGGATTTGCTAAATACACCCTGAGGGATCAGTTCTAAGGAAATGTAAGCCTGAACTGTTGATCTTACCTGCCGTTCTTATAATAGGATTTCAATAGTAGCTGTACCAGCCGTCAATTGCTACACTTGAAACATCCAATTAGTAAAGCTGGCAAGATTCTTTGAATGTCTGAGATGAATTATTAATGTAAAATTTCATAAAGCACAGAATGAATAATAGAGGGGAGGGGAATGTGTTCTACTTTTTTATATTGACTGAGGAGAAAAATAAGCCTGTCCTATTTATCTTATTAATTACAAGGTTACAGCAGCTAAGATACTTGTATTAAGATGTGTTGGTTTGGGAATATAACCAAGGCTTAAAGTTGGTTGAAATGTCAAGGCCTTATTTTTTTTATTTTTTTTAAATTCATGTACATTAAATACATTAAGATCTTCAAGACCTGTACAGAAATGTTAATTTGCGATACTTGCGTACTTCTGTCCTGTAACAAGACAGATTTGCTCTGCACCACATTTTCTGTCATAAATAGATGTAGCCTTTTAATCCTGTAATGTTTGATCTGTAGCTTTTGAGTTTTTTTTTATTGATCAGCCTTTAGTTATAACTTTTCTTAAAAATACTTACTACAACCACTTGTCTGTCATTGATCATTGCTGTGCTATGTCTGTCTGCTTTTCCCCGGTTTAGCCTGCAACAACGAAGATGCATGCCATCATCGAGCGCACAGCCAGCTTCGTCTGCAAGCAAGGGGCCCAGTTTGAGATCATGCTGAAAGCAAAGCAGTCGAGGAATTCCCAGTTCGATTTCTTGCGCTTTGATCATTACTTGAACCCTTACTACAAACACATCCTCAAGGCCATGAAGGAGGGCAGGTACACCAAAGTCTCAGAGGCCAAACCAGAGGACAAGGACAGTAAGTGGAGCTTCTTCATGATCTGTTAGGGCTGCCACAGGCCATCGAGTGAAAGTAGGGATACTAACGTCTCTTAGTTCAACTTTGTTCTTTTATAACTTTTTTTTAATGCTCTAGTTATATAACTATTCACTTAACAAATACACTTATTCATAATGCGTTAAGTTGAGTTTCCATACAGATTTCACAATGGGTTCAATTTATATTGGTTTCTTGTTTTCCATTTAAGGAAATGTCACCTATCCTACTAGACCTGTACTTTTTAAAAATCTGTTTTGTTCGTACTTGTTATTAAATTTGAAGCGATTCATTAGAGAAATGTGCTTTCAAGCCCTAAGCCAGAAAGCTGAAGTTAAATGCATATTAAATAATCCTTTACAGTAGAATCCATACTCTTGCGCTCGTGCTTTCAACAATCCTGTTTTAGTTGAGATAAGCACATTTCAGATGTTTGTCCGTGAGATTTTTTAGGATAAATCTGTGTTTTTATATAACTTTGGGACGTGCGATCTCTTGAAAAGGTTCCGGGTCTGAAGATTCGGATGATGACGTGGATGGAGGGTATCTTCATCCCAGTCTGTGTGCTTTCAAAAAGAGTAACAGACTAGAAGAAATCATGAAGGTAAATCTTATAATGTATACGTTTTGTAGTCTTCAACTGTATTCATGGAGAAGTCAGAATTATGCTTGCTATGGTGCGTGTTATCTCCAAAACTGACAGTACCAGCAGTCAGATGGATTATACATGTTAAATATCCTATTTTGGGGTATTTAGTATTCGTTGCTACTGAAAGAAATAATAATGTGAAATTGTCATAGTATCGATTTGTAGTCTGGGAATATTCATGATGGTCCTTCAAAGTTTAGCTACAGCTGTGAATAAGCGGATAAATCCCTCTTTACTGAATCAGCTGTATAACTGTTTTGTTTTAGTCTTGGTTTTCTTGGGGGTATTGCCCCATAAACAACCAGTTTAAATATTGCATATTTACTGCACATAACTACTTGTTAATAGGATGTGCGAGTCACTATTTTACAAATGATGAGTTTTTAAATTAGTAAGCTGTTATATTCCTTAGCATAATTTAACCTGAAATCAAAGAGGATAACTTCAAACACGTTTTTATTTTTTGGTTGAAGATAAACTGTAATCTGGTCTTTACTCTCTCCTTGTTAGAGCTCAATGTCAAATAAAGATGTTGTAAAACCCAGAATAAATGGTTTTCTTGGTCAGATTGAATCAAATTGAAAAACTTTAAATTAGTATTTAACATCACCTGCACACATCTGGAGAATCCAACTGTGAAGCTTTTTGTTTGACAAATATATACACACAAACATTGTGTACAGCCAGAGGGAAGTTTGTTTGAAAATAAAGTCTGGCACCTTATCTCCGCAAACTGATAACATAAAAGTATGTGAAGTTAACTTCGCAGTCACTGCCACTTATTGATCGCCACCTGTTTAACAGGTTTGCAGCTTCTCATTCTTAATGTTGCTGCTGTGTTGTTTCTAATAGTTTTTAGTGGTCCTTACATGTCATTTTATATGAATGTGTGCATGGAGAATGCAAATTTAATTTAGATGAGACAATGTAGATAAATTAATTTCTACAGTAATCAGATTTAGTTCCTCTTTTATTTTGATGAAAAACTGCCCTGAAATCTTCAGTAAATATTTTCAGATATGTTTATGTATGGATATATATTGTATTATTTCTATTATTTTTATGACTTTATTTTATTGTAATCCTTCACCTCATTTGCTGTATTTAAGTATTTTGGCCTGTTTTTTGCTCCACTGTGTAACTTATTACATTTCGTCTGCATTTTTTGCATAACCATTGTACACTGTTTAACTTTTGCAATATCACGTTTAATTCATTTTAAGGTTATGATGAAATAGTATTTTTAAATAGGACTTGGATAAAGAATCAGCCAAATAAGTAATATTAGCTTTTTACAACATGGAAACTTCATAACACTATTTTAGCATTTAAAAAAATAGCCTTAACAATTCTAGGTTTCCTCTTCCTTGCACTTAAATGAGCAAGGCCGACTTAATGTTCTTTAGTGTGTTCTGTGTTTCAGACGGTTTCTTTTTTGGTTCCAAAACCAGTTCCTCTGACTATTTGGTTTAAGAACTGGCACTAAAATATGCAATTAAAATGACTATTTCTATTCCAGCCTTTACAAGTAATGGATCCAGATCACCCTCTGGCAGCATTGGTCCGTAAAGCCCAGCTAGACAACAGTGCTGCAGCCAAGAAGGCTGAAGAGAGCGCGCTGGCAGCAGGGGCCCTCCGTGCTGCAGCCACCGCGGCCCCCGCAGAATTCCCCAGCGACTGTAAGTGCACCTTTTACAATAACGACTGGCAGTGATACTCACTGAACCAGTGATGCGCAGAAATCCAATCAGTGTATAGTCTTCCTACAAAGGGCAATTTTATGGATATTGAGTTTTACCTTGTGTGTCATATTAGGATTCTGTATGCTGCTTTAAGGTAATCGATTAATGCCATACGACTGTTCCTGAGCACAATTCTGTTCTTTAATGCTTAACTTGTATACTGATCTTCTTTAGAGTTGCTTTTATGATCTAACAAGTACTCATCCCACATCAAAATAAATCATGCTTTTTAGTTTCTTCAAATGCTGCAAATCCCAGGGTTTTTAACTGGGTCTGTTTTAAGAATTAAATATTTATTTGTCAAAGATCTGTAACTCCTAGTCCATTGTGCTGAGTGAGTCTATTGTTAAGTATAAGTACTGAAAATTGGTTAATAAATTAGTAGTTAAATGGTAGTTTTTTTTTTTTTTTTTTTTTGCTGGTTTAATTTGTTTTCAACACACATTCCATTTGATAGTGTGATTATCAAACCGTTAAATTAGTGTCATGTTCTGTCCTGTAATCTTGTTATTTTAAATAGCTGGCTGTCCAAGACTGCTATTAAAGTGAAAGCCCATAATTTTGTCTGTTTTTATACCATTTACCTTCATTCTAATGTGATGATTTGTTCTGAGGTTCAATGTGAAGGGGGTAGGTAAAGATACACAGTGCATTTTCACTTTTGAGCTGTATTAATTTGATTTTCCTTTGCTTGGTTATTTTATTAACTAGAATTGAATCCTCCTCCCCCCCTCAGAAGGCAAAATCAGCACAATGTATTGCCTGGTTTACAGCCAGTATGATCCCAGCAGAGATCCATTTAAACGACACCTGTTCTGTTGGCAGTTTCTTGAACAACAGAATTCCATGCATAGAGATATGAAATGCTGGCTGCAGGTCATTGCGTGTAGAAATTAAAAAAATAAAATTGCTCATACAGAGTCTTTTTTTCTGAGATCTTTAAACAAATTAGGTTTTTGCAATCAGCATGTGTTAGTAAGCACTGTGATTTAATTGTTATGCATTCAGAAAGCTTTTTGCTTTCCCATCTCACGATTTATTTTCTAAAAGGTTAACAGAGAGAACATTTTCAGAAGATAAAATAAAATGACTGCGATTTCATCTTAACCTGGAGAATGTATAGAAATGTGAACGTAATCACTGTTCAGAGTAAACATTGAGATGCATCTCAATTAGTTGACTAACCAGCTTCTGCAAACTGTGCTTCTCAGGTGGGTACAAGTTGCATGCAAAGAGGCCTGTAGGCACTTCAAGGAAATAAATTATGAAGTATGCATTTAATGCAGTCTTTTATCATTAGAAAAAGGTAAACCATAAAATCATAAGGTGGGATAATTTAGATAATCTTCAGTTTTATTAAATATTTTATCAAAGCTTTTGTTTCTGCAAAGCTTTGAAATGCACAGTTCCAGCCTTTTAAGTTATCCTCACAAGTTAAATGCCATTCGAACAGCTTCCATCAAAACATTTCCTTTTCTCTCTCAATGGGAAGGGGGATTTTTAACATTTCACATAATTTTTCAAAACCTAAAAACACTTTCTGGGTTGATCAGCTACACAAGGAGAATTCACCAAAGATATTCACACATCCAGATGGGTGATATTGATTCCTTTCCTGCCCTTTCATTTCCTAAGAGAGTATACAAAAGGCAGTTGAATAAAGTTGTAGCAAATGAAATCTTGGTGGCTATGTGCATCACTGAAATGAGTTGTTAACAAGCACGACAAAGCATAAATAAATCCCAAGGCAGTGGAGCAATTTTATATTAGCTTCTGGCAATATCTTTACTCAGATCTCCTCTGTAAACTCGTCCAAGGTAATGATAAAATCTATACTTTTTAATCTTGCAAACTGATTTACCTTTTCTTGCTGCCGGAAACGCATCCCGTTAATCGAAAATACAAAGTGCATTACAAGTGTGTTTCTAATTGAGACTGTTGCAAAATGTCTGTTTAGTCTTGATAATATCTAACTTTTCAGTTCAGAATGCAGCCTCGATTTTGATATTAAATTAATTAATGCTTGTGCAATCCTTTCAATACACCATAATGTAGTGAAAAATAGTAAAATATGTACGAAGTTAATTTCTTACTGATTTTATTCTTACTTTAAGAATTGCTGTCTTCTTTTGGAAGGGTTTGTCCACCTTCTCTGATCCTTAAACCACTTTTGCTGACATCTTTTCTAAAAATGTGGTTACAGGTCCACTGAATTGATGTTTAAGCCTTTACAATTCCTGCAGTAGAAGCAGTTTGCCAGCTGAACTTAGTCTGAAATGGACCTTTTTTTTTTTTTACACAGTGCCCTCCGAGAGCTTACTTGCTGATTTTGTCCAATCATAATTAAGTCCTCAAGCAAAGTTCTTCGTCAAAGTCCATTCAAACACCAGAATCCTTCAGGTTTTCGTCAGGGGTTTTTCAACAAAGAGTTCTTCTAGGTGAATTAAAGACATTTGTCCAATAGTTAATTTATTGATGGCTCAATTTGTACAAAAAAGTTTGATTGGCCTTATAGAACAGGATGTGCTTCCCACTGCTATAAACACTGAATATTTACATCCAAGCAGGCTTGCATATTTTATGTTTTCCTCTGTCAGGCCATGTTCAGGTAAGTTAGATTCACTACCAATTAAAGACAATAGGCTGTCCTCCAATACCTTCTGCATTAAAATGAGATTCTAAACTGCCTTGTCCTTATCCTGATTAATTATACCTAAATCATTTCTTGATTATATAAGGTCATATCACATCCATAAGGACTGAGTTAACATGGAAAATGTTAATCTTGTGTAAATTCTCCTTCTCTTCTTAAACATCACTTCACATGAGTACCCACTAGAGGGATTGAACTGTGGCCTCCCATTAACACCGAAACATGATTTTAATGGTGGCGTAGCAAAGTCAAAGATGTGCTTTGGGTCCTGATCTCACTCTTGACAGCATGACACTTTGTTACTGTACTTAGAAAATGTGATATTGATCTACTTTGTATTAAAACCTTCTGCTTTTCATCACTTCATTGATTATGCTAGATTGCCTAAACAAGTTGAAGGCAGTCTCTGGAACATCATCCTTCAAAAATGTGGGAGTAATAGAAAAAGCAAATTCTCGTTGCATTTACATTCACATCATTCTCAGAATGTTTTAAAAGCTTTTTCTGTGAAGCTGGGTATTGGGTAATTAAATCATTTGAAACAGCAGATAATTTGCTTCATGTTATTATGACGGCTTATTTCAGTTTACTTGCAAGGCTTGTAGCTTCTGGAACCCTTAATAATGAACTAATTTTCTTAAATATTAAAAAGCAAATGAGCAATATAACATTCTCTGTTTAGAAGGTGTAGGCCAGAATGACAAGTGCCTCATATTTTAGCAGCACATGCTGAGATCAGCGCTTCTGTCATGGTTTGAAATATTTTTCTGGCAATCTGTTTTTACTAGCTTTAAATTTCCAGTACAAAGGTGAAACTCTGTTTTTAGCAGATTCCATTAGAATGCTAAGGTCTTTTAGGTGAACAGCTTTAATATAGAAGAACAACACTGAAGACAAATGCAGTAGTCTATTTGCATTCATGAAATATTAATGAAACATTGCTGACCATTTTGACCCTCTTAATGTGGCAAACAATCTACCTTTAGGGATAATCTATTTGATCTAGCCGTTTTGGAATGTATTAAGTCTGCATCACACCTGATAAGACCCTTTGGTGATGTCATAAAGCAACTTCTGTGAATTATTAAAAAGTAACTGCAGTGAAGATTGTTAGTGTCTTTTTCAGAACACATGAGCTGTGAGCAGTGATTGATAGGTAGAGAAGCTGTTCTGAAATGTATTGTGACTTTTCTGATTCTTACTGTTTTCTAAAGTAAGGGGTGGTCTGAGCATACATATATTGTGGTTACGAATTACCTGATGGTGTGAAAAGCACAGAAAAGCAGATTTTTTTAACTATATTCCTGTACAACTCTCTTGGGGTTCACTAATATGTTGTTGAATTGAATAGCTACAACTGTGGAATTATTATCCAGACATTAGAGCCACAGAACCACTAATTAATTAGAGCCAATTCATTGTAAGTCATTTAGAGACACAGTACCACTAATTCAAACACCCTCCCCTCTTTTTTTGGAATTGTCATATAAAAATTAATCTCTCCTTTTTAAAAGTTTTTCTAGGTACAAAATAATGCGATAATTCATCTTGTTCTGTTTTGTTATACATTCCATTATTAAATGTAGTGTTGCGGTTTGTTATATTGCATCTCAGACATTTTCTTAATTAGAAGGTTGCTATTTCATTGCCACTCGAAGAAGCAGGATTGCTGTTAGTGTGGATGCTGATGTATTGCTTTTGTGTTCTTCTGCATTTCTTTACTGTTGGCCAGGATTATTCATTGTCATCATGTAGCCTAATACAGCAGTTTCAGATAATATGCAAAAGTCCAATAATGTCCTTGTCTCTAGAGTGAAGCTTTTAAAATTTTACTCGGGCATGTTGTTCTGGTAACATCTAGTTTCCTGGGAGGTCCGTGCCTTTAGTTGACCTTTCCTAATTGGATTAGATGTCGATCAGGCTCGCAGTTGCACAATGTTCATAAAATGTTAGTTGCAAATAAGCACTGTGCTCTCGATAAAACCTCTGTACTGCTTGTCAAAACCTATCGACAAAAAACTGCTTTTTGTTGCCAGAGTACATCCGTATTCCACTTCCCTTTATCAGATGCCATAGTGGTAAATGTCAGATATGATCTAGCCTTTATTCACGTTTATTAATGATTTTGGGCTAAGTCAATTAAATAATCTTAATTAGGTGATTTCTCATTCAAATTATCAAAGTCTAAAGTGTTTTGTTTTGCTCTGCCAGTTCTCTGTATTTAATTGGATCCTTTTCTATTTATGTACTAGTTAAAAATTTGGCCACACTTTAATGTACACAAATGGCATGTTATAAATATTTAATTAACACTGCCTTATTAAGGAATTATATTAGGGAAGTTGAACATTTCCTAACAGTGTTCATCACAGAGTGTAGAAGCTCTCCGTGAAGAGGTTACAAGCATTTACGTTCGCCATTTTCAAATTACTATTAAGAAAAATTTAAAGAAACATCTGATACAAATACTACATAGATTAGTAAAAAAACACATCGCATACAGTAAACATAAAGCTGTGTGTCTAAACGAAAGGCTTTTTCTCTGCACACCTGTATGAAAACCCATAATTTCCTATTGAGTGACAGGGAGCAGCGCCTCTCGGACACAGTGGCACCGAGATTTTCGGTTCCTCCCCTTCTCTAAAAGCAGAAGCCCAAATGGAGGTTTCACGCACACCCCCAGTGAAGGTGTTATTTGATAGGTTACATCCCCACCAATAGTAAGTTAACAGGTGTTTTGTACCCGAAGTCAAAAAATAAAAATAGGTTTGATTACTTTACCACGAGTGCTGCTAGTCTGAACATAAAACGTCTGTGTTGCAACTGATATGAGAGGTGGCTGTACCCCTCTACTTTCAATTTTTATATAGACCTAAGACAGACTTTTTGGGCTTTTTTTCGGGGTATTTTTTCGAACACTAACCGCCATTTCCCATCAGCAGTGGAAGCGTGCAAACCCCAGAATTCCATTTACAAGATCAATGACCGCAGTCATTTATAATGGGGTTAACCACTGTTATTGTCCTGCTCTTTAGTATAATTATAACAGTTTATATTATGACTTATGTCGCTGTATATTACAAAAAGGAATGCATTTAGAAATGTCTTATTTGTAATATAAATAATATTTAACAAAATACGTGCTTGGAATGGTTTGTGAAAATATAATTATCTGTGCGCACACTGTATGCAAAAGAGTGCAAAGTCATCACAAATGACCATTACATTTATTTCTTTAAAAAAAATCAGCAGCTCACAAAGCTCAATTTAAAGTTCTCCAGACATTGCAAACAGGCGAGGCTGTTAACGAGTAATCAAGTTTTAAACGATTTATGTTATTTAATCAAAGGACTTTAAAATGAGCTAGGTGAGCTGCTCTATCCATGCACTGATGAAAGCATGAGCTGTGAAATGTCTGCACCCTTTGCACTTCAAGACCTGTTTTTTTTATTTTTTAATATAAATTTTTTAAATAAATAAAGGTAATTTATCATGGCTTTGGTCGCTCTTTTACATGCAGTGTGTGGGCAGGATCCTTCCTCTCATAATCAAATAACTAATTTTTTCCAATTTTTTATTGAGATGGAAAAGTTGTACTATTTTTGGAAATAAACTTTTTTTTTTTTTTTTAAAGGATAATCTTTGTTAATGTATACAATGAACTCCATACAGTGCACTTTAAAACACAAACTGCATGTCCTAGGTTACTTGTTTAGGAAATCTTTCAAAGATGTCCGCTGTACGACTCCTGCTGTTTAAACTTGAGCTATTCAGGTTTAACCATGAACTGATCTCCACTTGGTTTGTTCATCACAAAACATGTAATAACACAGAGCTCTTTGCTTACGGGAAAACCCAGTTCGCTACATTATTGTGGCTGCTTTCGTCCCTTTTTGATTTCACTGATGTAGTTCATCTTTGAGTGAGACAGACACTCGTTTAGCACTCGCCATTAATACAGAACTGCAAACGAGTTTGACTGCAGTGGGTTGATTTACTTCAAAATTGATTATTTAAGTAAATGTGACAATGCCTACACTAAAATTAATAACTCAAGCGTCAACAATTACAAATGGTAAATCATACCAGATTCTGTACTCCATTAAAACATCTAAATAAGCCTATAATTAAAAAAAAAAGTTCCCATCTATTTTCTCTCTGATAGGGGAGGGGGTTTCTATTGCATTACACATTTATACTACTTTACATACATTGTATATGTACATTAATCAAGCAATACTAGTTTGTGCAGTACAGTACTTTTTTAATTCGGGGATGGTGTGCAGGTACAGTACCTGGTTATTACATACCTCAGTTATGACATACCTATTTTATGGTCCCAAGGTTGTATCAGAGTTTCACTGTACTTCCATTTGTAATTGGCATTTGGTTTGTTTTCCAATGCCAAGTTGTGAAATTCCTCTCAAGAAACTTGTTAATTTCTGATTTGACCAGGTTTGATAACATTCGCTTTGTTAGATATGTGGCATTTGAAGTTTGGTGATGGGGAGCTGGCTGCTATATTCTCAGATCATTTGCATAAACAACAATAATAATACCTGGAAATATCATGAATGAAACATTCTATTTTAGGTAATATAGTAGTAGAAATCGTATAAGCAATCCCATTTTTGCATTTGCGTACGAAACAAACTAAAACTGTTTTCCAAATTGGCTTAGTGACACAGAAGCTGAAAAAACTCCCGACCTTGTTACAACTCTGCTCCTCCATTTCTTTTATGCAATTGTAATTTAAATAGTTTGGATATACATAGTCTTGCATATTATTTTCTTGCATGTGCTTCACATAAAATGATCCCCAGTGTTTCTAAATCGCAGTATGTAGTTTTCTTAGTATTACAAATCTTATATAGCGCAGTAAAACAGTGAATGGTGGTGGCTCTGGCAGTTGAATGCAGGAGAGGATGCGTCTCCACTCTGTCTCTTCATTCCACTCTGAACACTCGAGCGGCTGCGCAGAGCTGCGTTTTGGTGTCGTTTCTCGCCAAACGCTGGACTCGCACCATCTGACAATGTTTTGGGGTTTAGTTCACACATCGATAAAAATGTATCAAGTATCCCACCCAAACCTTAGTCTTGTACTATGATAAATGTGGTAGTTATTTATGTTTACTTTTAGTAAGTTTTAAAATGTCTTTTTAATGACACTAGGTAAAGAAAATCGTCGGATTTGATAAAACAATACATGTTTTTGGTGCATAAAAATACATATTTATTAGGTATCACAAGTCACAATTTAGGTTTTTTGATATTGCGTACGTCTAAGTTAAGGCATAAGCTAACCATTAACAGCTTTGGATTTTTTTTTTTTTTTTATCGGATCAACCACCCTATGTGGAAACTGACCTTGAGTGAATAACATGTAAATACTCTAAGGTAATAATGTATTTATAAGTGACATAAGTTTATCCATTTCCCCCACACATAAAAGACAGTTCTGTTTTCTGTGATCAAAACAATACAGTGGAAAAGCTTTTTCTTTATTATCTTGGTTTTGGTCCTTTTATTTTCTTCCAATTGTCAGTCTCTGCTGCCGCTCATTTGACTTGGTTTGTTGGAATGCATTTGTAACCCATGTTTCAATTTTTCTCTTTTCATAGCAACGGTCGCTGCAATGTATTATGGGTACTACATGCTGCCGGATGGGACCTACTGTTTCGCCCCTCCTCCCCCAGGGATAGACGCCAACGCCTACTACAACTCCTTACCCTCTGGGATTTTACCCACATCCTCTGGAGCCGCTGCCCCCCTGCCCCCTGGGACGACTCCCCCACCGCCTCCAGAATCTGCCAATAGCCCCAGCAGTCAAGCGTCTGCTCCAGCACCCACTACTACTACTACTACTACTACTACTACAAGGTGTGTTACTTAGGAGAGCAAGATAATGGACCACCAGTGCCTACATATTGAATAGCCAATAGAATGTTCTTGGAGTTCTTGACTTACCTTCCTTGTGGTAATTAAGTTGGTCATTGTGGTGGAGGTCACATGACCCTGTTATTGGTATGTAGATCATATTCATCTGAGTGTACTTTGTTGGAAGTTCATTAACAGAGAAATTTCACTACATAGTTGAGGGGAGATTTGGTTTAATTTAGTTTGACCTTACTTTTCAATATTACAACGTGACCAGTTTGGGAAGCCTATTGTTATACTTATACATCTCTATTAAAAAGGGTCGGACAAATTAAGCTCTGCAGGAAAAGTGGGTATATTATTCCATGCTAATTGACACAAAAGGTAAACGGCACAGTGAAACGTAAGTGACAGTAGTGAAAGAGTCAATAAAGGATCTCTTTCTCCCTGGAGAACAGTTGTCAACACTTTTATTCTAAAGTTTTAATAACATTCAAAACTTCGGTTAAGAATTCTCTCCAAACAACATATTTAATCTCAAAATCCCTACAGCAGTTCAAGCTAATGTCAGTATTGTCAGAATGGAAAATGTTTGCATACTATTAACCTCTCGGCTGCTTTTTTAAAACTGTATTTCTCTCCCAGTAAGCAGGTCTTAATACTCAGGTTATTTTCCTACATGAGGAATACATTTTCTTTTTTTATATATATAACTATTTATGAGGCTTGTTTTAACCAAAGCCTGGGGTTTGTTTGAGTTTCGTATTTTCTCTTCCTAGTTCCCAATCCCAAGCTCCTGTTGCCGCTATCATTCCTCCGCCCCCAGACATCCAGCCGGTCATCGACAAGCTTGCCGAGTATGTCGCCAGGAATGGAATCAAATTTGAGACCAGTGTCCGTGCCAAGAAGGATCCGAGGTAAGGAAAAATGCTGTCTGTTTTTAAAAGCATTGATACAGTGGTTTGTAATCCATAGGACACAAATTTAGCTCCCTGTTAAAATGGTCCCCTTTTCCCCATTGGTGAACCTGAAATTTGTCTTTAAATTTATGTGGATTCACACCCTTTAAATCAACTGTCTGTACTGTATTGTCAGTTTATAGTGTACGGAGTTGATTAATATTGTTAATTGGCAACAACTGGCCCAACAGATTATATATATTTTTTTCTCCTTGATTATTCTGTTCACGTCCCCTGTTGAAGAGGTGTATTCCAGGTATATATTAATATTATAGTGGAAGGATGTTTACATTATAATTCATGTTTGCAAACTGAGCAACTCCTGCAATTTAAGCAAATTTCCTCAGTAATAATTCTGCTGATCATGAATAACTTTTTAATTATTATGTAATATATGCCTATGAAAAACACTGCCATCTTGCTATCTTTTGGTAGCTTATAAATTTTCTCATAACTTGGCAAAACCTTTTGTTGTGCACAGTTATTTTAGGTTTTAGGATCCATGCTGCACTGCTCTTTTGGATACTTTGCTGAATTAATAAAAAAAAAAAATTGCAAAGAGATCCTATTTGTTATGAATGACAAAACAAAGTTTAAATCCTTTCAGCATTTGTTTCTAAAAGCAAAAATCATAATCTTAAAGTTTCTCAAAGTAAAAGTGTGAATACTCGGAAGCAATATTTTATTGGGGATAAGGAACACTGCAGTCCCCTCATATTAATAATAATTGAAATACATTGGCTAAAAAATGAAGTTGGCATTGAATACTTTCAGCATATTATATTTTGCAGTCCCTGAGGTCACTGCTGCATCTGGCTTACAAATTTGTCACCTTTGACAAACAATATTTTGCCCACAGAAACTTCAATCAAAAGATGCACATCACTTAAGATGGTCTGTACAGACAAGTTCGGAGTATCAAGCTAAGGGGTGTGTAGTGAGTTGCCTGAGAGTAGATAAGCTGAAGACTCCTACCTACTCTTGCATAGGTCTTATGTTTTGTTTATCTCCTCCTAGGTTTGACTTCCTGCAGTCCTGGCACCAGTACAATCCGTACTATGAATTTAAAAAGCAGTATTTTGCGCAGAAAGAAGGATGCAGTCTGGCTGAGGTATGATCAATTTTATATATATTTTTTTTAAGTTTCTGATTTTGGTGTGTTCTCGCACTGCTTTGGCAAAACTGTTGTGCAGTGCTGTGTCCTAGCTCCAAAAGACAGTCAGATCGGAGATGTTTAATTCTGTTCCAGGGTCACTATTAAAACCCCACAAAACCTTCTTAGACAAGTTCAAGGTCATCTTAATCTTCAGCACAGAAACTTGATTGCCATGGGTGTACTTTTTCAATTTCTTTTTCACTTTGAAATGTGACGTGTTTTTGTTACTGGATTTAGCCCTTAGGATAATTTTATCTGCCGTTGTTTTTGTTGTTTGCTGGCCTAAATATGAAACCTGGGTAATTAGCTAAATATGTACATGCTCCTGTTGTTCTGAGCATTGCAGTACAAAAATAATCCAGTGCTCTAAATTCTGATTCTTATCCTTGTAGTTGCTATTGTTAGGTCTGTCTTTGTATTGTGTAGTGCATCATACCAAAGGGAGGTTAGAAGCATTATGTAGTTCATCCCATCTTTGTGAGGTGTCCAAACAGTCAAACAACACACACGTTGTTCCCCTTTTCTATGGAATGCCGTTTGAGTCAATATTAAATAAATAAATAAGGCTATGAAATAAATAAATGAGGCAATAAATATATAAATAAATAGTATTTTTTTGTATTATGTTTTTCATAATGCCACATTTCAGAATTTCATGGCACTATTTCATAATGACACATTTCCATTTTGTATATTCAAATAAATGAGTCGTGGTTTCTCACAGATTCAGACCAAAGCAGCAGCACATCGAGTCTGTATCGCTGCTGTGCGCACAATACGGAGGACAGCAGCGGAGTTTATCAGCGGATACTATTTTGGCCCGTATTGAAGGCTTTTTTGAGATACTCGGGCGGCTAAGTGCTCTGGTGGCAAAAACACTTATAATACAGGTAGACGTGTAAGACGCGAGGGCCAGTAAACACAATTAAACATGACTGACATTAAACAATCATGCAATCTGGTGTAGCAATATGATATACAAAGAGATGGGTGAAAAGGAGCATGAGTGGCATATTTTCCACCAGAAAATCGATACAACAGGAGACAGGTGGATAAGAAAAGTTGTTTGTCAGCAGTTAAAGTTAGCTAAAACGTTAATGTCAAAGTCTTTACACATACACTTGATCAGTCCACAATACATAGTATATACTACTCCCTTGATAACATCCATCTAATTATGTTTTCTTCGGTTATTATCTTCATAATGTATGTTTCAGTAGTTTCACAACACCGATTTAGCGTTGGTGCGGGGAATGCGATTTGATTTGATTTCGGCTGATTCTCTTGGCTCTGGGAGTGACAGTGTGGAGGCACTGCGCAGGCGCTGGGGCAGGATTCCTGTGTGATGTGAGCAGCAGCTGCTGGCAACACAACGCGACCTGCGCTTTGGGAGTTGAGGAGGGATGAACAACGGTCGAACGCGCATTAAAAGTATAAGGATTAAGTTGCTTTTTAACCATAATCTACTTATTAATTTATTTATATTTCATTATATATGTAATATATAAATATAGGGGAAAATACACGTTTTCACTGCTGGCTGGTGTATTTGTGCAATTCCAGAAAAAAATAAGGATTGTAACTTAGACAATGGGGGGTGAAATGCAATGTACAAACCCAAATTGAAAAGCTCAAGGGGTTAGATTTATGTCACTGCAATTGTGCAATCTAGTGGTGCCCGGGCAAAACAGTAAAAACGTACTTTTTGACTGTAAAATAAGGACATTATTGTAATATGAAATAGAAGTCAAAATTAAATAAATTTCTCCACAGTACTGGGGAGAAGAATAAACAAAAAACAAAGGCAACTGCTGACACTTATATCATTACCTAATGCATATTATGGTCCATGACTTTTGGAGAAGTTGTTTGGTTACTTTCTTCCTGTTATTCTGATTTGATCTGATTTAAGGTAAAGACTTTTTAAACAAGAAGATTCATCACCCTGAGTTTAACGGAGAGAATGATCCTACTGATTTAATTTTACAATTTAAAAAATGGGTAAATACTACCGACTTCTGTACACAGGTACAAGCAAGACATGTCAATACTCGTGGCAAGTGTGGTAATACAGTAGTGACTTCTAACAATTAGTTCACCTCTATAATACATACAAGGCTAACAGATGTACCAACTACTGTTGAAAAAGTATTCAATGCTGAATTAATAGAAGAAGCCCCACAAAAGTGTGTGTGATGGGGTGGCCGGGAATTGAGGCTCAAAGACAGAACCACAGGTAACAAAAACAACACTTTAATTGAAGGAACACAAAGTAAACTGGCATGAAGGACAAAACAAAAGTGAACAAAACAAATTACACACAGGATGGAAACGGTCTTCACTGTGGTATAACAAAACAACACACACACCTTGCTTGCAATCCAAACTCTCTAACCCCTGATGCTTTGCGCACACAAGTATGGTCGTCACCTAAAATATATGTTAAAATGTGTGATGGAAGACAGACAATACCATTATCTAACATGTAGGGCAATCAGTCTCCCGAGGTAATTATTGGTCAGTATTAATGAATGACATAAATCATTACATTGTAATGACTGGCTATTTGTAAAACTCAAAATTTAGTAACAAGCCCAGAAAGCCTGTCTACATATTATATGGATCGTCTTAATTGTACAGCAGCAAAACAATGTTACATTAGTTTATTGCAGGCACATTATACATTTCCAAAGATTACTTTTAAGAATATACATTTGAATACTGAAAACAGTCGGCCTGCACACATCCAAATTTAAACACCAGACACGAGTTTTCAAGTATCATTAACTTAATTAAAGGCTTTTTAAATAAAAAAATCTTTCTGCCCATTTCCTTGCAGACGATATGTTTTGTATGAAACTGTTATTCACATTTGTTTAATGTGGAGATAGACAAACTAAATGTAGCAGTATACGCATGGCTAACACATTGGAAATATGTACCGATGGCTTAGACAATTTGTTTTTAAAATGCATTGACACAACAGATATGGTTAGTGAAAATCTCTATCTCTTTCCATAAAAACGGACATATCTACACATTTGGAGGACAGCACCCTATTAAACGCTCTCACCAGTATGTAGCCCCGTGACCTCAGTCGGAGAGAGAGCAGCCAGTCAGTTCACATTTTATAGTTTATTTTGGTACCAATTAAATACATTTAAAATTTCAAATGATTTGAAATACAAAAAACCCATAAACACACATATATAATTAGATAACTGTGTGGAGAAAATTCCAAAGCCACTTTCATGTAGCTTATGAACTGAGACACGTTAAGCAATTTTACTCATAGGCCTTTCATCAATGTTTGACCAGATTTTGATATTGCAGATGTCAGGAAAAAAAACACCACAGGTGATGTGAATGGTTTTGGGAAGTTATATCAAATATAAAGCTTGGGTATGAACTGCTGATATGTTTGAAAATTAAAACAGAATTTGCGAGGTCTTTCGTACTGCATATTTAACGTGCATTTGATATTGATTATGTTCAGTTAAGTGCCTGCTCTTTTGTATAGGACTGGTAGGTGTGGGTCTTGTCATAAGAAAAGTTAGGATCCAATTGGTTGGTAGCAGAGGCGATTCTAGGGTATGTGAGAGCGGGGGATGTGGCAGAGTTTTCTCCCGTGAGAGCTGGGATTATCCCATTTGCCTAGGATGCCTACCCCCTTGCAATGCCCCTGGTTAGTAATGTAAACCACAGTAAGCTATTCCCACATTCACCGCATTTAACATTACACACAATTCACCTTGGTTGCAATAGGGATTAACACGTGGTTACATTTTATGTACAGTTAACCACCTTAAGCCCTTTCCACATTAAGCGATATTCACATATATGCAGCGCTTAACGTCATACTCCTATTGTTAATGTTACTTAAATGTCTCCATACTTTATTGATGGCATTAGGAAGTTTCCAAATGTAAACATACACAGTTAGAAAAGTCATGGTCATGTGTAAAGCACATTAAGCTTTTTTCTGCGTTAGGCCTTTTAGACTCTCCCGTAAATATCACGGCACTACAGCAGAAGTACAAATAATGTTGTAATGAATATCGTCTGTGTTGTATTCGACGCTACCAGTTTGATGTGCTAAGAACAGCACGGCATGTCGGAGCCTCCGCTGTCCTCTGTATTGTGCGCACAGCGGCGATACAGACTCAATGTGCTGTTGCTTTGGTCTGAATCTGTGAGAAACCACGCCCCATTCATTTGAATATACCAAATGGAAATGTGCCATTATGAAATACTGCCATGAAATTCTGAAATGTGTCATTATGAAAAATATAATAAATACTATTTATATATTGACTCATTTATTTATTTATTTATTGCCTCATTTTATTTATTTATTTATTTATTTCATAGCCATATTTATTTATTTAATATTGACTCAAACGGCATTCCATACTTTTCGATTATCTGCTTTCCATGATCTCCAATATCCAGGATCAGCTTTATAAATCTGGTCTGCAGGCTGAAGTTAGCGTTAAGTTTTTACTGAATGTCATTTACCCCTTAGGATACTTGTGCACTTTACACTGACTGATATATCTACACCAGAGCTTTACACTGCAGCTGGTGGAGAGAAGACTCCAGTTTTCCATTTTTATTGCTGAATTGAATCTGCGGAAAGATAGAGCGGAGATTCAGGGAAAACGCAACCAATGGAAATGTTTAAAAAAAAAAATAGAATAAATATAGTGGATTCAAATGTTACCATTATTCAGTTAGCAGTACCCACACATAACCCCGCTTTTCTAGGATTTTGTTTTTCATTTTTTTTTAGTTTTTTTCTTCTGTGGAAGTTCCATGTATGACATTATAAAACCATTACAGCCGGTGTTGATCATTAGAGAAATGTCATTAGAGCAAATGAGCCAACTGCTCGTTTGTAATTGAATAGCAACCTAGACTGTTGTGCAATGTATTAAAAGAAAATACACAGGCCTTTACAAAGGGGAGATACATTTATAAAGCTATTTGCTCAAGTGCTATAAGTGGTCCCCCACCAACGCACCGAAAAACGGCAACTAAAGTGATATATTATATAGTAAAACAATTAACTTGTTTGAAAGAATTCTACATATATTCTACTTTTCTAGCTGTTTTTTTCTGCTGCTTTGAAAACAGACCAAAATAGGCTGCATTTCACAAAGAGGACAATTAAACAGAATTTTTAACTCTCCACCTCATCAGTCTGATTAAATATTATTAATGTTTAAGTCTGGAAAATGAACTTCAACTTTTAAAATGTGGATTGAGACTCATAAAGCAAAATAGGAGCAAGTCTAGTCGTGCTCATCGCATTTGGTAAATCTTTAAAGGTGATTATACATTGTGTATTAAATTCATAGATGTGCAAAAATGTAAAATAATTAATTTTAATGTTAATAAACCTTTTCCTTCTCTGCAGACGACGCAGTACCTATAGTTTGTATTTCAATCTGCCAGAAAGGGTCACCTTTGACACAACAATAATTTTCAGCTTTAAGTAAACATTTCCAATAATTTCCAAACAATTTCAGAATAGTGCTGGACAAATGTGCTGGACCTTTATTTCTAACAATTTGATGTTCATGTTCTTGCTCTTAGAACATGTCCATAAATATCCATTCATCTCTTTAAACAAAAAATGAGATGCCAATTTAAGGTCAGTCTATCCTCTGAACCCAGCTGTTCCTAGTCTTCTAACCTACTCAGAGCTAATCGCTTGTCTACCATAGTGCATTGAGCTGCGGTTTTCTTTGAATCACCTCGTGTGAAGGGAAAGCATAGATCATCTTATTGAAGCGGATTCTTTATTATGTGTATATTTGTTTAATAATGGGAACAAATTACCTTGACCGTTACTTGCCTTTTTATTGTCTATATTCATGCATCAGCTTTGTTGTGGGAGATCAAGGAAAGCCACCGTTTGATCTCTCAGGTAATTGTACATGAATTCTTAAACTGGGACCATAATAATCTAGTCCCTTGTCTGAAGAATAGTCTGATTTTGCCCATGAATGTCTAAAGCTTTCTGCGCTCAGAGTGCTTTCTTACCCTGGGGTATTGTGAAGCTCAAGGGACAACACCTTTACTTTATCAGCTGTGCTTCAGATGCACAGTTTGTTTCCTTTAAGCCTGCAATAGTGGTCTAATTGTCTAAGCTGTTTTCTGTACCATCTGTTGGAGAAATGTACCAAAGCATTACATCTCGCAATAGTGAGGATACAGGAAAAACACTTTGGGGCTGATTTTGAATTGTTTCATAAACCTCCTTTTCAGATATTTTCGTCTCCCCATCTATTATGGCTTTTGTTTACTTAGGTCTGCGTGGGGGTAAAAGATATAGAAAATTATAAGTCTGAGCATGCATTTAGTTCAGTGGAAGAGATTCATTCCACTTTTTTGAATTATTGTTTTTTTTTCTATTTGAATGAACAATCTATTCGTTTTCTGCCACAATAGGTAATTTTCCTACCTATCGGGGCATTTATAGCTTAATCTCTGCAATTAGCTAATTAATTTTGAATGCCTCTAAACTTTAATTAAGCATCCA
Organism: Amia ocellicauda; assembly: GCF_036373705.1. Taxonomy (NCBI): domain Eukaryota; kingdom Metazoa; phylum Chordata; class Actinopteri; order Amiiformes; family Amiidae; genus Amia; species Amia ocellicauda. The sequence continues at coordinate 21,595,128 of NC_089866.1, read as the reverse complement.
ATTCAATTAAATGATGTGTCAACTGGATACCAATCGTGCAGTCAGTTTGATTCATAGCACCTATCATCAGTGTATGCTTTGCTGTCCTTTGAGGTTTGATAGATTGGTTATCTTACAGTGAGGGAAAAAAGTATTTGATCCCCTGCTGATTTTGTACATTTGCCCACTGACAAAGAAATCATCAGTCTATAATTTTAATGGTAGGTGTATTTTAACAGTGAGAGATGGAATAACAACAACAAAATCCAGAAAAACGCATTTAAAAAAAGTTGTAAATTGATTTGCATGTTAATGAGGGAAATAAGTATTTGATCCCCTATCAATCAGCAAGATTTCTGGCTCCCAGGTGTCTTAAAGGGAGTGCTCCTAATCTCAGCTCATTACCTGTATTAAAGACACCTGTCCACAGAAGCAATCAATCAATCAGATTCCAAACTCTCCACCATGGCCAAGACCAAAGAGCTGTCCAAGGCTGTCAGGGACAAGATTGTAGACCTACACAAGGCTGGAATGGGCTACAAGACCATCGCCAAGCAGCTTGGTGAGAAGGTGACACAGTTGGTGCGATTATTCGCAAATGGAAGAAACACAAAATAACTGTCAGTCTCCCTCAGTCTGGTGCTCCATGCAAGATCTCACCTCGTGGAGTTTCAATGATCATCAGAACGGTGAGGAATCAGCCCAGAACTACACGGGAGGATCTTGTTAATGATCTCAAGGCAGCTGGGACCATAGTCACCAAGAAAACAATTGGTAACACACTACGCCGTGAAGGACTGAAATCCTGCAGCGCCCGCAAGGTCCCCCTGCTCAAGAAAGCACATGTACAGGCCCGTCTGAAGTTTGCCAATGAACATCTGAATGATTCAGAGGAGAACTGGGTGAAAGTGTTGTGGTCAGATGAGACCGAAATTGAGCTCTTTGGCATCAACTCAACTCGGCGTGTTTGGAGGAGGAGGAATCCTGCCTATGACCCCAAGAACACCATCCCCACCATCAAACATGGAGGTGGAAACATTATGCTTTGGGGGTGTTTTTCTATTAAGGGGACAGGACAACTGCACCGCATCAAAGGGACGATGGACGGGGCCATGTACCGTCAAATCTTGGGTGAGAACCTCCTTCCCTCAGCCAGGGCATTGAAAATGGGTCGTGGATGGGTATTCCAGCATGACAATGACCCAAAACACACAGCCAAGGCAACAAAGGAGTGGCTCAAGAAGAAGAACATTAAGGTCCTGGAGTGGCCTAGCCAGTCTCCAGACCTTAATCCCATAGAAAATCTGTGGAGGGAGCTGAAGGTTCGAGTTGCCAAACGTCAGCCTCGAAACCTTAATGACTTGGAGAGGATCTGCAAAGAGGAGTGGGACAAAATCCCTCCTGAGATGTGTGCAAACCTGGTGGCCAACTACAAGAAACGTCTGACCTCTGTGATTGCCAACAAGGGTTTTGCCACCAAGTACTAAGTCGAAGGGGTCAAATACTTATTTCCCTCATTAGCATGCAAATCAATTGATAACTTTTTTGAAATGTGTTTTTCTGGATTTTTTTGTTATTCTGTCTCTCACTGTTAACATACACCTACCATTAAAATTATAGACTGATCATTTCTTTGTCAGTGGGCATACGTACAAAATCAAATACTTTTTTCCCCTCACTGTACCTTACCGTATTATAGTAATGAGCTTAGCTTTTATTTCGAAATTCAGTTTCTAAATTAAAGCTTTGGATGTCTACAATACTGCCCCCCTAATTCTGCTTTATCTACACGTGTTTGATATGTTTGAAATTTGACTTCTGCATTGTAATTGTATTTTATCAGGTAATGTTAAATATGTATTTAAATTGGAATTTTCTTTATCGCTTGCATTTGGCTCTGAAATATTTTGTAATAAAATAATTAATGGAATTAACTTATGTTATGGGAAGAAAATTATACAGGATAGGCTCTTTACCTCCGCTACCAATCAACAGTTTGTAAAACCAAACATATCTTCAGTTTAACAATATTGGTGCATTTGTGGTGCTTCCTTTTCAGTGTAATTGGAAAATGCATTTATTGCATTGAAAAAAACTAAAGCCTGCAGACATTTAAAGTAAATTTCTGGTGTAAAATAAATTGCTTATTTGTTTGCTGGCAGAATGACCGTTACGGTTTTAAAACTTTCTCCTCCACAGAAAGCATGGCCTATAATTTTACATTTAACTCGGATAATTAACAGTTATTACAGTCTCAAGATCATAGCAACCGTCACACAAAAAAGAGTTCCTTATTGGGCCTTCCTTCCAGTTACTGATGGCTTTACTCAGCAGAGTGATGAGACTCTAAAGAGAGAAAAATTAACTGAAGTTAATTTCCTTTGATGAGATGACTGGTTTTGTGTTTGTTCTGGTAAACGAGTACAGAAACCTCCCCCTCACTATTCTAATGATATCCAACTGTATTGCAACAGCTATGTTTTCTTCCTCGCATATCTAATAGTTACCCAAGTACAAAATAAATATGAAACTAACCATCCATGTCAAACCCAAACCTGCAAAGTCATTATACAGTTGTTTTAATACTTCCCTTCTACTCCGCTGCGGACAATAGTGGAATTAAGTACACACTCCGTGGGACAATGCAAAAGCACCAACTTCATGCCTCCCAGTCAAGGCTCTGTGATCTTAGATAACCTCTGCAGGCAAATTAACACACGTGACAGAGCTGTAAACTAGGTTTCTGTTTACACTGGTCAACGATTCCTTTGTTGGTTTGTAATTCACTACCCACTTCACTACCCACTGCAAATAATATGAAGTTAAAGGCAGTGGAAAGATCATGAGGGCAATGTCACCTTTCTTTCTGATATAGTTTTCAAGTAATTCCCACTATCAGATAAAAGCACAGCAGGCAGTAAAACCATATAAGAATGTATACTATTAGCACATCTCCAGAAAAAAATAATTACATAAAATAAATACTTCTAGTGAAGACATCCAGCTGGTGGGAGCTTTGTGCAAGTTTATATTTCTGTCTAGAGTCTTGGATTAATTTATTTGTCCCATCATGGCTAACCATACTATTAGGCCTATATTCTAGTGATTTTTATTCTGAATTGCTTCATCCATTCGTGACGTGGCAAGCCGTGCATGGATCCCGTATTTGTTTTTAGACTGTATTGTTTGCCACTATAAGATAAATGATATCGGGACCATATTGCATTTTGGGCTTCATTTGTAATTGTCAATAAAAGGTCAATGTTGTTCTTAAAATAAAAACAAATCTGTATTTAATGCATGTGTTTTTCTGTTATGGAACATGTCCAGAGAAACTTTTAACAGAAACCCATTTGTTTTGCTGTGTGACTGCAGAAAATATGCTGTTGCTTAGTAACGGAATAACACCAGCTATGGATCATAGAGTAATAATGGTCAAAATTGGTGCATTCAGAGTGGTATATAAATTCTGCAGTTTTTTTTGTTTTTTTCATAGACAAACAGAACAATTTATAAGTGTTTTGGCAGATTTGATTGCAGTGCTTTTATTTTAGGTCAAATTGAATAATCATGATGTCTTGTGCTGCCAGTTAAATATAAATTGTAAATGTCTGATTTTTCCAGTGCTGTGTGTGTGTATTGGGGGGGGGGGGTGCAGTATTGAATATTAGCCTTGCAATCCTTTTGATAACTTGTGATTGTGATATTATTTCAGAAATTCCTGGCATTTGCAGTGGGATAATTAATGGTGGAGTAATGGGCCGGTGAATCACTGTATGCCTCCTTCAGAGCTGGTTTAATACATTCATTCCATCAGAAATGTTTCTATTGGAGGATTGTTTTTAACTCACAGGTCAGCTCTTATGATGATGCCTGACTGACAGATATCCCTACTATAGGATACTATACAGAATGCAAGAAATCAAATTTCATACTAATAAAACAAATGTAAATACAGTAGGCTAAGTTTTGCTTTTTGTGTGTCTTAGTCAAATAATAATAATATAAAAAAGAACATAATTCTTATCTTAAGTTTAGTTTGGAACCCTAGTCATTTCTGGTGGAAATTGGTATGCCAGAGAACTATACTAAGACAGATTGGAAATAATATATTTTTAACACCATTACCCTGAGGTATTTTAATAGATATACTCTGCATCACTGCAGTGATTGACTTACTCTTCGTACAGAATATACTTGGGTGAAATGGAAAATGTTCTAATGAATGCATAATGTGGAAATCTGGGTGTTTTGTTACACAAGCTATCTTAGCTCTACTTAGAAAAGCAATGGATATCTCTCTGTGTATAAAAGCACCACAAGAGCTTATGTAATATATATGAATTATAATAAATCACTTTGGGGATCCTGGCCAGAAAAAAACTTTAGTCTTATTCTAAGCACCTTCTTTGCCTTGTCTTTATAAATTAACATTTGTTCACTGTGCATCACTCTGCAAATGATAAACGGATCATCCACCAGGATTAATTAATTCTTTGAAAAATCATACAGCAAATGCTAACAGCCACTATTTGAAGAACAGAGCCAGGGTTCTCGGTTAAGCTCGCCTAATCCTTACACTAGAGTTGCAATAGCAAGGGGCTATTGTACCGCTAAAACTGGTGTAACAGAATGGCATTATTAGGACACAGTAAATCAAAGCAGATCAGTGTTTTCAAATATGACTGCTATCGTTGTTTCCAGGAGAAACGAAAAGCATTGTGGTCCATCTCATTAATCTCAGTGGAATTAAAGCAGTAATAAACTCAGAAATGGCATGCCTCTGTTAACGTCATCTGTTTGCTTGTTTGATTTTTCCATGCTGATGTGGAGTTTGGTGAAAGAACAAAGCCAAAGCTGATGGCCTCAAAGCAGCCATGGGCAGCAGGAAATTGACAATACTGCAGGATGTAGATCTAAATAGATAGTTGAACAGATTCTGTGCTTAACAGAGAAACACGTAGGTTGTGTTGAATCTCCAGATGTGTTGATGGAAGTCTTTTGATGATGTAATCTGCATATGAAAAGGTACAATTGTTTGCCCATTGTAATGGATTTCCTTGGTATACCATCCATTTCCAAAAGGTAAATTAATCACTAATACAGAAACGCTGCTTCTCTTCCTACAGTTTGGTCTGAAACACCCTTTCCTTGATTTCTCCTGTCTTAATTTACCCCTACTTTTTTTTGTTTTGTTTTGTTTTATCACTTGGGCAATTCATCAGTGCTGTAAAGCTGCCCTCACTTTTATTGTCAGCCTCTGAAGTAGATTTAGGTCCACAAAGAAGGCTCTTGTGCTTTGTGCTGCAGTCTTACACTCGGTCATTGTGACTCGATAATCAGACTGGTCAAGTTGTCTTTTGAGAAGAAGCAGGGAAACAAGTTGTATTGTTCTTAAAGAATATCTGAAATGTGTTTACCTTATATGTGCATTTCAGAGATGTCTTTCTATTTTTGTTTTAGTTATGTTTCTAGCCCTTTGAGCTTCCTTAATGTTAGAGATAATTCAAATCTATTTAAATACTGTCTTACATCTTCAAGGAATGTGTTGAATATTAATTGTAGTGATGTCTGTCAGGCTTTTGGAGTGTTTCTGTAGTCAGTATATAGTCTCTAAAAATACTTTTGTGACATTATCAAATGCAATATGGAGCCCACATGCATTTACAGGCAGATGCTAGCTTTCAGTTCCTGTTCCAGGGAGAGATTTAATACCCCTTGCGCTTAACAAGTAGGCAATGTGCCATCCTTCTAATCACTTCATTTAAGTAAATAATTGTATGAATATTGGCCCTCCAGCAAAACATTTTAGTTTATTAATTACAACAACCCAAGAATAATATCAAATTAGTCTTTTTTTTGTTTGTTTTTTTCCCCATTTTCACACCCCTTGTTTATACATCTGGGTTGGTAACTAACCCCCTTAATTTCCAATGACATACCTTGCATCTTATTTACAGCATTTGTCAAGTGTGAATATCTGCAGACAGATCCTTATTGCTCATAATTCCGAGGTTAATGGACTTTTCTATACTTTGTTTAATATATTTTCTCTTCTATCCTGACAAGTGCCCCAGTCCCTGCTCCCATGATCATTTTGGGTGATGTTCTGTGTTGGGTTTGTGCCAAATTTGATGCTTTGCTTTTAGGCCAAAAGTTCAATTTTAGTTTCATCAGACCACACAACATCTTGCCACAGGGCTGCAGAATCTCCCAATTTTTTCTGACGTACTTGAAATGAGATTCACAGTGGGCTATCTTGAGTAACATACAGGCCAGAAGTGTTTGACATGCAGACTTTGACCAGTCTTGGCCATAAATGCCTGTAGCTCTGGTAGCCTCTCTGATCAGTCTCCTTCTTGCTTGGTGGTGCCATACACCTTTCACTTTAATTGTCTTGACCATGCTCCGAGGTAGGGCTGGGCGATATGACTTAAAAATATTCTTTATTTTTAGAAGTTTGGGCGATACACGATATACATCTTTATTTCTTGTTTTTATCCAATCAAGCTACAAAATAAGACCAAAGACTTTCAAACTACAAGTATTTCATTAATCATTAAATATGCAAAACTAACAAATACCACATGCAGGCCGTCATGGTAAAATGCAGAATGCAACACATTATAGCGCAAGTGTTGTGTGATTACTATTACGTGTGTTATGTTGTTATGGTGTATCAGGCCCGCTGTCAGTGGGGGTCAAAGGGTACACATGACCCCGGGCCCATGCAAAGGTCTATGGTTGACCCTTAAATGGGATCAAGTACAACAATTTACTTACTGACTTATATCACTGAAAATAGAATATATATGTATTTACATGATAAATGTATTGTTATCATTAAAACACCTTTCAACTTGTCATCTGATACCCCCCCACTGTTATTGTGAAAATGGTGCGGTCCAAACACTTGTCCAGTCAGATGTGTGGAACACGCTGTGCATTGTTCAGCTCCTGTGAACTGGGAACTGACCAGCAAGTCAAAATGCCTCACCAAAGGCAAAAATCCGGGGCTCAAAAAAGAAAAGCCATGGGACAGAGAGGAAAAGTAAACTAAAGAAGCAGAGAGGCAATGGCCACATTTCTTGCCAAGCATGAAGCACCAGGTATGACAGGCAAAGCTGAACGTGGCAAAAGTGAGGAGCTGGTAGACTAGCAAATACAACTTCAGCTCGCTGGCTTAACCTTTAAGTAACGTTAGCACGTCCATTTAACTAGATAAGAATAAAAACACTGCTTCACTGCACTTATCAGTAGGGATGGGTACCAAAACCCGGTATTAAACAGGCCCCGGTGGTAAATTATTAAAGACCGTAGTATTGATAAGCTCTGATGTTACGGTTCTTTTGAACATTTTGGTGTAATTGATAATCGCGCAGCTGCAGCCTCTCTGCTCTGTCGGGCTGAGCTCCACACACGCAGACTAGGGTGACCAGATCCCATCAAACCAAATGTGGGACAAAGAGTATGTTTGTATGGGACACGTTACCAATGCTGAGAAGTAGTCCAAAATTTTGCTATGACGTATATCTAACTTAAAAAATAAACATCACAATTTTCCCCGGCCCTACGTAGGCAGCAAAGATGGTGACAGGTCCACCTGCACGTGACCCAGGTGTGCTCAGTTTGATTGACATCAAGCACAGCCCCGTGATGACCGCCTTCCCTGCTTTCTTCACAGCCATTGGATTTTTTAAAAGCAACTTTTTAGTAATTGATGGGTGGTGGTGGATGGTGCTGGAGTGGGTGTGGATCAGGGCTTGCGTTTTTTTTTTTAATCCAAAAATAAATCAAATAAAAATAATTAAAAGTAAGACAATGTTCTTTATTAGACTATAGTTAGAATAGTTTTTCGTATCCAGGTTGGCAATGAGCACCACGGACAGCATACAAGCACCCCACCCCCCGAGGATGAGGGGGCCCAATTTGGAAAATGTTGTCCCCCTGTCCATAAATCCTGATGGTGGCCCTGTTGGGGGTGTGTGTATATATATATATATATATATATATATATATATATATATATATATATATATATATATATATATACAGTGAGGGAAAAAGTATTTGATCCCCTGCTGATTTTTTACGTTTACTCACTGATAAAGAAATGATCAGTCTATAATTTTAATGGTAGGTGTATTTTAACAGTGAGAGACGGAATAACAACAAAAAAATCCAGAAAAACGCATTTCAAAAAAGTTATAAATTGATTTGCATGTTAATGAGGGAAATAAGTATTTGATCCCCTATCAATCAGCAAGATTTCTGGCTCCCAGATGTCTTTTATACAGGTAACGAGCTGAGATTAGGAGCACTCTCTTAAAGGGAGTGCTCCTAATCTCAGCTCGTTACCTGTATAAAAGACACCTGTCCACAGAAGCAATCAATCAATCAGATTCCAAACTCTCCACCATGGCCAAGACCAAAGAGCTGTCCAAGGATGTCAGGGACAAGATTGTAGACCTACACAAGGCTGGAATGGGCTACAAGACCATCGCCAAGCAGCTTGGTGAGAAGGTGACACAGTTGGTGCGATTATTCGCAAATGGAAGTAAAAACAAAATAACTGTCAGTCTCCCTCGGTCTGGGGCTCCATGCAAGATCTCACCTCGTGGAGTTTCAATGATCACGAGAACGGTGAGGAATCAGCCCAGAACTACATGGGAGGATCTTGTTAATGATCTCAAGGCAGCTGGGACCATAGTCACCAAGAAAACAATTGGTAACACACTATGCTGTGAAGGACTGAAATCCTGCAGCGCCCGCAAGGTCCCCCTGCTCAAGAAAGCACATGTACAGGCCCGTCTGAAGTTTGCCAACATCTGAATGATTCAGAGGAGAACTGGGTGAAAGTGTTGTGGTCAGATGAGACCAGAATCGAGCTCTTTGGCATCAACTCAACTCGCCGTGTTTGGAGGAGGAGGAATGACCCCAAGAACACCATCCCCACCGTCAAACATGGAGGTGGAAACATTATGCTTTGGGGGTGTTTTCCTGCTAAGGGGACAGGACAACTGCACCGCATCAAAGGGACGATGGACGGGGCCATGTACTGTCAAATCTTGGGTGAGAACCTCCTTCCCTCAGCCAGGGCATTGAAAATGGGTCGTGGATGAGTATTCCAGCATGACAATAACCCAAAACACAGCCAAGGCAACAAAGGAGTGGCTCAAGAAGAAGCACATTAAGGTCCTGGAGTGGCCTAGCCAGTCTCCAGACCTTAATCCCATAGAAAATCTGTGGAGGGAGCTGAAGGTTCGAGTTGCCAAACATCAGCCTCGAAACCTTAATGACTTGGAGAGGATCTGCAAAGAGGAGTGGGACAAAATCCCTCCTGAGATGTGTGCAAACCTGGTGGCCAACTAAAAGAAACGTCTGACCTCTGTGATTGCCAACAAGGGTTTTGCCACGAAGTACTAAGTCAAAGGGGTCAAATACTTATTTCCCTCATTAACATGCAAATCAATTTATAACTTTTTTGAAATGAGTTTTTCTGGATTTTTTTGTTGTTATTCTGTCTCTCACTGTTAAAATACACCTACCATTAAAATTATAGACTGATCATTTCTTTGTCAGTGGGCAAACGTACAACATTAGCAGGGGATCAAATACTTTTTTCCCTCACTGTATATATACACTCACCTAAAGGATTATTAGGAACACCATACTAATACTGTGTTTGACCCCCTTTCGCCTTCAGAACTGCCTTAATTCTACGTGGCATTGATTCAACAAGGTGCTGAAAGCATTCTTTAGAAATGTTGGCCCATATTGATAGGATAGCATGTTGCAGTTGATGGAGATTTGTGGGATGCACATCCAGGGCACGAAGCTCCCGTTCCACCACATCCCAAAGATGCTCTATTGGGTTGAGATCTGTTGACTGTGGGGGCCAGTTTAGTACAGTGAACTCATTGTCATGTTCAAGAAACCAATTTGAAATGATTCGACCTTTGTGACATGGTGCATTATCCTGCTGGAAGTAGCCATCAGAGGATGGGTACATGGTGGTCATAAAGGGATGGACATGGTCAGAAACAATGCTCAGGTAGGCCGTGGCATTTAAACGATGCCCAATTGGCACTAAGGGGCCTAAAGTGTGCCAAGAAAACATCCCCCACACCATTACACCACCACCACCAGCCTGCACAGTGGTAACAAGGCATGATGGATCCATGTTCTCATTCTGTTTACGCCAAATTCTGACTCTACCATCTGAATGTCTCAACAGAAATCGAGACTCATCAGACCAGGCAACATTTTTCCAGTCTTCAACTGTCCAATTTTGGTGAGCTTGTGCAAATTGTAGCCTCTTTTTCCTATTTGTAGTGGAGATGAGTGGTACCCGGTGGGGTCTTCTGCTGTTGTAGCCCATCCGCCTCAAGGTTGTACGTGTTGTGGCTTCACAAATGCTTTGCTGCATACCTCGGTTGTAACGAGTGGTTATTTCAGTCAAAGTTGCTCTTCTATCAGCTTGAATCAGTCGGCCCATTCTCCTCTGACCTCTAGCATCAACAAGGCATTTTCGCCCACAGGACTGCCGCATACTGGATGTTTTTCCCTTTTCACACCATTCTTTGTAAACCCTAGAAACAGTTGTGCGTGAAAATCCCAGTAACTGAGCAGATTGTGAAATACTCAGACCGGCCTGTCTGGCACCAACAACCATGCCACGCTCAAAATTGCTTAAATCACCTTTCTTTCCCATTCAGACATTCAGTTTGGAGTTCAGGAGATTGTCTTGACCAGGACCACACCCCTAAATGCATTGAAGCAACTGCCATGTGATTGGTTGGTTAGATAATTGCATTAATGAGAAATTGAACAGGTGTTCCTAATAATCCTTTAGGTGAGTGTATATATATGTGTGTGTATATATATATATATATATACACACACACACACACAGTGTGATTTATTGTCATAACAAGAATAACACAAGTAATAGTAATTATGCTACACATGCGCTGTAAAATGGTACAGATTCAGGTAGATTTACCACATCCGGGTTTATAGTGGCGCATTAACATCTGCTAAACAGAGATATTTCTCCTCTGACTCTCGTTTAGTTTCGGCTTACCGGTACAGCACGTGTTAGTACAAAATAGTTAATAATAATAATAGTAATACAAACTGTTGTACCACTTCACCATCTTAATAAAAAATAAAATGAAACTTTCTGCATCTGTTTGCATTGCTTTATTATTCTTTAATTTTATACAAATTATATACATCTAAATTAGCCGGTGTTGGGGGTGCAATCGCGTATCGTCGGGGGTGCTTGCAGATCAAGTTTAGCCCGGCGACGAGAGCGGGGCGGAGTGAGCTTGTGCATTAAAGTATCTTTTGGTTATATTGGTTATTCTCTGTCAAGTTCACTCTCCTCCATGTCTGTCTGTGTGCGTTTCTGAATGCAAATTTGTTGCCTGCATCCAGCACGTGTGGAAGAACCGAGAAGAACGCAAAGCATTGTCCAAATGACGAAAAATATTGCCGTAAAGAGTGGGATTTGCGACACAACGAAATAAACGATAGAGCATAATATGAAACGATAGACATGTTTTTTTCATCATACGATATATATTGTCATGTCGCACAGCCCTAATTCAAGGTATTTTCAAAGCCTTTGATTTTAAAAATATACACTCATTTCCTGATCTGTACTTTCCAACAACTTTGTCCCCGAGTTCTTTTGAAAGCTCCTTGGTGCTCATGGTTGAGTCTTTGCCTTGAAATGCACTATCCATTAGAGGGAACCTACATGAACTGGTAAATTTATCCTGAAATCATGTGATGCACTACAATTTAACACAGGTGGGGGCCTCTTAACTTGGTGTGTGATTTTGTACCTGATTGGTCACACCTGAGCTAATTTAGGATTACTATTACAAGGGAGGTGGACACTTATCCACCCAAGCTTCAGTTTGTTTTACATTTTCTACAGATTTGTGTTTTTCTTTGTAGAGTAGGATGTGTAGATACTTTAAAGTATATATATTTTTACTTCCAGGGGATAAGGCAACAAAAGGTGAACATGTTGAAAGTGGGTGTAGACTTTCTATAGACACTGTATGTATGTCTCTTTGTGTTTTATGGATATATATCATCATCATCATCATCATCAGCCTATATCGATCCACTGCTGCTTAGAGGCCTCCCCAAGATGTTCACTACTTTAAATCTGTAGCTTCTCTTTTCTATTTCACACCGCCAGAGTTTATTATTTTATCTTCCCATCTATTATGTGGTTGTCTTCTAGGTCTTTTTTCATCTCTTGGGATCCATTTCATAGCTTCCTTTGTGCTTCTGTGATATGTATATACATATTGAAAGATAGGCTTATATATTATTCCTTACCTATTGCTTTCCATGTGTGTCTGATATTTCATGTCAGGTTTGATGCATACTGTTCTCTGGGGAGCACTTCTGAATGATATATAAATATGTCAATGTGTATGACTCCAACTACAACCATCAACATCACTCGTTGAGAGGTGTCAGAGGAATGGTACACATCAGTTCTTCTCTGGCTTGCACCGTGTGAGTGAGTGCTGTTGCTGAAGCTGCTCTTGTACTCAGCACAGTCTATAGCAGAGTTGACACTTCTTGTTTATAGTGCTGGACAGAGGTTTTTGCACATCAGGATTAAAAATGGTGCCCCAGAATACTATTTCCCCACAGTCTGGCCACAAACCTTTTATCCTGTACTCACTATTCAGTGTTTTGTTTTATAAATGGTCACCTAGCATATTACTATCAATGTGTTCACCTACACAGGTAGCACACTAATTTAACCAGATGGGGAGATTTACTGATATTACTGGGAAATGTATGTATGTATTCATTCATGAAATTGAATCCAGCAATGCTGTAAACGTACGCATTTTTATTTTTTTGAGTACTTTGCTTATTTCTCTCAAGTTGATACTTCAAATTTTGAAAGCTATTGAAGTGCACTTGAAAGGCTGTTTTGGAATGACAGTTGAGTCCCAAGTGGAAGCACTTAATTTTGGGGGAGTTGCTATTCTGAAAAGTCCTCATTGTGAGTGCATCACAGTCACCAGATCTTTAGGTGGGTTTCTAAGGGTGTGAGACTGAAAGATGAGATGTAAAACCTATAGGCTAATGCTTAGTAATTAATAACCTCTAATATTTGTAGTTGAGTGTAAAGCTGAGTCAGGAGATGTGGAGTTACAGCCCGCGCTCCTCTATAATTCAGCTCTTCTTGACATTCTGCTTGTGGCATGTGGGCTCACCCAGATACTATCAGTGTGCAGATCGCCTACTGAAAGCGCTCTGATGAATCTGTTTCTGAATTAAACAGGGAGGAGAACAGGGGGTGCTGATTGGCTTTGGGACTCTGGTGTATGAGAAGTGTCAAAACGTTTTATTGTCCGCTGTTACAGATTTTAAACAAACTATGCTAAGAACGATAATTTATCTGCAATAGTATTCCAGTGAATTTTTTGTGCAGTTTTATTTCAAAGCGGGTCACCAGGAGCATGGTTTACATGGGCTGTGGTAATCTGCTGTACCCGGTTGTTTTTGAACTCTTCAGGGTGTGCTTTGGCAAAAGCAGGTGTAGATTGTGTTTGAATTGCTCTTATATTTTGTAAGTCACCCTGGACAAGGGTGTCTGCTAATAACTAAATAATAATAATGAGACGAATGATTCATTACGTACTTCTAAGTACTAAGACAGCGAGAGCGAGCCGCCTTCATGAGAGATGGCAGAGCTATCCTAAGCCCAATCCAAGAGTGACAGGGTTAAATACATTAAAGCAAATGCAAATGCTACCCAAGCCAGTTGTCAAAAGCCATACTTTACATTATTTCTTTGCCTTCTCTTAGAAGCTTGCTTGAGACACTGACATAAGGTTTATGAATCAGGCTTTACACGATAGAGAAATTAATGAAAACTTCAGGAAAATATAATGTATTATTATTAGTTGCAGTAGTTAGTTTTAGTATTTTTCTTTTGTAAAATTATATAACAAAATTGTTGAGTGCAGGAGCGAAACTTTCTAATACCTCATACCCTCAGGGTAGCCTTGCAAGCAGTTTAGCTACAGATAAGTAATTACGGTTTATTAATATGTGCATATTTTTTCTGGTCATTACATGTTTTTGGCCATTTCCAATGCTAACCTGCATTTTCACTGAAAGTGCTTTTTTAACCCTAGTTCTGCTAATTACTTTTTGAATTTGAAAGCATTTTTGGTTTGAATAGGAATTTCCAACATTTGATTAAAATCTTTCTCTATATTTATGAGGTCATTTATGAACTGTTTCCTAAAAGCCTTTATACTCGGCAAGTGACAATTTTGCAAATGCTTAATAACTACTGTGTATGCTTTAAGTGCCACTAGCATCATTTATCATTACTTTTTGTATTATGATTAATGTAGGTTGTGATAGATGTGTGAATAGTGCTATACATAATGGCACAAAACAGAAAGTAGATTGTGTTTGGTCTGTAATTTACTCTCTTTCTAGGTTTTAGATTTCCTTCTCTCCAATCCTTGAGTGTCTGCTTGTAATGACTAGATCTGAAATCCTGCAGGCTTTAGACGAATACATGATCTTACTTAGAGATTAGCCCATAATTGGCAGCTTATTACCTTTCTGGAAAATCTGACTCATATTATTATTTTTTGGATCATGTAGCAGTTCAGTTCCAAGCACCAGTTGTTTATGAGCTAGGCTCCTTCAGGCTTCACATGACAGAAAGAAACATTTTGTAACCCACCTTGCCTTTTTCAATTTCTTCATCTAATGAATAGTACTTGAGAGCACAGCTAGCATAATTGGGGCCATCCTGGGCTATTGCCCCTCTCACTGGTTTGTCTTTCAACTTGTTACATAAAATAAACTGAGTGATAACGTGTGCACTGTTTCTTGTTGCATCACAGCATTTGGATCCTCATTAATTCCACTTAAACTTCTTGAGGGAACTGCTTTATATACCATTATTATTTTTTCGTAGACACCCTTACCCAGGGTGACTTAGGTTTCACAAGAAACATTTTCAAAACATTGCAGTCAATTAAAAGTACAAATGAGCTAACGAGCAGACATAATCCACTTAAGTGCCAAATGCATGCTAAAGGAGGGATAGGCATGGTAAAATGATAGAAGTGCTAACTGTACATAAGTAATCAGCATGAAGGAACATTTATTAAGAGTGCACAAGAACAAGAGTGATGAGAAACCCAGTGGGTTTGGCTGCTGTATTTCAGGTACAGTCTGAGTAGTCGCCGGAGGCTGGTCAGGGACTGTGCAGTCTTCACTAGTTAGTTTGATTTTTAATTGAATACATGTTTCATCAACTGGAGTTTTCCCCGTTAAATTTTCTTTTGTTGAAAATGTTGTTAATTATACTGGTAATTCAGGAATTAGTTCTCAGAAATCATTTGTATTCATAAAAGATAACACAACATTTTAACTAATTTGTTTTTTGTATTGGGTAAAAAAAGAAAAACGAACTAATGAGCCGCCATCATAATTTAGTGATTAATTTCTTAATTTGAATCTTAAGTATTTTGTTAAACTATTGCGTCTGTGATACTTAATGTTCTATCCATCTTCTTTGAGTTGGCTACCCGTCCATCCTTGGTAGCTGGAAAAAAAAAAATCTGATCGTGAAAGTTCTCCTGCTCAAAGTTAGAAAAGCACATCATACTTTCTGTGCTGAAAATCTTTTTGCAATTACACTCATCAATCAGTGTCTGCTGAAATATGTACATGCGGGAATAGGGTTTCATGTGTCAGTGTCTGTCAGTCTGAACCCGAATTGGGACATTCAAGGAAATGGAGGTGGTCAGAGAACAGGCAGGCAGATACCATATTCAAAAGTGAAAGTTCTTTAAAAGATTTCTGTATTGGCATTAGTACTTCACTCACTTAACTCACTTTATTCTGCTACTTTACTCTGTTATATGGTCTTCATATTTGGGTTGTTGACCAGCACTCTTTTCTCCAGTCTTCCTCAGACAGCAGAAGTACAACAGACGCTGCAGCCTCCCCTCCCGAATCGTCAGCCCTTAGTATCTCGGAGACCGAAAGCTTAATATCTGAGGCAGCAAACAGCTCCCCAGACAAGACATCTAATGAGGGGAAACTAATTAAAGGTAAGATTACGAAATGCTGTTTGACACATTCTCCGCAGTCTAACCTAAATTATTATGTGTAGTTTTATGTTCAGATAGTGTTTCACAAACCCACTGAGTTGTATATTAATCACTCATTGATAACATTAGTTTCTTTAGTTTAGTTTAGCATCTTCATGGATGGAATGTGTTTATTGACTGCCAAATTTACAATTCTTTTATATAATACATCACATAGTTTAGCCTTGTTTTGTTAATTTAAAAATGATTTTTTTAAAAAGGTATAAGGCAAGATAATCTATTATATACACTACCTGTCAAAAGTTTTAGAACACCTCATTTTTTCAGTTTCAGTTTTTCTAGTTTTTATTGAAATGTACGCAGTTTAATGTCTCAATGTACTCTGAAATTAAAGCATAGAACAAAAACAATTGGAGGTAAAGAAATCATGGAATCGTTTTGTTTAACAAAATGTAATCTACATTTTTTACTCAACAAAGTACCACCTTATGTAACAGCCGAACACACTCGTGTCATTATTTCTACAATGGAAATCAAATATTGTTCTGAAATATCTTCCCAACACTGTTGCAGAAGTTCCCACAAATGTGTTGCACTTGTAGGTTGCTTTGCTTTCACCCTTCTGTCCAGTTCATCCCAAACCAGCTCGATGGGGTTTAAGTCTGGAGACTGTGCTGGCCATTCCAAGCCTACAGTCTTGTTCATTTCGTCTAAGGTAGTTCTGACATAGCCTAGAGGTATGTTTTGGGTCATTATCTTGCTGTAGGATGAACCCCTGACCAACTAGGCATTTACCAGAGGGTATTGCATGGAGCTGCAAAATGCTGTGGTATTAGTTTTGGTTCAGGGTGCCACTCACTCTGTGCAAGTCGCCGACTCTGGATCCAGCAAGAACCCCAGACCATCACGCTTCCTCCTCCATGATTGGCAGTTGGTGTCACTGAGGAACCATCCTTTCGCCTAATCAACGGCGTACAAAAACCCTGTGTGATGAACCACATTTCCAAATTTCCAATGGCAGTGCTTCATAGCCCAGGCAATACTCTTTTTCTTTTGCCATCTTAGCAATATCTTTCTTACTGCCACTCGACCTGTCAAACCTGCAGCTCGAAGTCTTCTCTTCACAGTTGAAACTGAGACTTGCTTACTTCGACCAGTGTTAAGCTGTGCTTGAAGCTGTTGTCCTGTGAGCCACCTATCATGTAAGCTGTTGACTCTCAGAAACTTGTCTTCTGATTCGGTTGTGGCTTTGGGTCTGCCAGGCTTCTTTTCCTGTGAGAGTTTCCTCCAGTTTCCAAGTGCCTTTTGATGGTGTAGGAAACTGTACTCACTGACAGCTTGGCTTTCTTTGCAATTTCTCTAAAGGAAAGACCTACAGTTTTAAAGGTTATAATGGTCTGTCTATTCCTTTGCTAATGGCTCGCCATTATGATAGCAATATACTACTTCCAGCAGTACAATACTGTCCAAATAATACTTAAGAGGGTGTAGTAACAGTCTGTTCCAACACTGCTTTTATACAGACAGAGTTTGTAAGTAATCAACAAAAGTTGGGACACCTGTAAGAATTGTTAGCATCAACTTTCAAGGCTTAATTTACTTCCATTTCTGCAGAACAGCTATAAGTTGTTAACCCATTATTTTTCAGTTTTTGGTAACCTAAACTTTTTTTTTTTTAACCTCTGACAGTTTACTGCTTACCTTTGTACAATTTCAGGTGATTCACTGGACTTGAACTGCTTAAATTTCAATAAAGAATTGAAAAATGGGGGTGTTCTAAAACTTTTGACCGCTAGTGTATAAAAAGATACTTGTTCCAGCATGTCTGATATTTGTTCCCCTAAACTAATAAACTGACTTTTGTTTTCAGAAAAACAAAAAAATCTGGACTCTACTATCTTGCCTCAGTTAGTTGAATAGGTCTTGAAGTTATTGTTTTGCTCTGGCATTTCCCCTCTAAGCTGCTTTAAAAGCCCAATAAAAGTGGAAGTCACTTCAGGACAGTCAGATTACTGGTATGTAATTGATCCACAATCCATCAAATGCACCGCTGCATAGTGTAAAGGTGATTGTCTAGATGCTGAGGTATGCTAAACTTCAGATTAATCCAATTCATAGTAATTAAAACGTACAGGAAATAAAATCCGTTCTAATTGTTTTGTGTTTGTTGCAGCTAACTTTGCCCCGATATGTTTTGCGATCAAAGCAAAAGAGAATGATCTCCTTCCTCTGGAGAAGAACCGTGTCAAGCTGGATGATGACACGGACGATGAAGAGGAGAAGGAAGGGCAGGAGAGCAGTACTAGCACTGCGGTCAAGGAGGCTCTGGCCCCTGTGCCAGAAGAGAAGAAACCCCAACTCACTCAGGAGGAGCTGGAGGCAAAGCAAGGTAAATTCCCTGTCCATTCCCTGTGCACATAGACGGAGATAAGGCCTGGTGCTAGTAATGCTACTTCTGTCCAAGCAGAAACATGGAAATTCTCTTGAGTTACCCATCATCTCTATGCAAGTGCTAAAGAAGATTATCTTCAGATCTGGGTTCCTTCCAAATCCTAGTGTTTGTGAACTCTCAGAGGAACCGGTCTTGAGCAACCGCTGAGAGCCTTTGTGCAGTCTTGACGTGTTGAGGCAGCAGTGTTAAAGCATCATACGTTGTTCTGACCAAAAACCCTTTGCTGCATTTTCCAATGCTGATGCAGTCGGCCTTTTGGCACAGTGCTCTGCTCGGGTCATACTGCAGAAAAGTGTTTGAAAATCTGCACTGCATCTGCACATATATCAGCCAATAATTCAGAAAATGGAAGATAAATGTTTGTCTGTACTCATTCTTATTTTAAGCACAAGATCTATAGCAGGGGGGATTCAAAAACATCTGTTTGATACCTGAAACAGTATCTGAGTAAAGGAATGACAATTTGTGATTCGTTAAATTAGTTTTTGTTTTATCCTTTATTTCCACATGTTCATATTTACTGCGCTGCTCGTTCCATTGCCCCCATCTGAAAGTCTTTGTGCTCTCCGTTTGTCTTAATGAGTGAAAAACATCTTACCATCTGCAGTAAATGTCAGATAAAATTAACCTAATAATGCAGTACTCAGTGTCTCTAAATGATCGCTCCACGCATCACCTAAGTGTACGTACAGACTTAAAATGCAGCATTGTCATGCACTGTTCAGGAAAGGGGCATGCATCATAAATTCCTGGTAATGCATGAGCAAGGCATGCTATGGTAGCCGGGGAAATCGCAGTGTCCAATTAAAAGCGTAAGAAACCAGCCGTGGGGAAGCAGAAAAACGAATTATTTGGAGAATAGCATAAAAGAATTTGGTTTTTCAAATGTCCCCAGACCCCTGAAAAATAGCAAAATACTGTGTTCCATGTATCCTTGAAAGCCTACCATTATCCAGTGCACTGGAAATTAAATGGAAGCCCATAAAAGCTCAGGAGGGAAAACGGGTGATTGGAAGTGTAGGCCACTTCACAGAATACTTTACATCTTAATTTGACAAATGCAAACAAATTAGGAAATTCATTATCATCATGCTCCCTTTAGGTTCAGTACCTAAATAAATACCTACAGTACATTTTACAGTTTGTTTATTTAAAACAGTCATGCACCAGTTTAATTTCCCCCCCGTTTTGTTCAATTTGTTTTAACACAAAATCACTGTATATAGTATGAAAGCCCAATATTTGATGTTTGTTATTGATTTAGGGCTCTACTCACTGAATATCCTATTAATCTTATTCTGACAATGAAAGCTGCTTTATTCTTCATCATAACCTTTTCCTTTTTATTGTTTTTCTCTCATAAGAAAACATGCCTAACTCTGGTGCTTAGACATTTTCATTAATCTTCTCATATACTCCAGAATTGTTTAATGAAAGTATTTTACATTTTACATATTTCTGGGGGAGTGGTGATAAGATTCTTTGTGGCATGGTGTGCCAGTTCCAGGAGTCATCTTGGCTGAATAAATGATGTTGGCAGGTGTGTTGGGATTTGCATGTGTGTGATAGCTGTACATAACTCCTGTAAAGTGTAATTTCAGTCTTGTTGTGGCAGGTATTACATGGGTAAAGTTTGACTATTCACAAGTAACCATCACCCAAATATACAAAGGCCCAAATGTTTATCAGTAAAGGTTTTAAGTCTGTGTAAATGAAATATATAGTGTAATATATTGTCTGCCTTCACCTTTCATCTTGATCTTGTCATATGAAAATATATCAAAATCTGGGCCTAGTAAACTGGTATTAGATCTCTAACGAAATGCAAGTGGCTGCTAAAAGTGATCTTAGTGGACTAGCAGTAGACTGCAAAAATTAAATGTCGCTACTTGCAGGATTGAAGAGTGTTAAACTCTAAATTCCAATGGGTGCCTCGAGCCGCAATAAAGAGTGCTGTATCGTAAAGGTGCAAATAAACCACCATTTTGGATGCTAGATGTAAAAAAATCCATATTAATAATATTATCGTAACATATGGACTGGAAAAATAATTGACGCTAATAATCAGGTGTCTGTTCGGCTATGATCAAAGTGCGATGCAAAGTTCTGGATTCTGTCATAAATGAGTAGCTTCAATAAAATGGGTATTTTTTTTTTTTCCCCTTGAAGGGATTTATACCCAATAGAACTGGTCACATAATTCAGTTTTTTTTTCTTCTTTAAAGGAAGAAACTAATTGAATTTCATAGCAGATTGGGTTTATGGTTTGTTAATTAATTATTATTCCCATAGAGAAACTTTGTTTTGTTGTTTTATTTGGGGGACAGACAATATTGTATTACAAAATAAGCCAAGGTTATTGTCAAATTGATTTTTAAACACTGATGTAAATAATAGGAGAAACTGAACCAAAAAAATATATCTTTAATTAGATTAATATAACAAGACCGAGCAAAGGGCCTCAATAGGTAATATAAATCGCATTGCACCAGTCATTTACTGGCTAACTCAATTAGATTGCATGGTATTGATCTTAGGCCTGAAACCTAATCTGTATTGATGGAGTTTAAAAGGATTAGAGGTGCTTGCTGTGATTAAAGATACACTTTGCTTTCCTTTGGTATAATGTGGAATCTTAATTCAAATATTGTCCAGATGGCCCTTTTTACTTAAGCCACAAAGACATGCTTGGTGTGTTATATACGGTATCCGTCAACGAAACATGCTTTGCTTGCTCTAAAAATATCTTGAAATTAAATTGCTTCCGTGTCCCCTGAAAGCATTCTCCTTAGCCATACCGGGTGTACATGTTCCAATACAGTAAAACTGTCTTGAGGGTTGAAAAAAAAATCCTAATTTTCAGAGTGGAGGATTTGGGTTCCGATCTAATTAAAGTAATGCTTTGCCAAGAACTCGTATGACCCACATAGATGACTATGTGACCACGGCCGTATAATAAAATGGAGAAAATTAGAAATTCACTCGATTGGCAAAGTCGCGAATTTTGATTACCGGAATGCTGCTGACTGTCTGTTTGTCAATGGGGTCCTTGGCCCTTATGAATTGAGGTCCATCCAGAGGATAAATTTGAAGTGTATCTTATGAGCCGAGGTAATTTCTGAAGATTTACATCACCTGATCAAGCTTCTTTGTACCTATAAATAGTGGGGGTTGTTAGATAAGGTTTAATTTAGTTTTGTATTGATTCCTACTTGAATTGTTGAAGAACCTCTAAAGATAGAGAATTGTATACAGAGATATAAATATAATTATAAATACATATTTTAGATGAAGAAATAAAAAATACATAACAAATAAGAGATGAAGAAAAACCCAGAAGAGGAACACTTAAAAGATGGGTACATTTCACTTATCATGCATGACATGGAAAGAGAAGCTATAGATCAAAACAAGTGGAAACATCTTGAGGAGGCCTTCATCTAGCAGTAGATGTTTCTAGGCTGATGATGATATATACTTTAAAACAAATCATTAGCTTACCTTCTTAACAATTGTGGGTGTACAATATTATCTCATGCATAACTGCCATTCACAATGATAAAAATCTCTTATTTCATAGTTACATTCATTGTATTAAATCTGAAACTAGACAGGCAGTTTTTCCCCCCTATCTAGACACATTTCCCTGTCATTCCCCAGCAGTGTTTGTCACTTGTATAAGAACATTCTGTATCTGCCGGCCAGATGCCTTTTCCAAAAATGATCTTGTGGATGATCATGTTAACACTTTTTCTGTAAGTAAAACGTGCACACTCTGTAAGTGCGTGTGTATGTTGAGTCTAGATACGTAGGTCCTGCATGGCTCATGGTTCTGAGCATGGTGCTGGAGACACCAGTGTCGAAGGTTCAGTCCCGTTCTGTGTTCTTTCTCTTGAACACATCTGACCAGGATGGTAATTTATGGCCACTAGACAATCATCCTTCAGTGAATTCATACTCAGTGGAGATAATTATACTGAAAGAGGTGTAACTCCCAGAAGAATTGTTACATCCTTAAATCTGACTCTTAACTCTTTTGATATAATGCTGTATCTTGTGCAGTTTCAATTCTCGATTCAACTCTTTGAATGTTGTATTTTGTTCTTGTTCAGATCTACACTATATAGCACTGTGTAACTTTAGTTTTTTGTTGAACACAAGCCTCCTTGAATAAAGGTGTCAGTCAAGCACCACTAAAAATAACTGATAAAGATTTTGACTGTAATGCTGCTGCAGCAGTAGTAAGATGTTATCATTTTCTTCTCTGAAGTAGTAGGATAACGCAGAGGCTTTCATGATCATGTGGTTCTGACAAACTATAACAATGAGCAATTCTGTTTAACTTAAATGCAGCATTGGACAAACTGTGTTCTTATGTAGATAGAATAGATTGGTTTCATGCCTGCCCTTTCCAATGTAAAAATTGAATGGTTTTCATTTCTTGCATATTTTTAGCACTGTGTCTTCCTTAGAAAATACTGCTGGCGGGCATGGACTGTGGGTGTGTTGATGTGACCTTCTTAGTTTCACTCACATGAGCACATTTTCTCATGCTAAAGGACTACCACAATATTCTCCCCCCAGCAATTTTACAACCATAATAAATTAGATGTGTATGCATTTTCTAGAGTATTTGTGAAAGTGTTTCGTTTTTTTCTGCAGCCATGAATAGGTACGTATGTTTCATTGGTCAGGAGCTGTTAAAACTCAAAAATAACATGTAATAGTTTGTCATATTGTACAATATATTGGGCATGAACCCCATTACAGAAGGCGTCATGCAGTGAACTGGGCCATGATGACTAATTATTGCTCCAGTAGCAGGGTGTGCGGGATCCTGCTGTCCAACTGTGTGTGAAATGAGTTTGCTGCATTGAAGCCGAGCAGAAAGCCTTGAAGGGTTCTCCGCTCGTCTTTATTCTAGTCCACGTTGTCACTACAGTCATAATAAATAACAAGAAATGTGTTCTTGGTGTAGCTAAACAGAAGCTGGAAGACAGGCTGGCAGCAGCCGCCCGAGAGAAGCTCGCCCAGGCCTCCAAGGAGTCGAAGGAGAAACAGCTGCAGGCGGAGCGCAAGAGAAAAGCCGCGCTCTTCCTCCAGAATCTCAGAAATCCACTGGGGGAGATGGAAGCCAATAAAGGGGAAGACTTGCCTCCCCAAGCAGAGGTTAGTGCCATATTTTTGTTCCAGTTACCTACCTAGGAAACTTTCACTCTGATAGTGAACTTCGACAGCCTTTGACCTCATGTGACCTCAGGCCATCTGTGATTCCTCATGTTCCAGGTCCATAGATAATGGATCAATACAATTAATGCACTTGCACATGTTTCATGCTCGCTTATAACCAAACCTGTCGGTATTAACAACGTGATCCGCGTTGATGCCTGTATTCTCAAATTCCTCTCTACTTGCCACATAACCTGCTGAAAGTGGGACCCAGTTAAGTCCAGAGGAGAATCGGTGCCTCTCTAAAATTAATGATGCTCATCTTCCTGTGTTGGGCACTAGGTGCACAAATGGGAAAACCCCTGCTTTAAAGGAAACATTCTTGTATTTGAGCCGTTTTTGAAGCACGTCCGCTGTAACACTGTCTATGTCTCTGGAACACAACAAAGAGTAATGGGGTATTGATCTCCAAATAGCTAGGTATCCAGACAGAGAGCGATGGTGATCAGTACATTTATTGTTCCCGGCCACGTTTAGGCAACGCATTGTATTCCTGCAAATGTCATTGAGATCTCAACAAGACTTTATTGGGAATCTGGCAGGTCTGCTCTTTTCAGATTTTCCAAGGGGGGAATTTCAGATCAATGCAGATTTATTTAATGTAATCCTTTCTTATCTTGTTCGTGTGGGTTTGGCGGTGTTATCATGTGTAATATAGTTTGCCTTATCATTTTTATTCAAGGCACTTACAGTAAGTAGGTATATAGGTTGGGCATGAGCATGTTATCTGGTTTCAGAAGTGCTTGTCTGTGGTTGTCCTTATTTCTTGATGCTTGTTGAATGACATACTGACCAGAGGGAGCAGTGCTGTACTGGCTAAAATACCATCTCCATATGCTATTAACCTCAGTCCACTCATTTAATTTGTTTATAAAATGCATAGCTCTATGGTGCCTGCACTGTGAAGGAATCTTTCCTTTAAAACAAATAAAAAAATAAAAAGTAGGATGGAAACTCAGCCTAAAGAGAGCCTGTTACTTTATATTTTATTTACAATGGGTCATCATTCTTAGTCCTCCTATATGGGATATAAATGTCTTGAAAGAAAGACGCATCTGTTCCGTATGAATGAAGTTAATGGGTTATTAAACATCAAAACCATGCAGGTGTTTCAGGTGGGAATGTAGCTCTATCACTCCACCACATGCTACCTGAAACAGAATAGATGAGGGAAATCAGGCGTCTTAAAAGAATCCTCTCTGCGGCAGCATTGCAGCCGGGCTGTGTTGTGTGCTACAGGTGTTTGGGGATTTGTGTACACACTTTACCCAGCGTTGAACCGTTTTAAAAGAATTAATGTCCTATGCACAAACTGCCATGCATTATGTTATTTCCTGGTTTTAGGGCCCTGAAAATCACTGTTTTTAACAGGCCTAGAAATAACTGACGCTGAGTTTGTAGCATAATCTTTTTTTTTTTTTTTTTTTTTTTTTTTTTACACGTGAAAGCTTTTAAAATTGTATGTGTTTAATACACAAGGGGGAAAACAGAATTGCTCTTCTGAAATGACATGCAAACAATCCAAATGGACCTTCCATGTCTTTATTGTAATTGCGGATTTTATCAAATATTTGCTGATTGAATGTTTCCCGATTAGTCATCCAGTTTCATCCACTGCTTAACAAGCGTTTCCCGACCAGTTCAGATACCTATCATTTTTATCATGGTCAGTTATTCACATTTTCTCTGAGTTTTGTGGCAGAATACCCATCCCTGCAGAGTTTTTTTTTTTTTTTTTTTTTTTTTTCTCGTTCCACAATGGGTGTATATTATCCAATTCTTTGAGATACTCATCCATAACTTCAAACACTCAGTCATAAAATTCACTGACAGTGAAAGATGGCGAAGTGTTTATTACCAAGCCATTTGTTTGAGTGTTCGGCAGCACTGATTTATTGCTGCCGTCCTTTGAGTTATTGTTATTGTAATCTAAACACGTGCCTTTTTTCAGCATACATTATTTTAGCCGACAACCATCATTTCAAAAGATGTGAAACGTCGCTGGTGAAACCTGTTACAAAAGCAAAACTGCTGTTATCGTATACCTTTTCAGGTGCCACGTGACGGTCTTGCTTGAAAATAAGTCCTTTGTTGACTTTTGTGCTGCACAAAACAATGAATAGACTATTTCAGGGGCTGGTCAACACTGGTCTCTGGTCATTGTTGTAAGTTTTGTCTTATCCAAACCATTAACCATTTAATTAGTCACAATAACAGTGTATTCAAAATAATCAGTGATTTGACGATTTACAGTGACCTGTGAAACCTTCAGGATTGTGGTTCTCGGGGAATAGGGTTAGCCATTGGAAGGGTTTTTGTGGAAGGAGCATAGAGCTACACTGACATGGTTGATTGACACTTGTAGTTGAAGCTGTTCTTCAAGAGTTTGTGTTAATCAGTAACCTAGGAAATAGTGAGGGAAACAGGCTCACCTGGCTGGTGAGCCAGATAAATTGTGAAAATGTTGTCATGGGTGGGATTCTTCTCTCCCATGGTGAATTAGTTTCTTCCCACAGTACTGATTTAAGCAATAGAACCATCATGTGGTTGTACTTTCGTTATAACCATTAATCACCTCAATCAGTGCTGTTCTATACTTCACCCAGAAAACACCATCCGGATACTGAACTTAACTTGGGTGCGGCACACATTCATTTATTTTTATCTGTGACTTTTCTTCTCCTCTTACCCACTGTACACTTTGTTTTGCATTTTCCAAAGGTTGCTTTGAAGTTTAAGGATGAGGCATGTGTTGTTGAACATGTATCTGAGATACAGGGGACCAGCATGTTTGGAAGTCTGTGGTGAACTTAGTATTGGAAGAGGGTTTTCAGATTTAAATACTGCAATCTGTTATGGTAAATAAGTACTGTTGGGTACCACATGATAATACAGCTGTTGCACATAAGTCCTCTGTTTAAGTGTAAATAAGATTGAGAGAAACTGCTTGATGTCTGCCATCTCACCCAGCACTTCCAATGGTATTGTCAGGTCCTTCTCATATGTTCCCAAATCCTGACACCTATCATACACTCTGGACATGCTGTAGCCTATTAATTCATCAATAGATGCAGGGAGCAAACCTTTTCGATGGTGAGTCACCTAATACAGAGCATTTAAGCTTTTGTAATAAACATGGAGGGTTACATCTTCCTAAAGTGTAAACATTGTGGCAATGCTACTAAAACTGGCTCTCTTTAATTGCAGAGAGAGACGTTTAAAGCAGTGATATTAAGCACAATAACTTTTTTTTTTTTTTTGCAAATCTGTTGATTAAATTCCTTGTTGGGTAGCAACTATACTACCTTGAGACCTGATCTCATCAGCTAAAACTTCTAACTAACTGTTTCAGATGAGATTTTGTTCCCATGACACTTTGGAAGAGTAGGGGTGCTTAACCTTGTCTTACTATTTAATACCAAATCCAGTTTTGTCTGGCTCACCTTAGATTTCCTTATTCAATTTCCCTCATTTTATATTGTTGTCATTGTAAACAAATACGTTCTGAATGTCACTGGTTTTGTGTTCATCTCAATAACATTCTCACCACTGAGCATATATATTTTTTAAATTACATACATCAAGACTTATCCACTGTAGCCAGGATTCCTGTGTGTACAGTGAGTAATTTTAAAATGTACCATCTGTGGGAGAGAAAAACCTACCTGTTGTGAAGAGAAAAGTACAATTTGTGTGGTTATAAAAGTTGTAAATATGGGTTTCATAGATTGGAAATTGTAGATTCAATCTGATTATGAGATATCTTTGGACGTTAGGCTTGTTTGTTCCATAAAGTAATTATCCAAGATATGGAAGCGTTACAAAAGAGGATTTTTCTGTTGGATAAGTAAGCACTTTAGTTTTTTGTGTTTAATGTTTTGAGTGTTTTAGAGATTAAATTGCTGCATTAAGGTTTTTTTTTTTTTCTCGTTTGCTTCAAACTTTTGTCTTGTATGCTAGGTGAGTAATGGAGTATTCTAACTAAAGGGAGAACCATAAGGGCATTTCTAAGCATTGGCATAACTATCCTCCTACAGCAAAGCACAATTTGATTTTGCTGAGCTTTTGATGGAAAATGTATGAAGCATTTTAAAAAAGTGAGTAAAACCTGAGACGTTTTACAATAAATGTATTGGCCTATCATCAACAGTACTGTAAAACAAAGTCCTTTGTTTCCCCCCATTGGAGAAAGTAAATATTCTGTCTTAAGGTTTATTTAAATATTTTGTCAGTACATTAGCTTGTTAACATCCCAATGGAGTTCAGATCCATCAGAGATTGTTTTTCTCACACACATAATTTATATCAAATCTTATTACTGCCATTGTTCTGGGAGTAGCTGTACCCTATTTTAGATAATTATCTCTGAGTGTTTTGATTTCTTGTTTTGAAGGGTTGCTTCACTGATGACAATTTTTTTGGCTGTAATATTTTCTTCTGTACAGAGGGACCTGTTATTTGTGCTGATTGGTGCTGGATTTAACCCACAGTCCTTTTTCTTAAATCTTTTGAAATCGCTACAGGTCATTGAAAGGATGGTGTTTCTTAACCTGTTTGCCTAATTGGCTTGTTAGATAACGGTGCCTGGAGAGTATCATAAATTAGTTTGTCTAAAAGTAAATTGGGCTTGGGATTTATTCAGAAGGTTGTCACCCAAAACATCTGGAGCATCATTATTTAATTTGGGTAGTTTTCCTAATGGACAAGCATCATTATTTATTCTATTTGAATTATTTATTTTTTTAAATCTAAGAGTTTTGTTGAGTAGTCATGATCCTAGGTATTGACTCATCTTCTCCGACTATCTTAAAAATCTGGGTCCGCCTAAAAATCACATTGCAATGGAAGTATTCAGTGCCTAACAAGCATTGTCAGTACCCAAGAGTCGGCTCCACAATCCTGAAAGGTTTCTCACTGAATTGCTGTCTTGCAGTTTTTGTTCACAAAAAAAAAACAATAAATAAATAAAAAGTCAAATTGTTAATACCATAAAACAACTCTAGGGTTTTATTTTAAAAACTCAAAGGTCTCTGTAAGCCTAATGTTCTGTTAAAAGATGTGATTTCTAGAAATGGTGTAAGTTACACTTTGGTAGAGAAATCCTTGGTAAATCCAGGGCCACAGTGTAATTGCTATGTTTGGCGGTCAATTTCTTAGTGCTGTAGACTTAACCCTAACCCCAGCCCTAAACTTCACTCTAATCCAAACCAACATGTCTGTCAAATCAGCAGCTGTGAATATCAGCTCAAAGAACATTTAAAGTCTGGAGGTATCTCTATCCCAGATGAACATCAGCAAACTGTAAAGATTTTTTTTCTACAGATTCTCAACGCATTTTAAATATTGGAGTAGTTCCTGAAAATCAATCATAATATATTTTTATGCCATGGTATACTGAGGCTGTTGTGTTCCCCTGTGGCGATTGCTATCTATGGCATAATCTTCAGTAATACCCATGTTAACTGCAAGCTTAACAAGGATTGAAGACTTTAACACAGATTACAATTAAAAAACATTCCCTCTGACTTCCTGTTTGTAGAGAAAATAGCCCAGAAAAGAATAATACTAATACTCTTTTACGAGAGGGTGGCTTAAATTAAAAATGTTGTCTAAAAAAATAAAAAAAAGGGAATTTCCTACAGTTCCCTTCACTGACTTCCTTTTTAGTTTCAATAAATTAAAACACTGTTTTGCATTAAAACATGTTAACACAGGATAAAAGTAAGGTTGCTGAAATATGAGACTTTGGAGTTTTTGGTACAGATTTTTAATATCAGAACCAACAGTAGGCTACTTAAAAGCAGATTAACCATAAACGGTACGTTAAGGTACATAGTCTTTGACAAAGGCATGTGGTTTTTGAATAGCACTCTTTTAATCCACATACACATTTTCAAGCAGTTCCCTGAATTAGTACTGCTAAACTCGGACCTTGTGGGCACCTTGCACACCATTTCCCTCAGGGTGAAAATAAAACCTGAAGATAATACAGAAAACAAAAAAGTATTTCCAAAAGGTGCCTTCATTCTGAGTGCATTATTATTGTTTTGGTTTTTGACCTCGCATTTGATAAGTTTCCATTATCTCTTAATACTGTGATCTGAAGCATGTTCAGCTAAATGGGTTCTTTATAATAGGATGCCACTCGCCACAGCAGGTGCACAGCAGACCTGGCACGCCATTAAGCTCCCCATCTTCTCCTGTTCCAGCTCTGACATGATTAAATGGCATGTGTGCTCTGAACCTCTTGCCCATCTCTCGTTGACCTGGCTTTGACAGCTTGATGAAAAGCACTAACACGCACCAACACAGGGAAACATTAGAGCGAGCGAAGCAAGCCTCTCTCTTCCAGGTGTGTGTCTGCAGTAATCAGGGGGATAGCTGCCTTGTGAATATACCAATTAGCACGATATCGCAGGATTGCAGAGACGCTATAATGTATACTCCCGAGTACTTCTGCTGGCAAGTGCTCTTGAACATGCAATTTGGTGTATACACTGTCTATGTATGTATAAATGCAGGACATTTGTAGCTGGAATGATAGGGGCACTGAAATACTACACAACAAAAGTGTGAATCTCTGAGAGGAGAATAATGAAAATGGCGGTGTCTGTAGTGGCTTGTGAATGGCTGGGCATCATATTGACCATGGGGGAAAAATACTTAAAATCTTGCAAGGCTTGGATTTGCAACCAGCTATTTGGGTATCAGCTCACATTTTGCCTTTCCTGATGGCCACAGGCAAAGTCCACGTGGTGTGTGCTTTCATTGAGCTCTGCTGTATAATTGATTCAGCTCTTTGTCTAAGAATTGGCAAGTTATTTTCAAACCCACCGCCTCTAGTGTTTTATTTTTTTTCCCCCACTGCGTGGCATTTTAGTTAAATGGTAGGAGTGACCTTTTCTCAGCCTGATAATGAACTTGTAAAGTAAAATCTGTTTGCTCAACATTTTATAGATGGTAGAAAAAAACTATGGTTTAAGACCTACAAGCCTTTTCCTAATACTTTGTAGACTCTAGGTCGCTTTACAGAATTCAATGGAAAGGTTGTGTCCCAGTGGAGGTATTTTTTAGGACTAATTTCTTTGTAATGTACAGACACCTTTATATATACATATAGCCTATATGCATGATGTCTGCCTATCTTTTTTTTTTTAATACATTTCGGTACAGAATATAATATCTGCAGCAATGGGATAATTAGATGATTCATCTTAATTGATAGTGGAACCTGGTGAATGTATAGGATGTACAGATGACTTTCTAGCATTAAAATGGACTGGAATATAATCCTAACACTGTGCTGTTTAAAAATGCATACATTATATGTGAATATACACGAACTTAGACTAGGTCCGTTTGTTGCATAAAAGCATTTTGACCCATTGGCTCTGAGCACTCTACGAGTGTAAACAGTTTGAAATGTTTAATGATTTCCCTGCTTTACTATATAATTTTACTTAATTGTACTCAAGTCTACACATTTGAAATCGCTTTTTTCACATTTTTTAAATAGCTTTGCAATTGGATTTTAATTATAGCTATTACTATTCCTGAGCAGTTATTGAATCAATGTAGATATCACACCCCAGGAAATTCCAGTTATTTTCCTCCTTTCTCATACTTTAAAGCTTTCTATTAATACATCTCTCCAGATTACAGCGCAAAGGTCCTGTAGCCAGCGAAGTCTTATCATATCAATGTACACAGATGCAGCACAGAATATACTCTGATGCCTATTCATAGTGGTTTTTATTTAGACATCAGTGGAAAATCTTAATTGTCATTCTTTTCTTTCTCTCTTCCTATTCTGTTGTCCCTTTCCCCCTTTTGCCCACTTTGAGCACTCCTCAAACACCAGCACAGACATTTTGAAAATCGTTAGAAGTTATCTGATCTAGTCTGGAAACATCTTTCTTCACAGTCCATAAACCTCTGCATTGGACACTGATTACTGGGCTTGCAGTCCCAATAGATCTGAGGCTCAGCTTTTCCTTGCCAGGCCTCACCTGGTGCCTGCTCACTGGTTTGAAATATGATGAACTGAGTCAAACCCAGCCAGTTGGCACACTTCTGAGCAAATGTGGTCCTTCCTGTGTTATCTTGGGTTAAGATCAGAAAAGAGCACACAGCTGAGAGATGAATCTATGACCTCCTGAACGCCAGACCTGCAGATTTGCAGATCTACAGAGAGTGGGAGAATCATTGAGGACCCGCAGTTCCTGAGCTGAGTTTAGGTTTCAGACAATAGAGTGTTGCCTGTATTATAGTATTATAATGGAAACTAGTCTTTACACCATGCCTCTCTCCTGTGCTATGTACTGTAAATAAACTCCTTTGTGTACGAACAGCATTACTTGGTTTCTACACCTACCATCACTTATTCCATGATTACAGCATATGTCAATGCAGTGTTCTGTGTTTTTGCAGTTTTATATTTGCACAGCATGTTGGTTCACTGTGTGTCTGCTGTTCACTGCACAAGGAGAAAGGCCTTTATTTTTCGGCAATACCTCAACTAGCATTGACACACATGATCCTAGCACATTTTACTCTTTATTAGTTAATAATATTCATCATAACTTATTGATTTTATATAGCAACTTTCAGAAACGGCGAACAAAACGTTTTTTTTTGTTTTTTTTTTCCCCAGTTGCTTGTCTGTGACCTTCATGTCGCTCCACTTCCACTTTTGTGGTAGATGCAGATGCAGGCTGAGGTCCGTGTATGATGGCACATCTGTAGCTCCGCATGTTTCGTTTCCCCGTCAGACCAGACAAGCTTCTCCTCAGATGCTCTCCACCTGCTCAACAGGGGGAGGTCTTGTGCAACAAAATGTGTTCTTCCCAGCCACCTCAAAGAAAGACTTTTTAATTCCTTTACGGCATCATATGTGCACTTGTGGAAGTTTAACATGCAGGCTTTCAAGACCTTTCAAATCCCCTCATCATCTGCTGCTCCAAATCAGCACATGTTCCGCTTCAGGGAAAAATCAAAAACAAAACTAAAAATCAGAGTTAAAGGCAGATGAGATTAAACTTGCAGTTCTGACGTTTATTTCGAATAGGTCGAAGAATGATTTGTCTAAGTGTTGGACAAAATCATTGACTCTTGCCAGGTTCACTAAAGAAACATTCATGAAAGTCAAATAAGGTGTTGTAATCTAATTCGGCATTTGCCACTTCAGCTCCTAAGTGCATCTAATATGTTTATGTAAAGCCGTATTTTCGAGACATAATTGGTGATAATAGGTAATAGTTAATATCATGTGTCATTTCGAGATAGTATAGAGGATGCATTTTTACAGTGGTGGTTCTAAGGGTGGCAAGTCGGTGTGCTCGCCTGTATTATAATATTGTGGTTGATGTGTTTCAGGGTTAAACTGGCAGTTGTGCAGGTCACCAGTCCAATTCCCAGGGCATGAGAGCTGGAGTCTTAAGTGGAAGCTGTAATGAAATGATACAATGGGCTCTGATAAGTCAGTTGTGTGCGGCTTTGAAATAATGGAAAACGACCTTAGTTCCCTCTTGAATGTGCTTCATGATGCTCAATAAAGCTTTTATTTACTTAAAAGATGGTTATAAGTGTTTTAAATTAATTAAATCAAAGTTGATTCTAGATGCATCAAAAGCCGGCGAGTTCCAAATCTGTGAGGTAGAAATATTTTGATGTGGATTGTAGAATTTGATTGACAGCAAAAAGGGCAGCAATAGTTCACACACAGATTAGTTAGTCTGAGATATTTACATTACAATGAGAAGCCACGTGCACAATGCTGCTGTGAATAGCAACATGTGTTAGAAAGCCAGTCTGTGTGCATGAAAAAGAGGCATGTGACACTGAGATTAAATCAATAGTGTTTTGAGCCTTTTGCCTCTGATGACCTTGGTTCAAATCCCTATAAGGTCATGAAGTGACATGATTAGATGGTCTCAGCTTAGTGCCCAATAGGTATTAGTCATCATAATAAAAGAAGCCGCCATGCTTTTTAGCACTATTTGGCTGATTTTGGTGAGCTTTCATGCTAGAGGCCTGTGACTCACATGGGACTTGTGATCAATGATTTCACCTTTTAACAACAAATAACATAAAATGAAAGTCCCTCTGAAGTCAATATCAGTCACCAGAATAATAAAATGGCATTGTGCATTCTAGGCATGATTGCAGCCCTACATTGCCAAGGCTGGCCCCAGGGGTGGATTTTGTTTTTGGAAAACCTGAATGACCTTGTTTCTCCTGCACAGTTTGTCTGGAAATTGTACTTGTATTTACCTGATCCTGGTTCTGAGTTAAATGATGCTGATGTACCAAATGACGTTTAACCATGAAATCAGTGAGAGGATTAATTTTTTGCTTTGCACATTGTATTTTATTCATCGATAATCAGCTGCTCTCCTTCATAAACATTTCAAACTTGTGACAAACTTGGCTGGAAAGAGATATAACCTATAGAAGGTAAGGGCTGATGGTTTGCCCAAACAAAATAAAATGGAAACTAGGATTCTATAGAACATGACTGTTCAACCATTCTTAAATAATTATCTTAAGAGATGTATATTTCAATAGATTTAATATTTCAATAAAATGAGATTCACAGTGTTGAGTATCATACTTTTTCTCAACTCTCACACTTATAATGGTATCTTGCAAACTGTGAACTATTTAGATGGGATTCTCATGTATGGGATTAAAATGATGCAAAGTCATGGTCCTGACTGGTGTCTGCAGCCCATGGAGTTAGACTGAAGCCCAGAATAATAACGCCCCACACTGACCTTAGTCTTGTTTGCTCTCACACTCATTGTGGGTTTTCCAGGTTGCCTTGTGTTAAGAAGGTAAGGAGCTAGCAGATTCACATATCGCATCTGAACAGATGTGGGGAATCAACACATTTCCTATAGCCAAAGGGATAAGCTCGACAGTCTCTTCAGTTATTTTTAACTGAAAGCTTTTGAAATTGGAGCTCAGTCATCTGCTTTAAACCTATGTAGAATATGTACAGTACCAATGTTTTTAATTAAATACATTTTGGTTTAATTTATTTCTCAGTTATCTTTTTTTTTTTTTTTTTTTACCCAGAGGGTGAAAGTCTTTTTTTTGTTTGTCTTTGGAGAAAATGAAGTCACTCTCGCTGTGAACGGAGAGAGAAATAAATTGGGGAAAAATATTTTTAAATGCTGTGTTCTCTGAATACGTCTAGGCTCACTTGGAGGACTCACCCCTGCTGTCAGAGAAAATACTCGCCCTTATATGACACTTCATTGGATTTGTTTTCTTTGATAAGACGTGTAACAAAATGAGCATTCATTTTTATTTATTTTTAAACCTGTTAAAGCAGTTTAAAAACTTAAATCCTGTCAAAATCATCCAACCTCTTTATCCATCACTCATAGTAGAGCTCAGATCAACATAAACAAAGGATGTCAAAATGCCAGTATTATATTTTGCCTGAATAACATAACACTTTAAATAAAGCTCAAATATGCTTCACTTCCTGGTGGGAAAGGGAGCTTTAGAGTTAATTAACTATGATAATAATGATAAATGTATTACATGTAATGTCTTTAGCATTTACACTCATTTTTTTCATTCTTTATTTCACTAATGGAACACTTTTCCAGCCCGCACTTTGATAGGAGTATTTATTTAACTGATTCATATATATCTCGGTATTGAGCTAATTGCCATATGAACTAGTCCACCTTTCTTGTTTTAGAGAGAATTTCCACAAGCTGTCTATTTGAACCTGAAATGTACATTATTTTATGTGGAATCAATAAGTTCTATTGATATTTGAAGCAGAGACCCTTGTGTGATGTTATTTATTGCATCCTAAAAAAGTAGGGAAATGTAAAAAGTCAGTACTATCTAGAAAATCAAATGCATTAAGGTTTTGAGTTTTTACTCTGCAAGTGCATTATAAAGGGACGTTTCTGACCCTGCCTTTTGATCATGGTAAGTTCGAGAGGAGGTGGAAAAAAGCAACAGGAATTAGGCACTGTGGTATTTCTAAGTTAAATAAAACAAAATAGGCAATGAATTAATATATGGCTTCCAAAGCTGAGACGGCATACTTATTCCTATCTTTGTATTTCTCTTCCCTCCCCCCACCCCCAGCTGGAGATCAACAATATCCCTGCCGCCCCCATCGCTCCCATCGCTCCCAAAGCTCAAGCCATCATCGAAACCAAGTCGTCAGAAAAGCCAGCGAGCAAAAGCAAAGATTCCACCAACGTGCAAGAGAAGGAGAAGAAGAAAAAGAAGCACAAGAAGAGGTCCCGGTCTCGGTCCAGATCACACTCCCACTACCACTCGCGCTCCCGCTCCCGTTCTCGCTCCAAAGCCAAGCACGCCCTCCCCAGCGCCTACCGGACTGTGAGGAAGTCAAGGTGAGGCACCACCCTCCTGCTCACAGAAGCGTCCCGAGTTTGACTCCTTTCAACTTCGTTACAAGGACAGAAATCAGTACACAGGTCCACACTCATTCATTATACACTGATACTCAATCATTGTCCCCGCAGAGAGCATCTAACCTATTCGCCGGGAATGTATTCATTTTTATTCATGTGCTTATCGTTTACATCAGGTCATTTTAGCACAGAGATTCATTCAGACGGGGGGAAAACCGCCTTGAGTTGTAGAGGCAGTGAAAAGCAACTTTTACAAGCACGTGTAAGCCCTAAACCTAGAAGAACAGACGTGTTTTGTAACAGTTTGCAAGGTCTAAGTGTTAAATCTGCACCATGAACGAAATTCTATTTGCATGATCCCTATTTCAGTAGATCTCTAAGTACAAACTTCAGTTCATCTTTTATTAAACTGCACCATCACAGCTCTTCCATTTCATTCCCCTTTAAATCATTCTCCCAGGTATAGATTACGGCCAGTTTGTATTTACTACAAGAGTTGTAATTATTGGGGGTGTGGCAGCTTGTCAGGCTATAATGTAGTTTCTGAAGATCAAAATTACTTCAGCTGTTCTGCTTTCAGGTTTTTAAATGATCTACGGGAGGTAGAAATTCAAATTGTAATTGGATTAAAACAATACAGCAAATGCGTGTGCTAACATTGATAATTTATTCCTGTGCAGCCTTTCACTTCTAGGACTGACTGGAGTTAATTTGTGTTAATGGATCACTGAGCATATCAGTCACAACTGTTGTGGTAACTTTTAGATTTTATCCAGAGAATGCAAATTAAGTACAGT
The DNA here is from genome assembly GCF_036373705.1 of Amia ocellicauda. Classification (NCBI taxonomy): domain Eukaryota; kingdom Metazoa; phylum Chordata; class Actinopteri; order Amiiformes; family Amiidae; genus Amia; species Amia ocellicauda. The sequence continues at coordinate 21,558,125 of NC_089866.1, read as the reverse complement.
ATACAATGTTAAATCTAAAGCAGTGATGAGCAATGCAGGGTGCTGTTCCACCCCAGATCTTAATTACTTAATTGAACTAATGATTTGGTAGGTCAGATCACCTCTGATTTCCATATATGGCTTGGTTACAAAAACCAAAACCTGCAGGAATGTGGCCTTCAAGGACTGGAGTTGCCCATGCCTGACCATTTGATTGAAAAATTCACAGGAATTGCACTTAAATATATTATTTTTTTTTCAAAAGCTTTCTTAAAAATTGAAATACTATATTAATAATAATAATAATAATAATAATAATGATTGCAAGAGGATAATTTGAGTTTGTAGGATGGCAGGGACCCAAGACAGGCCGTGTCATCCCAGGCCATGTGTCTCCAGGTTAGATGTAGGACTTAATGTTTTGAGTGTTGAACCCTGTTGCCTCCACCTGATACAAACCCAGAGCCACCCTGGCCAGTGTCTGTGCTGCACTGGGACTTCCCCACACAGCCAGCAAACGGCCCAGTCTCGACTCGCACTGACAGGGCCCAGCATCGTCCCCCACTGCAGCTCAGGCTTTAATCACATAAGCCACTTTGGGAATTGGTTTCACAGGCAGCCTGAGCTCTTTGGTTGCTTCTTAATTTTTGGCAATAACAAGCAGAGTAGATATGTAATCAATACCTAGCACGTTGTGTGCATTAAAGTAGGCTTATTACAAACCAAATGTAGTTAGCAAATGCATTTTCATATGATATCAGGATTTAGGCTGTTTTTTCATTGTGTAAGCTCATACGTTCTGGCATTTGGTTTTGCTTGTAGAATTTTTGCGTTGGCTTTATTTACAAAAGCATTCTGGCTGGTGCGAAGCAAGTGTCAGGCTTGTAAGTGCTTAATTTGTGTTTTATTTTTTTGTGTGGTACATCTTTATAAACCGAGACAGTTGCTAAGGTTAATGAGGGATATTATGAGGACCAGGTCACATTCACATCGAAGTTGATCAGGATGCAAATTTCTGTCAAAAGTTCAGAGTTCCATCCCACATTAAACTGACAGCGTAATAATAGATTTCCCTGTGAAGGTGTTTGATCCTCATTTGCAGGGTCTGTTTGGTTCAAGAGTATCTATTGCTTGACATTTAACATCTTGATTCAGACTTTATAAATAATGACAACCTCTGCATCTCCGTTAGAAGCAGAAACCACATCAAACTACTAACAGGTCAATCCCTATTCGGATTTTATAGCTGTTTGGCCAGCATGTGCCGATATAAAGAGCACACTGTTTCAAAATGTATAGGGATGAAACCTTCTAAATGTTTCAGCTTAATCAGGTTTCTTATGGCAATTAATAGAGGTCGACCGATTTATCAGGGCTGATAACAGCTTTTTGAAACTATCGGCAATCATCAGAAATGAACGCCGATAAATGGCCGATAGTTTTTTGGGGTTGTAAACATTAATATCCTGGGTTATGGGGCACAAACACGGCCTCTAGTGGTGAAATTAAAACCATCAGTGACTCCCTCATGAAGTTCATTGTCACGTGTGACTTGGCTCAGCTGGCAGACACTGCTTGGCTGGAACTTAAATTTGATGCTCGCTTAACAACTTCGTCTGAGAGAAGAGGTACGTAAACAAGTTGTCAATAAAAGTTGTTGTGACACAGTCAATCAAACATTGAAAACAAACAAAATAAAATAGAAGGTACTTTGTTTACAACTGACAGTATTATAAATAACTTCATAGCACTTATATCCCCGAAAACCCATGGACATTTCAGAGCTTTCAGACGGCAACACTTCCCCACTAGATTATTTTTCTACCAATACTGTGTTTCGAAGGGGATTATACAGTTTATTTCATTGGGAAGTACAATAAATATTATTTATATCCCCTAAGTAGTTTAGTTGTGAAGAATAACAATTGCTGAGTTTAAAAATATTTTATATGAAGTTATTGTACACGCAAAGCAGCGTGGGCATTTAAATCAGGGCATTACATTTGTTTACATTTGGATCTTTTCTCATTCCTACGGAGTTATTTGCACAAGTCTTTTATTTGTAGATTCATATTTCTGTTTATGAACCTGTTTATATTATTTATTTTGAATCGTATTTATTTGTGTAAAACAAGTGCGTGGATTACAAACATTAGGCGTTTATGTACATGGTGATGCCCTTTTGATTTGATTCCAGAATGTTCTAATGTTTCCTTGCTAATCCGCTTGTAAAATAACAGCAGCCGCCTTTATTACTTGCAAATGCAACACGAAAAATCTATAAATTAAAGTAATACAATGCGTGGCGCAGTCATGTATATTTTATGTTTACATCTACATGCGTTTTTTGAGAAATAAGAAAGGAGTTCTAAACAAATCTACAAATGGAAAGTGTGAAATACTGTCTTGTGTCTGTTTTAGCAGGGCCAGCAGCACATCAGCTATTACTGAACCAGTTTGACAGTGAGGGTCACAGGCAGCTCTGCCCCCAGGTGCACACTGACCACACCTCTGAGCCTCTCAGCGCCCGCAGCTTAATTTACACATCTACACATTCTACAGCTAGCAGTTATGTCAGAAAATAAGTCAAGTACCCAAAGTTTATTATTACTGGAATTTCATTATTTGTACATTATTTTCATCAATGATCTAAAAAGGTTAATGTTGAATTAATGCTGTAATTTTATCAAAAACTTTCCAATAAATTCATTCTTCATAACTCCCAATTTGTTTTCCAATTTTCAACATTTTCCGGAATTTGAATTGATCTATTTTAACTGTTGCAATTTTACATTGAGTGCTATATATTTTATAAAATATATTGATTTCATTGATAAAGAAAAATAATCGGACGATTAATCAGAAATCAGCTTTACCCCCCACCCTAATTATTATCGGTATCGGTTTTGAAAATCCACTATTGGTCAACCTCTAGTAATTTACATTACAGAATAAAACTAATGAATTTGCCATTTCCACAGAAAAGTAGCAAAATTGTTTTCAGTTTATAATTATTAAAAGCTGGATTAGTTGTATAATAACTCAATCTGTGCTGAAAGTTTTTTCTTGAATGAGGTTCAGCCTCTGATTTAGTCGTCGCTTGGTGGAGAATATAAATGTAGCATTTTGGAGCCTGCATGTAACAGATAGAGGCTCCGAATTTTATTGAACCGAGTACAACTTAACCGAGAGATGCAAAACAAAACCATGACATTCTTCACCCCTTAACAAGCGTAGAGTCTTTACTGGGAGTTTTCCAACAGGCCAGTCCAAGCTGTGGCTCGTGTCAGGAATAGAAAACCTCTTCCTATGCTACACAATCCCAATTAGACTCTTCAGCACTGTGGTTTAATGGCAGGTCAGAGTGAGCTGGCTTCCATTTGCAAGTTAGAGACAGATCTTCACCCCTTTCTTTCAAAATCTAGTTTCTCTTTTTTCCCTTCTCCTTTAAAATGGGAATTTGGCTCTGTAGAGGCTGCTGCTAAGCCTCTGTGCTGTGTTTTATGTAAAGATCAGGCAGGCGTTTTTATTTTTATCCTTAACGTATAATGGAATGGATTAAAAGGGAATGTGGGAATTCAAGATCCCACCTGTTTTCTTAAAATATGCCAAAAGAAGTCTAGTCAGTAAGAGTTGAAATGGAATAGTCCTGCTATAAATTCAAATCAACAGGTATTTTTAAGAGATTAGGTTGTTTTTTTGTTGATTTGTTTAAAATTGCAAATGGTTGGTGCTAATGTGTTCTGTTGGCATTCTTCTATATCAGTTACATTACCTAACCTGTCATCTCCATTTGTTTATCCTTCAGCAATTGGGGACACTTGAAAAAATCAAGCTGTGCTTTAATGCTAAGTGCAGAACTGTTTATTGTAAATGGGTTATACTTATTTTATTGGGAGCTGAACTAAGACTTAAAGGATAGGAGAAAAAAAATAATTTTGCATGCAAAGATGATATTTAAATTGGATAAAGCCTGGGCTGGGATGGGATCATTTGTTCACTGTAACAAAATGAATCCAATATAATTATTGTATTCATAAAAACAATGTTCAAAGGGGAAATGCAGGGTTGGTAATATAAGCCTATAGTATAAAAAAAATATACCCTGGAGGATACTGTGAAATTATATTTTCTCAGATGCACCTTAAGTAATTTGAACTCGGCAATGTTTATTGAAGTAGTAATTTCTAATGGATTAACATCTGTCAACCCAAAGCTGTAAGTGCTTGATCATATATCAAGGTCAATTGGTAAACAAATTGTACACATTTTTGTATTATTTTTTTTTCCTTTTTTTTTCCATTTACAATATGATAGATGTACTCTCAAGTGACCTCCCCTGCATTAGAGGAATAGCTTTAGAATAAATGAAGCCTGACCCCAAAATAGAAAATTTGTGCGAGACGCATTATTCTAAACGTTTTGCTAAAGAACAGTATAAATGTTTCTCGTGTTCAGGCTTCATAGAAATTGGCGACCAATTCCTCAGTTTGTCTTAGGTAAAGACATTAGGCCTGTATTTATTCATTACGAGCAGTTATATTAACATAGCACTAGAACAATGGCTCTCAGTCCTGGTCCCAGGGGCTCACCGTCTGCTGGTTTTCATTCCAGGTCAGTTATCAGCCACTTCAATGAACAGTTCCCAAATGATCTCCACCTGTTTGAGCTGAAAACCATTGCAAATATTATCATAAAACTATTAATGGTTCAATTAAGAGATGAGGTTGGAATGAAAACCAGCAGGACCAGAATTGAGAACCACTGCACTAGAGCAACAATAGAGAATAGGGTCATAGCACACTTATATTATTGTATATTGTAGATTTTATTTAATTATTTTTCTTTATTTCATCTTAGTTTGCTTGTTTTTATAAGGTCCAGGTCAAGGTCACCCACCAGGAGACAAGCTCGATCTTCTGAAAGAAGGCGCGAGGAGCGAGAGCGAGATCGGGAGAGAGAACGAGAGCGCGAGCGTTACGTCCCCAGTGCCTATCGGATCAGCAACAACCCTGGCTTCAGTAAGAAACGCTCTAGGTCAAGGTAAAAATAATACATAAATCACCTTTCTTCTTCATAGTGCATGATCTAAACCACTGTAATCTGTTTCAACAACCACCACAAAAATGTACATGTAGTAATTTACGCACTTCTGTAATTTTTAAATTTGTATTGTATTATGCTTAATTTTTAAATTTGTACTGTATTATTGCACTTTTGTATTGCTCATGTAACCTTGGATTTGGGGTGTCTGGCAAGAAATAATACATAGGGCATAGTTGGGGGGGGATGGGACAAAACCTGATATGCATTTGTGTGCATGGTTTACCAGTATGTGCACATGCTTTTGTAATTCCAGACCAGATTAATAATCCTTGTATACAAATGATTCATGATTATGGTTTCTTGTTGGAACATAACATTTACTCTATCTTAAACCCAAATTAAAGACCATGACAAAAAAAAAACTTTGTGCAAATTCATCTCAACTCTTTTTTTTTTTTTTTTTTGACGTGTTGGGTGGTTGTCACATATCAGTCTCCATAGCTTAGTAACAGAAGTTAACTCAAAAATATCAACACCTTTGGTTGGCCAGGCACCTTTGAGCCTGCAGTGTCACAAGGGAGAGCTGCAACTCCCTGCAGTGCTCTCTGTGCTGTGTGCCCTGTGCATTTCAATTTGAAAAGAAGTGGAAAGTGAAAGTCCATATTTCAGAGTGTACATGTTCCCTTCATATCCCAAAAACACTAGGTTAAAAAAAAAAATGATAATAAATATATTCATTATTTTGAGATTTCAAAACAAAAATAAAACCTTTGACAGAATATTTTTAATGGAAGTATAATTTAAAATGTGCAAATCCATGATTATCCTATGAAATGACATTGACATTCAAAGTCTTAAGTGTCTCATTACTCCAGACAAAACAATCTTCTAATATCAAAATTAGTGACAGGTAATTTGCCATGCTGCCTTCACATAATGTGATTGCACCATATGGGGTGGTTTTAACCATTGGTAGAAGAAAAAATAAAAGCCCACTGTCCTTTCTTTCAAATTTCAAAGTGATTTTACTATTTGGTTTAAAATATCATATTAAAATACTATGATAAAGTGTTGGAGTGCTTTTCCTAGTCAAGTCCTGTTAATGTTCTAATTCGCATTTCTGTTCTGTTCTGAAGAGTGATTGAACAGGAGGACGAATACTATATCAGTAGAGGTCATGCTTCAGAAAGCCCCTAGCTTATCTGGAAGGAATTATTATGGCTGACATTTAGAAAATTTCACAAGAAAACTATTTGCATATAATGACATATTTTCTCTGTATTGGGCCTGGGAGTGAAACTAGTAAAAGAGACTTATTGTATCCTCTAATATTACATCTGAATTCTATGAAATATTTAACAGTCTGTGAACAATAACTCTAGATGCTACTTGTAACATACTGAATAAACAGAATGTTGGCTGCAATTTGTCATTTCTTGGGGTTAATATATGAAAATTAAGGGCTTGTATATTACTGACATTTTTATTTCTGTTGGTGCTTTTGATGTCTCAAATCAAACAAGCTTAAAGTCAATCCAAAGAATGTAATCTTTGTGTATGAGAACTTCAAGCTTTCTTGGTTGTGATCAAAAAGATTATCCTTTACCTGTATTGGTAAACTCACTATGTGGCAATTCAATGTCTGAATTGTACTTTATGAAGCTCTGTAGTCATTGGTTTAATTCTTCCATTCTTCCAAGTTCAGACAGGTATTTATCTTGTATTTATCTTGCCATATCTGTCCTGTACCTCTGGAATAAAAATATGTATGTATGTATTCTAAAGAGTTAAGAAAATGGTGAATGCTAATATGAAACGGAATAACATCCTGATTGCAAAATTTAAATAAGCGCTACTATTTTAAATGCGGAGGGATTGGATTTGCAATATGCAGTCACTCCCCCTTACAGACCAACCATCTTGCACGCACAGAGTATTTTATTTATTTTTTCCATTCATTCTCAATGTGTTATGAATTTGAAATGTATCCTGTCAAGGTTTGTCTCATGTATGGAAATGAAAAATTGATCTCTTACAGGGCTTGATTCTTGCCCTGCTTTGGATTTGAAAGGGTCTTTAAAACTGTTAATAATGTTAAATCACTCCTCTTTAAGTGACTAAATTGCCACTAAATGTGTGCCTCATACATACAACCAAAGGAACAATGGGATTTGATATCCACTCACTGCAATCCAATTTTTTTTTTTTTTTTTTTTTTTTGGTAAAATGTTAAGTAGTTCCAATTTACCTTTGACTTATTGAAAGCCACCAATTCTGAATTTCTAATTGAAATGCCTTGCTTTCATTAACCTGGAGAAAATGCTTTTGTACTAAGACTAAGTTTCACTGGCAACATTTATTGCTGAAAACAAATAAATAAAAATTGACACCAATTTCTGACTGTCCTTCAATATAGAGGTCATTCATTTTTAGATTGATTGGGAGTCATTTTACTGTGGAATTTATTTAAAATGTAATGCCTGGGTGAATTATATAATTTTCGAAGTCTACTCTTTCAATATTTTGTTTAATAGAAGAGAGAAATACTCCCCACCAACTCACCAACGATCATCAGCAAATCGGCAACATTTGAACAATTCTCTTGTACAGTGAAAACTTTTTTGTGTATTTGGCTCAGGTTTGAAATTCTGTTTCTCAAGAAAACAGTAGACTTGTTTAAAACCAGCATCAAAGAAATAAATTGCACTGGTGGGTGTTTTAAATAAAACTCAAAAACATTATGCCACATCCCACATTTCAGGAAATTCATGGAAGTGTGGAGAAGAAGAAAAGTAAATAAGATTTGCATTACAATGTGGTGCTTCAGGTTTTTCTTTTGTTGAATGCTTCCTAAATCAAAGAATGTCTGGTTAAAAAATAAAAAGGAATATATTATGTCTTGTAAGCCCTTTGTGATGCATCTGAATTCTGTACATTTTTTCCACATAAGACTAAATCTCAGTTTCTTCATCTAACACATTACATTATTTAAGAGATACTGTGTGCTGTATTGAGGAGGAATAGGTTTCACATATGCTGGTGAATGTATTGTTTGACAAAAGATACTTAGTTTATACATGAGTTTTATGCTAAAAACTGAATTTAAGTTGACAGGCTATACTACACATAAGAGTAGTACAATATCATGCTGTCTTGATAGCTTTGCTTCTAATTGTCCTTGTTCTGCTCTGCTTCTCACTTGCCTATACAGTGTTCCACATTATCAATTCCTTTTTAAGGCATTCAAGTTGTCATGTCTTTCAAAACAGAAACAAGTCTGCTGGATAATGCACAGTTATATTTCACAATATGAGATACAAATTGCATTCAATGTGATGATACATTTTCCTAAGCTTTATTGCATTCTTATACTTCCCTCCAGTATTTATGACCTAGAAATTGCAAGGTTGTCCGCAACAAGAATGAAAACTCAAGGGGCCCAAGGTGGTCACATCTAACAGGTATTATGTTCTTGGACCTCCAAAACTCAGGGCAGGTTACTATATACCTATATAGTCCAAAGGTTGTGGGTCTAGTTGAATGCTGTTCCCTTAGCCAACTGTAATTGGGTTTCTGGGTTTAACAAGCATCGCTAACATGTGGTGGGTTTGAAGGCAGGGCTTCCTCAACACATAGCAATAACCCTTTAGGCTGAGATGTTAGCGCAGCTGGTGCACGTCCGCAAAATTGATTTCCTCATGTATATGATCATACATGTTTTTTCTCCCTCTTTTCTACAAGGTCTCCTCATGAAAAGAAGAAAAAGAGAAGCTCCAAATCCCAGATAAAATCAAAGGCGCGGTCCTGTTCTCCTCCTTCCTCCCCTACCCAGGCCTCAACCAAAAAGCCGGCCTCCGCACATTCGACCAGCATTTCTCTGACCGGGAGCAGAGACTCCAGTCAGGAGCGATCCAGGTAGGGCCAGACTCTACCAAGTGGTTTGGGAATTATGGATACCTTCCTACTCTCAAGTCAATCATCGAAACCGAATTGCATGAGCAGTTCCGAGTTTATCGTATTACTCGCACTCCACTGTGAAATAAGATGGAGCAATCAGTGAGTTTAACATGATGACATTCAGCTGCAATAATTAAATTGACATCCCTCATGTAAAATGTATATGTAGTTGGCAGATTCTTCAGACTTCTTCCCTCAAGGCCTGAATTCTATACATACTGTTGACTTTTTCCATTGTAATAGCTTGTGTGTGTGTGTGTATATGTATATATATATAATATTGTGTGTGTGGTAATGAAGAGAAAATTTCAGGAATTGTATATATAATATTTTACAGTCTGTGGAACGCCTAGTCTCTCTACATCATATCTTTTTAGTTTTTTCCTTTGAATCATTCAGCCTTAAGACATGTTCCAGCTTTCCAGCAGGTTATGAAATAGCCTTTGGTCAGGTGTTGTGTGATGTGATTTCCTGTTGAGCGCTGTTATAAGTACTGTAGAAAATGTCTTTTGAAATGCAAATGTTTTTGTTTGTTGTTTGTTTCTAGGGGAGGCTCTCAGGAAAAAGACAAGCAAGTCTCATCAGCCATTGTCTCCTCCGTTCAATCAAAAATAACTCAGGTATGGAATACTTATCAGACAATTTTACTCCCACAAGCATTGTTTTACAGATTTTGCATATTAGCCCTTAATTTAAATGAGTCAGAAACCATTAGAACACTATTAATTGACCTTTTTGTTTCTATTTCAGTAGAATTTTCATTTCAGGTATTTAGTTTTTTTTCTTCATTCTTCTGTGCAATGTAAAGTGTGTATTGATGCCTTATCAGAGATGGCAATACTTCACTTGCACAGGGGAGGTTGATTCTCAGTGTCAAATTCTAGCTTTATTTATTTTTATTTTTATTTTTTTTAACAAATTCTAAGTGTTAGTTGACGTAAACAGTGTGGAAAGTGAAATATTTTGCCCAAAGTAACAATCGAAGAAAAATTGCTTCTATTGAACGTCATATTTTTCTCCCAAAGGCCAGTATCCCTGTAGCTTTAATCAGCTCTCTCAACATCATCTCTATCTCTGCACTGCCTGAGTAGCAACAGGATTGCTTCAATGGTACAACTGGTCCATGAAGAGATCGAATTTCACTTTTAATCTGGTGGTGTGCTATTGATCAAGGTCTTTACAATGTCTCAATGCCTGACGTGCGCAGCCATACTGCATTCAAGTCACTCATGAGCCGGAAAACTACAGAATGTAGGAGGGAAAAAAGGTTCTTATACAGGTTCTCTCTTATAATTGGAATCTAATGTAACTCCTACTGGTTTTGTGTGTGAGGTTTAAATAGGGTAGGCATTTTTGAAGCTTTATTTGAGGAATTGGGTGCCATTTCATAAGCTTAGGGATTGAATTGGATACAAATCTCAGCATTCATTTTTCAGTAATATCTCAGCTATAATTAACATTGTATTCATTTGCGGTATCTGTTTTGCCAACCACATCCAAAAAAGATGAACGAGCTGAAATCGTTTATTTATCATTGGTCTTTTTTCAGTTTCATCTAAATTGACTTGATGTTTTGCTTTGGTTTAATAGTTTTCCTTTTTTTTTTTTTTTGGACCTCAAAATAGTTACACTAGTAATTTCTTAAAACAGTGGCTTTAGTAAAATCTGTATATTGGTCATATGGTTTGACATGGGAGAAAAAGACAACATTAGATTGTTCCCTCTACTGAGTGTATCAGCCTTGGTAATCTGTTTAAGCATTAAATACATTTTATATCTAAAAGTAATCAGTCTACATCTGCTTTCCTCTGTCACACTTCGTGAGTGCAAGGCCGGCAGTCCCTGCATAACAGATGTCTTCACTGTACTCCATGCTAATCTACCTTGAATTTGCATTCACATAAATAGTTTGTCTGGGAGCTCACTTCCTCATTTGCACTTGTTTCCGGACAAAGACAATGTTCTTCCATTTTTGTTTTATTTATTTTTTGTTTCTGCCTTTGCAATCCCAACCTTGCCAACTGTGTATTGAAACCTCACTCCTGTTCATCGCAGGCACTGAGGTCATGTTTAAAAAATGTCCTGCAGTCTCTGAAAATTGTTGAACTATTTTTTATTTTTTTTGTGCTCTTCAGTTCAACACACACACACCAACTATATTAAAAAAAAAAAAAAAAAAGTTTTGATGCCAGTGCAGGATAATGTTGTGAATAGATGGAGTGAATTGAAAAATTAAGGGCATTTTCGCTTGCATAAAGTAATATATTTTGGGGAAAAACAGGTCTTATTCTGCATATTACATTTACAGTGTTTATGTAGATCCCTAGTGGTAATCCCTCAGAGCTCAGATAAATAAAATAATATAACAGGCCAGTGAGGTCAGAGGAAGTGAGGAGATTTATCTAGCCAAACACTCTGAAAATATGACATGTTTATTTACTGAGACCATACTGCAAGTTAAAGAGGCTACAATAAATGTGTTGCATGAGCCATTTCTTCGAGATATATCACTGTCTTGTGAGCACTGCAGAGTACAGATTTATTTTGCCTTTTTGCCTCTAAAGCTGGTTTCTCTTCTGGTATTTGGGGTGCTTTGAGCTATTTACAGGAAGTAAAATGATAGTGAAATTCGGGTTTTACATTTATCTCATAAAGAAATAAATGGATATTGAAAAGAGGTGGGGGTGAATTTGAATTTTAAAGAGAAGATAAGCTCTAGGTTTTACTACACATATTGCTTTCCATATGAAGTGCCTTAAATTAAGTCTTTACTAGTGCACAAGGAGAGGGAACCCTGGCTCAGTATTACCACACCTGGGCACATACTGGGAGAGAAGCGTTTGCTGTTTCAGCGCTGCAAAAGGAATTGTAAATGACTCCGCCTCTCCACCCACCATCGCAGTGCTGAGCTCTTCTGTAGGATGACGTGTCAAATGGATTTTCCTGTACAGTTTAGTATAACGTTCTTCCTGCTGAGATGTTAGTTGTGCCTTGATGGGAGTTGCTGTCTGTGGAGATTTTCAATGTGTGCACTAGGTCTTCACTGAAATTAATGTGTAATTTTAGCTCCCCGTTATCTATAGATTCAACACTGTGGGTTGGCAACAGCACACTGGGGCAGTAAATTTAAAAGCTGAGAAAATTAGTGCCGGCCGTTTGCCACAAGCCAGTCCAGAACTCGGGATGGAGCGTCAGGGTGCTGTAGGAAAGGTGACTCATCCATGGTGCTGTAAAAAAGTCTAACCCTTATCAGTGAGCATTTTAAAAGTATGGTAATGTTTAATTTCTCGTGATTTAGCTCTCTTGCTTTCTGGGGATTAGATGCTAGCCCTCAGCTGTGCTGTAAGGAAGCTCCTTTGAAAGTAGAGTTCAACTTTGATACTTGATGTGGCTGAGAGAGGAAAGTGATGTTTTTTCCTGAAGTTCTCATTATCCTCATTTAAGGGAGCTCTCTCACCGATTTGAAAGTATGCAGTGACAGATGACTGACTGTTTGACAGCTTAATTTTTTTAAGTGAACGTCACCCTCTCCCTAGCAGGTCATTCATTTGCGATTAGCTATTGAGCCAACTAATAAATCGTACTCAACCCTTTCTCCGCATCTAGCCGGTCGACCTCCACAAGTGCATGTCCCTCGCTACCAGCCTGTGTGCGAAGAAAAGCTGCGTACAATGATCACTCAAATCCCATTCTCTTTGAAATTAGGCCTCCATAACAAAATGCACAGAGTGATTTGATTAAACTGCATTTTAAAATGATGAAAAGGTTTCAAGCGCAGCACTTTATCTCGAAACACGCTCAGCATGCTTTCTCAGACTGGTTGCCAGCTATAATCCAGAATTAAACAAAAATTGCACAAGCGGTGCTTCAAGCAGTGACCAGTGTTCTGTATTTTATTTGCCTGAGGTTTGCAAAATACCAGGTTTTTAAAGCATTTTAGTTCCCTGCTTTGGTTCCCGAACATTATCTTAAGTGCACAATGTTGTAGTGGAGAGAACTTCAACCATAAGCTATGAATCAATCCCATTTTGAGCTGGGGGCCATGAAATATTGCCACAGTAACCTCTGGTGCTCACCTCTGACTTCACACAGGGCTGGTATTTCGTACAAGGGGGACAGTCTCTTGAAAATACACAGTAAATATTCTTATTAAATTACCACTGATCTCAAAAGTGCCTCTTCTTGAATGCCCCTGCCCTGCTCCCAAGCATAAGCTACACATTTAATACTTATGTCGTAGGCTTGGGATGCTACAGATTCCCCCAGATGAATCCCCCCCCCCACCCCCTAAAAAGATTATGTCCATATTTATGGGAATATTTCCCTCTTTCCTGCAGAATTAGACAGGCAGCAATGCTTTATGCTGTTAATTTTAATCCTGCATATTATAAACAGTGATCCCTCTCCACCATTGCACATACTAAAATTGAATTTCCCCTCCTGGCTTTACTCTGTAATTTTGTTCATGACGTGGGTATTTCTCTGGCTGTATTGATGCAGACTGGAGGTGCAGCCAAAGCACCTTATGTTATTTATGATTTTTTGTTGTTGTGAAACTAATTTGTAGACTTTATTTACAAGTCTTGTAACATAATTGTATTTGTACTCATTTTGCAAATGAGGGAGGAGAGGGGGAAATGTCTCTGTTGCAGTTTTCCATTCTGCTGGAGTGTCGTCCCCGTGTTCTACTGTAAAAGCTAATAATTGTATTGTTACAGTTCACAGAATGTTATTTCCCTATCACAGTCATTTGTCTGCAAGAGTTCAAGTGAAAGGCAACAGGAATGAGCAGGCATTGCACGGCAGTTACAATTTTTTCGAGCCATGTTCCTCCGGGCTTATAACTAGCATAGCCAGGTAGTTAAAATCCCCTAAAATACTTGCATCTGTGGGCAGGCAGTGGAGTGCCGTGGCAGTATTTTAATAGTGTTCTCAAATGTCTTTATTACTGATCTTTGTAATAAAGCTGTAGGGAAAAGCTTTAAGAGTCCCTGCTGAACTTTGTGACTGCCCATGAATGGAATATATATTGGGGTGTTTTGTTCATAAACCTAAAGACGCATGTTCCATGAAGGCACAAAATAAATTGTCGACGAGTGTTAGTATCGCATAAATACATTCTGCATTGCAAACCATTTGATGCAATGTCACAGCCCTGTGATGGAAAACCATTTATTCCAAGCATTAACTCTGCAATTTATAGTTGCATTTTTTTATTTATTTTTTGCTCTCGGCTAGAAGTGGTATATGCTGATGCTTCTTTAGTTTAATATAGGATTTCAATATTTTTTATTCCTGCGCAAACAAGATAGTTCTGTGGAAGAAGGGTCGGTGCATCTACCAGTTAAAACGTCAGACTTTGCAAAATGTCAAGATTATAAAAAATGAACATGCAGATTACACAAGTTATTATTCTTTTTCAACATGGTTATTATCCTGTCATCTTGATTGCATTTTTATTTTTATGCATTTTATTTAGTTGCCTTTTTTTCTTTACATTGGTGCTTCCTCAGTTTAAAATCAAGAGTGAATAAACTATGATTACAATTAGGTAATTCTTACGCAATGAAGCCATATCCTTATGATTCCTCCCTTAAACGTGGCTCATAGTGTTATTGCTTGAGATGTATTTCACACTTCCCTTCGTTCTGAAAGATTGAATATCTAACCAATTTGATGTGCAATCTCTAGCTTGGATTCTTTCCAAATTCCCACCGCCCATCTAATGAGGCTTGTAGTGTAGGCCTGTGATAAAAGCAGCTCCTGGGCTTACTCGCATAAATAGTTTGAAATACATTAAGCTGTCCAGGACTTGTCAGATTTGAAAGATAACCCAATACCTGGGTGTGAGGGAAAAAAAAAAAAAATATATATATATATATATATATATATATATATATATATATATATATATATATATATATATATATATATATAATATATTTTCTTCTTTTTGCATATAAAATCTTAAACTGTGTCACTGATGGATGAGATTAACCCTCCAGGAAAATGCATGTCATGGCTCCCTGTTCTTAAATTTTAAGATTATCATAACTTGTCTGCTGAAAGGCTTATGTATATTGCTCAGTACTTACACCGTTTTTCTGCATTTAAAAAGCCCTGCCTCTCCATTGACCAAACGACCAGCCCTACGTCTCCTGTCTCTCAGCAAGAGCCTGTCAGATATAGATGAAAATGCCAAAGTAAGCCCAAGCTTTCACGGCAGGTACTGTTTGCTTTGGTTGTGTGGTGATGTGACTACAGGCAGCAAATCTCTTCATCCAATAGGCCGCTGAAGGACGGCTCTTTTGGTCTCTGATGCCAAACCAGGGACCTTTTGAATTTACAAAACCAACTTAAGATAGGGGTGTGCAAACATATGACTGTAGTTACATTGATTTAACAAAGTATGGCCTGGCCTTCAAAAAATAAAACTTTTAGCTTGAAAAGCACAAAGTCATGCTCCTCAGGGGAACATGCTGGCAAGTCCTGACGAAATGTGCCATCTTGGATGTTATTTAATCTCCTCTGCCCTGACTCACCGATCATGCTCGACTTGCCATAGTAACTCAGGAAAGTGTTGTCCTTTTCTAAAGTACCGTTCAGAGGCCTACGGATAGATTTGATTTGGTTGGATTTTGTTTCATTTCTGTGACTCGGAGAAAGCGTCGGAGCTTTAAAGTGCCCTGTCACATTAACAAACCACATAGTCTTCATCTGCCATTTAAACCTTCACTATTTGTCGTTTTAAGTTTGTTTTTATCAGGGAATAACTCAAATTGTAAAAGTAATGGCTGTGGTGGGGAAAGTAACTATTAATTTAATGTTGATGTTCTTGTGTAGGTTATTAAGGTATCGTCTGAAGCTTTTACATCTTTGGCACTGTATCAAATCTAGTACGTTTATTTACAAAGAAAATATGAAGGATATGAAGCTGTCATCTTCATGAAGTGTTCTGTTTCTCTCTCTCCCTGTCTGTAGGATTTGATGGCCAAAGTGCGAGCGATGCTGGCAGCTTCTAAAGACTTACAAACCAGCTCCTCCTAAGACGCTCTTCAAATGAAGCCCAGGAGAAAGCAGCTATTGAACAACAACCTTGATCTGCCTCAACACTACAACAGAACTCATTCTAGTTACGCTGCACTACGTCTGGTCCAACTGGTGCTTGTGGCAGATAATCCAGACAAAACAAAAAAAATAAACAGTTCTACACTTTTGTAAAATATTCACCATGTGTTATAATGATTTATATAAATATTATACACATATGAAACCTAATCTGGCTTTGACTGTTGGCAGGACATAAAAAAGTGAGATTACAAAGATCAGAACTGATTCCAAATACAAATTCCTGTGCAACAATGTATAAACAAATGTCCTTGTTTTTTTCTTTGTTTTTTTTTTGACGATTCTCCCCTTTTCTAGACCGTAAGGGTTTACTGTACAGTCATTTTTGAGAAGCCAGGTAGGAAGAGTTGAATCCTTCTGTGAAGGAATAATGGTCAGTTTTTTTTCATAGCCATATGCTCCTAATATCGTTTTGTTTTTGTTAGCCGAAGTTCTACTGCCTTCACATATTTGGTTTGTAAGATTGTACAGGACTTCTTGGAGTGCTGCTTTATAGAAATTGACAATAAATTTGAAATTTGATGAATACATTTTAATCCAAATTGTGTTCTTATCTGAAATTAATTCTGCATATGTTCTCCCAGGATTGGGGAGGAGGTCCTGACAGGGGGTGGCGTTGGCATTGGTGTTGGTGTGGACAGAATCTGCAGTGTGCAGGATCAACACAACCTTGTTTCACATGTACATTATATCAGACCAAAAGACACTCACTTCAGTGAAAACATTTACATATTTGAACCAACGGAGCGTTTCCCATTTACTGGAGAGTAAAAGCGCTGATGAGCCATTAAGAAAAGTCACAGATTAGCCCAACTGCTTCAGACCAGTTATAGTGCAGAGAACCAGGAGGCCTGTTTGTACAGATACTCCAGGTTCAGCTTCTGTTTAAGACCAAGAGGGATATTCTAGTCGGGTCCCACTCTGCATTAAGCCTCTTCCCTGATTTTGTGTGTACATACTATTGGATGTTTCTTCAATACAGAGAAGAGCTATACAGTGCTGCTCTATATTTTCAAGTTGTGAAGCTAAAGATTTTAAGCACTGGACTTTAACAGTCTCTAAAAAAAGAAAGACTTAATCGTTTGACTGTTTGGCCCAGTTTTGTGAGGTGTTGGAGTTTTCACTTTAAGGTAGGGTATGCAATCTTTTCCAGAAACATTTTTTGTTATACTGGTTGAAAGTCTCTTCACATCCTGATACAAATCAAAAATGTAAGTGGTCTAAATGTAAAAAAATATATAAATATCTTTTGTGGAAGGCACAGGACTAAAAAAGAATCGACCAATCATTGCATTCGGTCCGAATGTAATGAAAGGATGTCCTTCCTGTCTGTCAATATTTATTTGCATACCGCCACGCAACTTGTTCGCGCAGACAATCACACGTCATCAGCGTGGGAACCTTGACGCTGTGCAGAGCGAGCGTGGCTTTGGAGACTCTTGCTAACAAGCTTGCTAACTGCTGGCTTCTCAGGATTGTATACCCTAGCTTTAAACCTTGTTAGTATTCAGAGCTTTAATTGGATCTTCATTGTTCTTCCAAATATGTAAAATGACTAGAAATAATTAGGAAATACTAAGTAAAAGTAAGCCATGCTACTAGAATACTAGAAAAGGGATTGATTGTAATGTGAGAACACAATCTTCAAAGAGATGTAGTATGTGCTTATTTATTTTAAATTCTATGAATAGTATGTGTTCACCCTATGTGGCAAAAAAAATGCTTACAAAGATAATGATGCTTTAGGAGAATACTGGTGTATTTTATTTTGTCACCTCTTCCTCTGTGCTTGACCTTGGTGGTACATTTACCAAGATTGCAAATCATTCAGAGAAACCTGTGTTCTCTTGGACCGGAAAGGTGGCTTATTTTTACTAAGTGCATTGACCAGGACTCTCTGAGAGGATGGAAGTGAACATCTTTCTGATCCCTAGGAAAACTGTGAACCAAAACCTGGACAGATGGTTTTTAATAGTGGAAAAGCATTTTTGATTTCCTGACAATACCTATGATTAAGCCTGGCAGGTTTCCATGGAAATGTGTACCAAAGATCACTGACTAGTTAGTGTAAAAGAATTGACAGGGAGAGTCACAGCGATAAAAAATAAATACATGGATTTAGTCTATTTAAATGGGACTTCCAAATATCACTTACCAAATGTCTCTTCTGAACAATGGTTTACATTGCTCTGTGTCTTTTGATCGCCACGTAAGAGATCGCTGCTGGACAATGGACACCTCAGACAGTGAAGGTTGGTACCGGGGACACCCTTTTCTCCTCAGTCCTGGCTTATGTGGCAAGCTTAATTTGCCATGATTATCAAAATGGGCATGAAAAAATTATATAACCCAAATCAAGCATAAATACATGTATACAGGTTTCATTGGGCTTCTGTCTGCTGCTTTACAATACCATCCTAATAGAGGCTTCCAGTGCTGGAGCTCTGACGCCGTCAAAGGGTCGTCTGGGCATCAGTGCTGTGTTACTGGTGACAGCTTGGCTGGCAGTAAAATTATCAATGGAATTTGTAAACCCGCTGTGGACTAGCATTTTGCCCCTTAATTAAAGTGTTCCAGCAATGAGTTGCCAAAAGGGAGCTCTGGTGTATTTGTCACAATTGATGCCTTCTGGGGTATTTACAGCCGCAATTATTTCTTGCTAATCTGGAATGCTTCAGAATAAAATAAATGTTCTGTCGGCCAAGTTGAAAGTGTGCTCTGTGCTGGAGATCGTAGTCATGGGAAGAAACTGATGAGATGGGATGCTTAGCTTGGCAGTGCATTTGGGGGAGGGGACTGGAAGTGACAGTGGGCGTGTTTGGGCTGTGCTGCTGGTGCCGAGGGTCTAAGCAATGCCCCAGAAAAACGTCTAGCAGAGCAGTCATTCAAGGAAGCTGTATGAAATTGCTACTGTTCTCCTTAATTCCAGCTTCAATGCAGAACCTATCGAACCTGCCGTGTGCCGGAGCCCAGTGAGTCGCCTCTCTGCTGCCCACCGCTCTTTTCTGGTCCATCGTGCTTCTCTGGCGAGACGAGTTGGGATTATAATTTTACGCCTCCACTGGAGGTACGCGAGGTTAGCAAAGCGCTCTGGGGGATGCCAAAAACGATGCGCATCCCTTGATAAGACATTGAGCTGCCTCTCTAGGGGCAGGCATCTCTCACACTTCACAGGCTCTTCATTTCTCTACAAGGGAGAAGAGAAATACGATGGCAACTTCTGTGGTCTGTGCTGCTCTTCAGCCTCCAACTTTGGAGCACTAATCTGTTGAATCAAAAATCCCCCATTGCAGAGGAGGCAAGCAAAGAAAGGGAAGGGGAGGGTGGTCTTGTTTTATTTTTTGTTTTCCTCCCACTGTTACCATCATGTATTCTGATTATTCAGCCGTCAAATTGAACAGTTACTTCAGGTCACTGCAAGTAAAGTAAACAGCACAATTGAGGGTGAACAATAGTACATTATTATTATTGAAGTTCGATAATGACTGAGTAGTTTTAGGTTTTTTTCTTATCAAAGCATAGCAGTCGCTTCTCCCCGTCAATTGGGCTGCAGTTTCTTTATAGACTTCAGAAAATCTAATCATTGCACCTCTTTGGTTGTTGCGTCTCTTTTTCTCTTATTCTTTTATCCCTTATATAATATTTTCGTGCACTTTTGTGTTAACTTCAAACTCATTTAAAAATTCTGCTGACCACTTATGAGGCCATTAATGGTCTTGACACTGATATGTATGTGTGTGTGTGTGTGTGATAGAAATACATTTTTGTCATCAACCACCATGTTAGTTTTTAGTCTGCTTTTTTTTATTTAGTTTTGTTTGCTTTCTGTTTCCTGTCATGGTGTTGGTTTACATGAAAAACAGTAGACATAAAGTAAACTGATCCTTTATTGTGTTCAGTAAAAACAAACTGAGAAAAATGTTGATATGATTTACAGATAGATGACTCTATTCATTGGTGCAGTTCAAGGAAATCAGCTCACTAACAAACAAAAAAACCTAGCCCTTAAAGCTTAATAAGTCAACGTTTCCTATTAGTTTTCGGATCTCATTCCAGGATTATTAGAGATGGTTGTCATCGGCAATGTACACCGACGTGAGCGAGCCATTGTGAAGCTAATAATGAGCTCCTACAGCAAAACACTGACAGTCCTGGGAAGAAACATTTATTGTATGTGTCTAGTGCATGGGATTCTGCATACTGTATGTATGAGTCAGCCATGGCCTTCTAAAAATAAAGCGGTCTGTCACTCTTATTTAAAACCGTGTGCAGTGCAACGTCGGAAGCAAGACGCACTATCGGGTTTGCCATTCAGAAAGCAGTGACAAGAAATCGGGCTGTAACCAAATAGTACTCTCAAAATGACAAAGGTATTAAACTGGAGTACTTAAGCCTGGAGGTGATGATATTAACCTTTTATCCAAATAGATTCAGTGTTTCAGACTAATGCTTTTTCTCCACGTAAAGAAGAATTGCAATTTTCTGCCTGTGTTGGACCTTTGACCAAATGTAATTCAATTGATTTAGCAGCTACCTAGTAATGAGGCATGTGAAGAGTACAGGATAGCAGCCACTTGGGGATTAACACGGACGCTTACTTTGCGGCGGAGAATGGTTTGTTTTATGTTCAGGTGTTCCAGCGCAGTGGGAAATCGGGAGCACACACTTGCAGATGCACAGGAGAGAGTTGTTGCTCTCCCTCACTTACCATTTTCCATGTCAGGGGGTTGTGTGTGTGTATATATCTGTATCTAAAATGTAAAATCTCTCCCAAGATGTTACCACTTGCTTTGATCTACAGCTTTACTTTTCCATGTCATGCCTGCAAAGTTTATGATTTCATCTCCCCATCTTTTATGTGGTCGTCTTGGGATCCATTCAATATATACATGTGTTTTCGTCCACCCATGCAACACCCTGCTAAATGATTGTTTTAATGTAAGGAGATACCCAGATTTGAAGTTCTGACTTGACATCCCACCCTTTTTCAGCATCACAGCTTCCACAGATTCCAGATACACAGCACCGTGTTTGATTCCAGAATAAACAGTTCTCCTTTCCAAATGTCGCTCCTTGTTTATTCAGGCCTGGTCTGTGGGTTTCTCTGTGCAGTGGAGGGATAACGAAAAAGGGGTGGAGGGGGGGGTGCAGGAATAAAACTCACTGACTTATTTATGAACCGATTTTATTTATTCGGAAGTTGTGCAAACACTTCAATATACGTTAACCTTAATAATATCCTACAACACAGCCTGGCTCTAGCACAATACGACTTGCCAAATGTGTGACACTAAACATCCGATCTAAAGCTGCCAGTGAAATAATCCAATTCTCCAGAACCCTGGGGTATTTATTAACGTCAAGCGCAGCTGAAATGGATATGTTTATTTCATGTAATTTGGGTGCTGAGTGTGTACCTGGGTTTGTCTTGTGAAACAGCGCATGCACTGTAAGGACATCATCTAAAATATGCTGTTTAAGGCAGCTGGTGGGAGGCTGTAAATATAATTAGAATCATCTTTTGCTTTCAGACCTGCTTCAGTTGTCTGTAAAGTGGTGGAAAACTCAAACGTGTTGCCAAGCGCATGAAAACCTATAAATTGAAGTGTTGATACCTCTAAATGAAAAATCGCAAGAAAAGATCACCAAAAATGATCGATAGAAACAAGAAACAAACCATCCAAAAATAATAATAATAAAACAAGGTTAACCTATACTGGAAGCAGAATAATGTATTTGTTTGCAGATATCCATCTCTCCACTGCCTTGAATTACATCTCGGATTCAGTATTGTCACCTCAATCCTTATTCACACTGTACTTATTCAGGGTCACAGAATAAATTCAGATTTGCATACATTTCCAGGGCGTTCAAAGCCTTTTGCGTTAACACAGAATACCCTGCTCTGGCTTCAAGGAAAAAACAGCAAATATTTCCCAAGTAACGGTTGAAAAAGATTTGAAAAACCCCAAACCAATTGTGTTTGGCTTTTACCTTTGTTACCTTTTACCAAGTTAGCCGTTTGTAGACAGGAGCTAGAGTTAAATGCTGCAGTTCGTTTCAAATACAGACTGCAAGTGAATCACAACAGGAGTAGCCTGGACTATTGAAGATATCACACTTGTATGAAGACCAAGACCTATAAGGACTCTCCAACTGAAAAGGCCTTTATATGTTTTGTATATATTTACCTTTTTAAGAAATGATGATTGCTTTAATTTTACTTTGCAGTCCTGTCTGCCTTTGCATAACATATCTTTATCAATGTTGAAATATCAACATAGAATAGTACATGTAATTTTACTTTGACAAGTTATATACAAAGTCACTTTCTGGTATCATTGTTTTGTTTTGAGTAAAAAGCAAGGTATTATTATACTTGGAATCTATTTTCTAAACAAACCGCTAATACTCTCTCTGGGAATTAGAGATTCAGGAGTATTGTTCATGCCTGGCCGTCTGTCTTTGTCAACTCTTCGACGTGCCATTAATGCAGTGCTCTGCAATTTATTAGTCAACAAATGTTTGAAGCTTAATCATAGAGGAGGAATTGATCATCCTGTCAAAGGTCGCATTGCTTAATCATGAGAGATACCTGTAAATATGCATAACATATAATTTATTATTACAGTATATGCAACAAATGAAATCAGAAAATCAATAAATGTATTCTTCATCTTTGCCAGCACATCTGTGGAATAGAAATCCAACCAGATGTCTTTTTTTGGAAAGATTTAATTTGCACAGACAATATTGTTTATTTCTACGATTCTTGCCCTTACCCAAGATGACTCATATCTGCAATATAAAATTACAAGAAAGTGCGCAACAGATACATCGTGCAGAAAATGTGCAGTGTTGAGTAAGAAAACAGTTGATTGAGAATTTACAAGAAGTTAAAAGCCTGTCAATAAAAAGGTACATATTTATGAAGAAGATACCTATTTCAGTTTAATATCTTTAACATCTTAACACTTTAAACTTTGTCCTATTTCTGTAATACATTTTTGTAGTCGAAGAATCCTGTTTTAGTTAGTATAGCAGTAGATCCCATTCCCCTGGTGAAAGGCAGGTTTTGCTTTGTGATGCTCTCTAATCCCTGCTGTCTTAATTGCCCCATTCGCTCCTATGCGGTGGTTTGTCTTTCACTGTGCCCTCTTTACAGCGGCTGTGTCTGGTATAAATTTGTCACCAGAGTATGGCCTTGGCTTGGGATCAAACCCAATCCCCATGTGTATATTTAACTTTCTCTCCAAGAGTCCTAATGTAATTATTTTCACAAGCAGTTGGTGGGTTTAGAATAAACATTTAGATTAAAGGGAGGATCTCTTTGTGAGCGTGTGTGTTGTGCGAGTGCGTCTGGGAGTGTTTTCTGCTGACAAGTATTTGTGCTGTAGTGCTGGCATTAGAGGAACGTGGATAACTGTGTTAGTCCTCGACTGACAATGACAACAATAACAACTACAGAAAGACAAGAAAGAATTACTGGGAATTCTGTGCATGGCTGGCAGAGAAAAGCCCTCTTGCAATCTGAACGTCTCACAAAAGCCTTGTTTACAACATTGTGATGGTTGCTAGAATCAGGATTAGACACTGCTTTTAACTGTGGTCTTTTTTGAGCTGTGGAATTAAACATTGTGTTGAAAACCTCTCAGCAGTGTAGTCAGTTGGCGCAGCGTATTTCTGTTTCCAAACCGGTTTTACGGTCAACAGAAACATGACAGTATCAGCAAACAGCTTAATCTTGTTGTCTGCTTGTTGTGTGTTGCAGTGTTTCTTTACCTCTTTGCTATTGCACATTTGAAATTCAGTTCCAGGTGATAGTTATGTACGTGAACTAGGGCATGATCCCAAATTGATGACAGCAATTTGGTGAGAAACGTAACATTGTGCGTTTGTCCGGTTTTCAACACTTAACTTTTTTTTATTTTACTTTCCTTCTTCTATCACGGCTTACCGTTCCTTTCTATATTTTATTCCACTGCACTTTACTACACTCTCAAATCTGTCTTTTACAATGTTATACCAAAGTAAACTCTCATGAGGGCCGCCCTCCTAGTAATTTGAGAAATCTGTAATAAACTACTCTGTAAGCTGTGACCTGCGCTGCTTCCGAGGAAGGAGCTATAGACCAGTCAAAACTGTCAACCGTTGTCATTATTCCATAAAACCCCTCCGTAGATCACAGGTGTCAACGGTCTCTCCGCTCTCAGCACGATTTCAGAGGCCTCCTGCTTGTACGCTACAGCGCACGTACTGCGAAGGTTAATGATAGCTTCCAGCTCCTGCACTTGGACTTAAGCACACGGTAATGACTTTCTGATAGCAGACAAACAGACAGGTGCTGACGGCTCTTGAAGACGAGCGCTCGCACATTTCCTCGTTTAATTTACAGCCTACGAGGCCCCCCAAGAAAAATGGACTTGGAAATGTCAGTTCATTATCTGAACTGCAGTCCCCATCGCAGCAGGGGTTTAAACAAAACTGGCAACGCTATTCACACACTACCAGCACGGTGCGCACAGTCTCAGATTAACTTATAATAACAATAGCGGGGCTGGCGGGGGTTGGCTTGTTTGTTTTTCGGTCATAGACAATGTCTTTCCAATTTAGGCCCAAGTTGTAAGACTCTGAGGCACGTTTTCAGCCACCTATGTGCTACAGTGACTTTCTTCTGATGCCTGTATGCAGTTACAAATCATTGCTTCTCTCTGGTGTCGGTGCGTTCGTGGTCTGAAAGCCTTAACGCGGAGCAGACTCAAGCAAGTCCGTCGTGTGGCATTAAGGGGAAGGAAAAAGAAAATGTTTATGTCGTGAATGCCGGTGCCTTCTGCTGAAATGACAGCTTCATCAGCTCCACTCGACCCTGTGCAACCTGAGAAGTGTGCAGCTTTGCAGGGAGAATTTGCAGTCGCCGCAGGACTCCTCTGAAGCGCATGTTGTGTTTCCATGTATTTATTTCTTTTATTTCATTTTCTCTTTTAAGTTGTTTACAATCTGTGAGAAAATGGTTATTTCTTCATGGGACACTCCTCATGACAAATAAGACAGGTTTTTGCAGTCGGACATGTTGCTTGTTACTTAAACTCAATTAGGTATCAAAGGCCCTTTCCCAAGGAAAATGCCTTACCCCTCTGACTTAACCTTTCCACACCTCCGCACCAGCTGTTTCGGAAATCCATTTCAGTCTCTTTTGCTTTCTATGAGTTCCTTTAGATTTATTTCTAGAGCTGAAATTAACTCTCTCCCACAGCTTGATATACACCTTGGTATACTGCAGAAAATGGTCCTCATTGAAAAAAGCCAGTTGTGAAGGCTTAATATACCAGCCCTAATGGCCCAGACTGCAGAGCCTAGGTTGTTAGATGTCCCCTTCATCTGTAATCCATTAAAAACTAATCAAATGTATACATTTAATAATTTACTTTTATAGATGCATTACAAAGGTCCATGATATTATTAAGTCAATTAATTGTATTTCAGTACACCACTATAACTGAATTGATGTTCAGAGGTGAATTTAAGCATTTATCTTAATATGAACATCTTGTATAAATGTTCAGTACCAGCATAGAATTGACTGTATTCAGCATCGGGTATAAAGGTTTTAAACTGCAGATGAATGCCTTCCTGTACTTTTTATCAATATGTGTTGCTTCAATATCCTTTTTTAAAACAAAAACTGGCTCTAGCATTCTTTCCAGGTAGACTTTGACCAGTTACCCCATCATCCACTGCTTTAAACGTGGTGGCAAGGGTGGCCAACCGTTCTTAGGGCTTGGTTTGAGTTGTAATCCATTTAACTTCTTCTCAGGACTGAGACCAGAAACAAGCTTAGTTTTTCCAGTGGTTATAGAAATGGGCTTGTTAGCAAATGGCCCAGATCTGCCAAATGACTCACTTGCTTGAGTTGCCCTGTGGAAGTTGCTCGGCCTGCTTCTGCTCTGAGATACAGTTGCCTTCCTGTCAGTGACTCTACCCCAGCAGTTCATAATGCTTATTTTACCCCTTAGACTTAGTGAGTCACTTTAGAAGAAAGCATCTGTTACATTACTACTTGTAATTATTACTATTATTTCATACTTGGAAAGCCAGCTGTTCTCCAGTCCCGTGGTTGGATACCTCCTGCATTATGGATGTTGTAAAGACACTGGCCCCTGTCAGAGCTGCGCACCGATCGACGCCATGCATAATGCTCTTATTATTATGGACTGAATCCGAACAGCTTTTAACACCAGTTTAAATTCCAGTAGCCCTTTCAGGTAGCACTGATTTGTAATTAAGACATGCATTATAAGTAATTACTCCTGCGATGTCTCATTATGCACTGTTTTTATATCTGCTCTTTATGACGGTGGTATAACATAATGTGGCATCTCTCATTAACCCCCCAGTGCTTCCCAGCGCAGCTCTGATCTCGTCTGAGCATGGAGGCTCTTTGGGACCAAGGCAAATAAAACGGAGAACAATCGAGCCAGTTTTAAACATAAAACATATAAAAGCCAAAGCAATAGGAGAACAATGCCTAGATTCCATCTATCTTGTCTTCAACGGCGGAATAAGAGAGAGAGGGTCATTCCTCAGAGGCATCCGTTTCTCTGATAACTGATAACGTGTCCCGGAGCTCTTGTACTTTGCATTGTTGTCTTGTTTTTCATCTGTTTACAGGCACACACATGCCACACGTTTCGCAATGGAAATGAAAAGCCCCTCCCAAACCGAGACCTTGTCCTTATCGTCGCTGCCTCCTTTTCTTTTTTTCTTATTTTTTTTATATTTTCTGATGGGTTTTCTTTGATCTAGCCAACACCGTATCCAATGGGACAGCCTCAGAAAAAAGCCAAGGTTTCATTTTGCTGCCGTGCAGAAATGGATGTGCCAATTCCCCCATTGCCCCTATCCCAAAGAGATGCAATACAGAAGAATAGAAGAAAGAAGAAAGTGTATTTATTAAAGATGGCCAGCTGGATGTCTTTTTTTTTCAGTTTTTCTTTATTATGATGACTTTGTATGTATTCCCCTCTGTCTGTTTGTTATTGCGGCTGGTGATGGCCCCACATCAGTCACTGAGCGATGTCCCTCAGTAACTATAAGTTAGCAGTCAGTGCGGTTTGGATTTAAATCTCTGTCTCTTCTCTTAATGAGCACTGTTCTAACCCATTATTATCTCCTTCCCTCAGGACAGCACACTCCATATGGCTGAATACCAGTCCTAGATGCATTAAATATTGAGTATTGGGGGGAAAAGGAACATTAAAAAAGTCTCCCTGTAATTGGCTATTGTTTGTATATATATATATATATATATATATATATATATATATATATATATTATTTTTTTCATGTGAGTGTTTGTCTGAGAAAAAATCCCCAAAGAGCTGGACTGCTTTGTTTTTTTCTTGTGCAGAGTTGGTACATGCAAGATCAACTGGCCCAAGGAACGCTGCTTACTTCATGGCTTTTGGCCCAGAAAGTGGGTTTCTGAACAGCAATCGCCGAATTAAAATTTCTTTAAGGTCTTAAATGGGGTAGAGTCGAAAGCCAAGTTTTATTTCTATCTCTTTTTGCGGAGAGAACGGGACTATATCCCTCTGTCTGCTTCTCCCACTCCCTCTCTCTGTCTTCCTTAATCAACATCCTTCTTCGCCTGTCATTGTGTCATCTGTTTCATTATCATGTGAACCCCATTTCCTCTGTGCATCTGTAAATGGACTTCAACCTGGCAGGATGAGTTTGGAATATATATGTGTTCTTGGGGGAATTCAGACTTGGCAGCCTTGGAATATGTTTCACCTGAAAGATTTCCATGGAGGGAGGGTCCCTCTTTAATAATCGTCAGCATCATCTTTATATGCATCAACGTTTCCCAAATCCTTGCACCATGAAATAAAAGACTAGATACAAAATACTTTAAAACTACAATAATAAACAAACTATTAGAGGATGCCAAGGGTACAAATCTGTTTTGAATTTTGTTTTGAATTCACCGGTAGTCTCTAATTTCCTTTGTGATGGGACTTCCCCAGTCAAAACCTTGTACAGTGCCCTATGGTCTATAGTAGACAGCCTATGGTTAGGGATATCCTTATAATTGGGACAGTGTTTTCGGACAGCTACCAGTAATGTTGACAGACTCGTTCATGTGAAAGGAAGCAGCTTCATAACACTTCAGAAGAAGTGAGGAAAAGGTTTGGAGAAGATCATACCAATGTCACACTGTTAAATTACTTCTATTACACTTTTTATTGTGTTCTGTATCTCTCTCTCTCTGCGGGGTCTTTGACAATCATCCATGATATCTTTACAGTGTGTGTAAATCATATGGGAATTTAAATACGTATCTGAAGCCCACAATATAAGGTCAGGGTATGTGATGAAATGAAAAAAAAAATTAAAATGCCAACATAAAACACGTAATAAAAAAACTTTTGATGGATCATATAACCACATATATACGTTTTTCATCTTATACTATTCGGGGCATATTTTGAATTTAATGCTTTCTAATTGACCTTAAAAATTAACTATTAATTAGTGACCAATTATTGAACCGTAGTTTATTTATCCCTTCCCTGATTATGGTACACAGAAATCTCTACATTTTACAATTACAATTCCTGATGCTATTTTAAATGTCATTCTTCACTTACTTTTTTCTACCTTGCAAATCAGTTACTTATCCTCTGCTTAATCACTTTAATGCTGACAATTCTCAGGTTTCAAGAGACTGATGCGATACAAAATCTTTTAAATTGTCGGTTCGGTCCAGCACAGCATTTAAGGTTCCTCTGTGACCGTTATTAATTGCTGTATTAAGAGATACCTACCTTTAATTAAGAATTGGGGGAGTCTTAACAAAGTCTGATTGCAGCTTAAAGGCAGGGGAAGGAAAACTAAAAAAAAGGAACTAAAAGAGAAACTGTTAACATAATACAATCTTACTCCATCTGTTAAAATACCAATTTTGTAAGTCTTGGGGCTGGTTTAACACCCACATTAGCATTAGTTTTGGACTGTCCAATTAAGCAGGTTAGGCCGAGACCAATACTAATCATGTTCCAGGAAACCAGCTTTAACTCCTCAGAGAATGAACCTCACCGAGTTAATAGTTTCCGCCACCTGCTGTCAGATGACCTTTGAACTCCTAAAATGATAGTCCCTGTCATGGGGCTTGAAGAAGAGCACAGCACTCCAATCATTCCTTCAGCTTAATTAAATTAATAGTCTTCAGTCTGGCTTTCGCCACACTGTCCTGTCCTTCAGAAAGGATATATATATATATATATATATATATAAAACACTAAGAGCCTGTTCTCACCACAGCCATTAAGCTTCTCCTGGATGTCTTCCAAGAGGTTTCGACTGTGGTCTACAGGCCAGAGGAATTCCAATGTAGGTCAGGAAAATATGACCTGACTTAATTCACCTTGAATGGCAGACTTAATTAGGTTTGTCAAATCTCTCCTGCCAAAACATGGATGAACTTTTGACAGCCAGGTGAAACTGGAACGCTTTGAAAAGATAAGATCTTAGCATAATAGGAGCAGAATAATGATACAGCGTCTGCTCCACAGACCCCTAGTGCTGTTATTGTTGTTATTATAACAATTATCGTTCAAAAGAAGACATTTTAACAGGTCGGACTCTGCATTCAAGATGAGCTGTGATTTTGTTCTGCACATTCACTGGTCTGTCTTCCTCTTTAGTGAAACCTTTCTGAAGGAGTCCATGTTGCCGGCTAAATATGCTGACTTAAACAACACATGGTTAGTCCATTTGCCCCCATTATTTCTGAGGATTGCATTTACAGTTGGGTAGATTAAGGCAGCTCTGTGTGTGTGCGTGTGCGAGCGCACTTAACTGCCGGTCTGTAATCATAAACCAAAAAGCACGGTGTACTTTTGTACTGTTGATCTGCCCTTTAAAAGCAGATACTGATTTTACATATTCTACACAACCAAAACGAATTTAGAAGTCTTAAATGACACTAGGGAAAAAAAAAAACATTTTAAAAGAAGGGGAATAAAAGAGCCAAAATCATCTTGAAAGAAAGCCTTTTCCAGTAGAAGGTTTGGCCTGTTGTACTGCAGATTGTGAACCTCCGATTCTAAGCATTAAAATGAATACCTTATACCTTATGGAAATTAAGCACGTTTGACATTTTAGGCATTAAAGGAAACATGAACATAGCCTGGAAATGTGCTTTCCTTCTGTAATTAGATCAGTCTGCTTCACTTTGAGATTCAATTTGTTACTTCTGAATTTTCTCTCAATTAAAGACAATTAAATAACTGTTTTCATATGCCTGGCAACATCTGCACTTGATGTGTTTGCTGTTGGCCTTCAAAAGGCAATGTGCAGTCATTCCTCTTTGTGATACATATATAAATATATAATTAAGCATCAGCATGACTGGCAGTGTTTAAAGAAGGACTGGGCTTAAGTGCTTAAGTGTTGAGCAAGGCACATTCACAAGACACCAGCAATGGTCACATGATGTTATTCTTCGTGGATTTGATTTCAAAGCCAAGACGTTTTTTCGAGAAATGAAGGGAAGCTAAAGTAAGCAAGAGGAAAAACTTTCACGAAGTTCTAATCCAAGTGAACCAAGCAGTCTTCATGACTTAACAATATGATTAATATTCCGGCACACAGTGGGAAGTAATGAGAACACATCAATTTTGAAAGTGGCCAGGGGGCATGCAAATACGCTACGAAGGAGCTGCCTGGATATTTGAACAGACACTGAATGTTTATCAATTGACATAGATTATGAGATGTTGGTTTGTTTCCTACATTAACTAAATCAACCATTTTTCTCGGCCCAGCTTTCACTGCACTGTAGGTACTCAGTGGTGAGAGTGTAAATCTTTTCATTTTCTTTCCTCCTGCACTAGAGTCTTTAGAGACGTGCTTTGTAGCTGAGATCTCTTTGGTTATTGTTATAAGCAGCTTTTATAGAGCAGTCTCAACAACTTTGTATTGTACCATCCGGCAGAAAGAGAGGAACTCGTTTACAGGCCTGACATATAGCTGGAATTATCCCCATTGTACTGCCTGTTAAATGCTCAGACGACTTCTCTGCTTCTTAGCATTGGTCTTTTTTTTTTTCTTCAAGGGGAGAGCTTGCATGTGTATCCAGAAGCAGCTGATTTGTCTACAAAAACAGAAGGACGGTCTTACTTTTTTCAAGGAGACAAGGGAAATACCATTAACTATGTTCTTAATAGGAACCTTAAACAGTTCTCCCTTCGAATGCAGAGTCAGACATCTCAATTGACTGGAGAACTCGATAATTTTGACACAAGAATGTCAATAAAATATAAAGTTGGGGCTGTAGGTGAATATCATCCTACCCACATTCAGGAAGAATTCATGGCTATTATTTGAGGTCATTAGTGTGAAGTGTTACCGGTCTTCTGAATGAAGGCCCAGGTGCAAAAGTGTTTTGACCTATAAAGATACTTTGGAGGACAACAAAATAACCAGAACCCGTTTTTATTAACTTATCAACTAAGACAATGTGGACAATGCTGTCAGCTAATTAGCTGATTGAGAAAAAGCTATAATTCACTGGCCTTCGAGCAGCTTACTTATGTTGGTTCAAAGTGTTTTTGCAAGGTGTCCAACATTTTAGTCTGGCCGTTTTTTGTTAGTGTTTTAGAATTTATTGTACTGCAGATCTTTTGAATTAAACGTTTGGAAGCATAGTAGATTGCTATGCTTCTCACCTTAAACACCACTTCTAATGCTTTTAATTGGCATCATCAACATCGAGTGTCCTCTGCAATCTGGTGGCTGGCTCTGTCCGTTCTCCTGAGCTCTCTTCCTTTGAAGTCCTTAGTAGATCTGTTATTGTTACTCCTGTCCAGTCCCTAATGCTGTCCATCCGCTTGGTTTGCTTTCCACCTCTGGTTCCTTCTGCCAATCCTGCTAATATGTTGCATGGCTGAAACTAAAATCTTGAAACTCAAATATTTAAAACAACGGGAAACTGCTAGTAGGAAAGTCCTGAAGTGTTTGTACCTCAATGCCAGGAGTATAAGGAACAAGGTGTTAGACCTAGAAGCCACAGTGCAGGTGTGTGGCTATGATGTTGTAGGAGTGACAGAAACATGGCTTACAGAAAATGATGGGTATAAATACAAGTTGAAAGGATACACACAGTTTAGGAGGGACAGGCAAAATCAAAGAGATGGTGGGGTAGCATTATATGT
This sequence comes from Amia ocellicauda, assembly GCF_036373705.1. Classification (NCBI taxonomy): domain Eukaryota; kingdom Metazoa; phylum Chordata; class Actinopteri; order Amiiformes; family Amiidae; genus Amia; species Amia ocellicauda. Next base: position 21,525,798 of record NC_089866.1, on the reverse strand, counting down.
CAAAAATGACATTGAGGCAGAACTCAAATTAGATCCCAGTAACAAAACAGAATCTTTGTGGGTTAAACTTTTGAACAAGACATCCAGAGGATTAGTGGTAGGAGTGTATTACAGACCACCCAACCCAAACATAGACTGGGAAAGCCCAGTCGGGACTACAGAAGCAGAAATAGAAATGGTTGAGATGGTAAATGACTGCTTTCTAACTCAATTTGTCAGGGAACCAACCAGAGAGAGCGTATGCATTGACTTGATATTTTCAAAAGAACAAGATAGAGTCAGGGGGACAGTAGTTAGAGAACCAATGGCAAACTGTGATCGCAATATGGTTAGCTTTGAGGCATTCTTTCAAAAAACAAGGACCAAGTCTAAAACAATGATCTACAATTTTAGAAAAGCAAACCTTGAAGGTATGAGGCGGCATTTAGAAGAGGTAGACTAGAGCACATTGGATACAAATTCAGTTGAAAATGGATGGTTATATTTTAAGAATATACTACTTGAGGCTCAGGAGACATTTGTACCAAAACTTAGCATATTGAGGACCAAAAAACACTGGCCAAAATGGTTTAATAGAGGTATGCAAAAAAAATATCAAGAGAAAGAAAATGTTGTATAGTGCATACAAAAGGGATAGAGACAAAAAAAATACATAGAATATGTTGAGCTGCAAAGAGATGTTAAGAAAGGTATCAGGAAAGCAAAGAGGGAAATAGAAAGAAACATAGCTCTTGGAGCTAAAACTAATGCAAAGAGCTTTTTTCAATATTACAACAGCAAGAGGTCAATAAAGGAGGAAGTTAAACAGATAAAGGGCAAAAATTGAAGAATCCTGGAAAACTAACAAGATGTGGTAAATGTTCTGAATGAGTATTTCACAGAGATTTTTACAAAAGAAAAAACAGATAACATGCCACAGGTTAACAATCAGTCCAGTCAATCCCTAAGAGAGATCAGCATAAATGAGGAGGAGGTACTAAAGGGACTAGCAGAATTAAATACAAACAAATCACCTGGGCCAGATGGGATATTTCCAACAGTACTTTATTTACAGGCCGCTAAGTCAAATATTCCAAATGACACTTAGAACAGGGGATGTGCCAACTGACTAGAAGACAGCAAATGTCATACCAGTCCACAAGAAAGGACAAAACTGAGCCAGGAAATTACAGACCAATCAGTCTCACCTGCATTACTTGTAAAATGTTGGAAAAAATGATTAGACAGAAAATAGAGCAGCATCTTAATGAAAACCATATTCTTGGAGATAGTCAACATGGGTTTAGACGAGGCAGATCATGTCTTACTAATTTATTAGAATGTTTTGAACATGCAACTGCAGCTGTAGATCATGTGAAAGCATATGATATGATATACTTAGATTTCCAAAAAGCTTTTGATAAGGTTCCACACCAAAGGCTGATCCTCAAATTGGAAGCTGTAGGTATTCAGGGTAATGTAAGTAGATGGATTATGAACTGGTTGATGTCTAGGAAACAGAGGGTGTCGATTAGAGGAGTCACTTCTAACTGGAGTGAGGTTGTTAGTGGATTTCCACAGGGATCAGTACTAGGGCCTTTGCTTTTTCTAATCTATATTAATGATCTGGACTCTGGGATAGTTAGCAAACTTGTCAAATTTACAGATGATACTAAAATAGGTGGCTCAGCAGATACAATCTCGGCAGCACAGGCTATTCAAAGGGAATTAGATAATATTCAGTTGTTGGCCGACACCTGGCAGATGAAATTCAATGTGGACAAGTGCAAGGTAATACACGCAGGTAACAAAAATGTCCACTATAATTACACTATGGGAGGAATAGAACTAGATGAAGTAACGCATGAAAAAGACTTAGGAGTCTATGTGGACTCCTCACTTTCTCCATCCAAACAATGTGGGGAAGCAATAAAAAAGGTAAACAGAATGCTAGGGTATATTGTCAAAAGTGTAGATTTGAGCACAAGGGCAGTGATGTTCAGACTGTACAATGCGCTAGTTAGAGCTCATCTGGATACTGTGGACAGTTCTGGGGCTGGTTGCATAAAACTATATTAGACTGGTCTATACCATTAGACTGGTCTTAATTTGACGATTAGTAATTGTGTGCTGTATTTAGCACTTTTGTTTTGCTATTTGCTATCCTAATTCGCCCTGGTTCAGGGTGCATTGCAAAGGAATACATAATAATAATAATAATAATAATAATAATAATAATAATAATAATAATAATAATAATAATAATAATAATAATAATAATAATAAACTTTGTGCTGCTTTGCGTTTCATTCACGGATGTTTCCTCTTAAATTAGCATATTATTTAATCGTTTCTCCCGTCTTTTACAGACCGCACAGCACACACACAACAGTTTGACAATGTTAACTTTTTCTTAATTTTATCCCACACCTTGTGTTTGAATGCGTTAGTGAAAGTTTCCGAAAATGGCTCCCAATTGATACATTTCTCTACATTATATTTTAATAACTAGCATAGATTATCAGTTAACTGTGATCATCGCTGTTTTAGAGAAACCATGTCCGCCATGTTTTTTTTTTCTTCAGGTGTCTTAAAATTCCCAGAATGCAGTGCGTAATTGACTTAGTAAGACCAGTCTAAGACCAGTCTAAGGAAAGACTGTTTTATGTAATGATCTTAACGGAGTGTCTATCGTTAGTAGGACTTATTATCATACTAAGACAAAGACTTTGTCTATGTTTATGCAACCGGCCCCTGGTCTCCATACTTCAAGAAGGATATCGCTGCTCTAGAGACAGTTCAGAGGAGAGCAACCAGACTTATTCCAGGTCTGAAGGGAATGTCCTACTGAGAGACTGAGGAACTGAACCTTTTCACCTGGAACAGAGGAGACTACGTGGGGACTTGATTCAAGTCTTCAAAATCATGAAAGGCATCGACCACATCAAACCAGAGGAGCTTTTCCAGACCAGCAGGGACACACGGACCCGGGGACACAAATGGAAATTGGGCTTCAAGGCATTCAAAACAGAAAAAAGGAGAAACGTCTTCACACAGAGAGTAGTCACAATCTGAACAAACTCCCCAGCAATGTGGTTGAAACTGAACATTTGGGAACATTTAAAAATAGACTGGATAGGATCCTTGGATCACTTAGTTATTAATGGACACCAAATGAGCATGATGGGTTGAATGGCCTCCTCTCATTTGTAAACTTTCTTATGTTGTTATGTTCTTATGTTCATGCCATGTGTTCGAAATGCTTTGATTTTCTGACTGCGGTGGTCTCTATCATTTACCCCGCCTTCCCTGCCCTTTGTGACCTGTCTGTTGCTCTTAATTAGCAGCCATAAATAAAGGGAAAGAAGGGCAGACAGAAGTCAAGTGTGGTGTCTGCAAATCCATGGACAGTCCATCCAGACTTTCCATTTAAACAGCTTGTTTCTACGTTCCTTTGTGAAAGCAAACCACAATCACATGTAGAGATTGCTTCTTCGCCCTTCTTATCATAAGACAATCCTATCAAAGATTTCAGCCTCACTATACCTTACCATTGAGCCCAGCGCCTCACCCTAAATTGCAGGGAATTACACGGCTGCCCACTGGAGCTAAGATGACACCACCAAATTGATTTCACTTATGACTTCACTTCACTTTAAGCCAGCGCTTCAAGAGGTACAAGCCAGTAAATTGCAAAGTAGTCCACAGATTCACCCACACTGAATTAACAGCCTGCCTGGCCTTCAAATTCATGCTTGACTGTATCTGTCTAGTGTCTGGCCCAGTATTAGAGATTGAGTTCAGCAACTCAATTCCATCTGTTCCAGTTTTGCTCTGTCCCAGTCGTGGGCAGGTGCGTCTGCTACCTCACATTTGCAGCAGAGGCAAAGGTGTCACAGCTCGCCATTTTATGTTCCAAAATATAATCTCAAAATGTTTTCTTCTCTCAGAAGGGCTGAAACACACTACCTTGTGACTTTTCTGTCTCTTTTTTTTACTCCCTCATTGTGTTTCTGTGATCATATTCACTGTGAAATGCCAACACGTTTTCAAGACCGTGTCAACTTAGTGCTGTTATACAACTAAACACGCACCGTCTCTCAGTCTGAACTCATAGCCTCAATATGTAACAAGTAGCATATTAATTTTACACAGAGGTTGACAGAGAGAAACAGATTAAACTGCAAACTTTATATTTCCTCCTATGCTGCCACAAATGACAGTAATGCATTTTTCTTTCCCCCCTCTAATATCATGCCAGTCACATTTCTAATGAGAAAATTGTATATAACTGTGAACATAGAATAAATGTATTCTGAAGGCACTGTACATATACAGTCATTTTTTTCCTTTTTTAATCCAGGTAGAGATTTCAGTCAGATGTCCATAGCTCTAAATGCAGTGCAGTTGTGCAGTTCCACCACCGTAAACTCTTCTTGTTGTCTTTGTGGATGACATACACCGATTAAGAACATCCAGTGAACAGGTCACACAATGTGTTTGAAATATTGCTTTGGAAGTAGTTCAGAGTAGAATACTACAAAGGAGTCCAGAGAAAATAAGACATATGGAAATGGTGAGAGGTTGTGACCCAGCCGCACTGTATCTTTTGAGCGAAAAGATCTTGTTATATTCATAAATCTGCTGAGCTGTGTGTTGGATGTATGTGTTGGAATATCTATCAGTGCACAAGGACATGTCTTTGATTGTGTATTCAGTGTATATTCCCACCCACATGCACCCTGAAATGTTGTTTATTACAAATCACAATCTGGGAGAATTAGCTTGCCTTCAGCCAGCATTTCAGTCTCTTTTTGAGAGGACTGAAAGATCTGCCAGTCATTTGCATTTGTCAATAACACGTTCAGCCACCGGGCGACAAACTTCATTTTGTTCATTTTTATTTAAAAAATGGAAATGCAATCACATCGGGAAGAGCGATTTATCCGACTGGATGCATTTTGTTTCCCCTTTGCTTTGCTTTTCATGTTTTTTTTTGTACAGGAAAATATAGAGGATGACATAAAGAGAATGAAACCAGGGTTTGATTACAGAGTTAAAAAAAGATTACAAGGCTGTCGAAGAAATTACTGGCTGACACTCTTATAACTCATGTTTTCAATCCTTTGTGTTTTTCCGGGCTAAATTGCATATAATCCCCCATTCACAACACACAAAGCTGAAGACATATGACATTAAGACATGTGCTTTCTAAACCTGACCTGCACGAATAGTAATTTTCTGCAAACACCTGTGAAAAGGAATGCTATAAAGCCTAGGTTACAGCTTACCGCTCCTTAGCAATGTCTGTGGCTTTAATAGATGGCAAAACACTCATTCACATTGTGGTCTTTCGTGAAAAATGGAGGTACTGCCAAGTCCCTTTCTGGTCCTATTGATGTTGCAGCTTAGGTTTAATGAGGATGTAGTAATTCAGTGCGCAGGGTGCTCGATTTTCATTATATTCCTCACACACAAGGGCAAGTCTGAGGTGCATTAGTATTTCTGGAGTAACATCTTACTCTAAAAGGGTATACTGGAAGCTTATTGCAGATTCGTCTCTAGGGCTTTGACAATCATGAGTGCCATTAAGAAAACTTTGAGGGATTGTAACAGATCAATTGTAATTTTGCTAAATTAGCTCAAGGTTTTTAATAGCCATGAGTCCCCAGAGTGCTGTGTAGAGTTGGGAGGAAGATGGTGTGGATCTTCTTTTTTCTTTCTCTTTTTTTTTTCAACAGTAAAAAGATCTAAGTGTGTTGTCTCCGAGCCTATTGTGGCTGTTAAATAAGACATAGGGCAAGATAAGCAGTTTAATTATAGCATGAAAAGGATTCTGCACAAAATATTGCTAAGGCCTGGACCCTGAATCACAAATTACAAACTTGAACTCTGTTGTGTTGTGCTGTGTTGTTAATAAGCTACAGGTGTTGAATTTGGGATTCGATGGAAGGGCAAAGTTGTTGTTGTTGTTGTTGTTGTTTTGACTTGGTATAGACCTAAGACTCATAGAACAAAGAGTTTTGACAGATTCACTTCATGCCGGATAATGTTCCCTATGAATTGTTAATAAGAGCTTAGTAATGTCCTGAGGAATTGTAATAAGGGGCAGCTACAGAGCAATTTTTATAAATTGAAAACCAAGCCGTAAGTGATGTCTCATGCACAATAAACTGCTAAGTGACCATTTGTACCGCAGGTAAAGACCATTATTCAAAGTTGACAACGGAACTTTAAATTATGCATGTCTCGTTTTCTGCTTGTTCAACCTAGGCAGAGCTAGCAGTTGGGGCATGATTTTTGCTGAAACTAACCAATGTTTTTCAGTAAAATCACATCTATATTAAATAAAAAATGTAAAGAACTTAGGTGAGGTACAGAGTCAGGCTGTGTGCCAATACAGTAATTGTTGGAATTCATCCAATTCCATTCCAGCTATGTTATAACTAACATATTTAGATTAAAGACAACAAACTATCCCCAAATGAAGAGAGTTTTGTCCCCTCACTGTCCTATTGCTTTCAATGCATTTTGAAGTGATGCTGAATATACTACCACTTGATGAAGATGTGGACATGTACAGTATATGCTGAATAATGCTCTCTGTACCTGTAGTCCTCTGATGATTCTTGTGTAGAATAAATATTTGTACTGTATGTCTTTAATTAAGGTGTAATATCAGCTTGAAAATGAAAGGAAAATCTATACACATATATGGTGCAGTGCTGGGTGGGGCACAAAATGGCTGCCAAGAAGGAAGGAATAAGTAGCTGGAAGCACCTCCTGTGGGACTCCCCTGATTGACCTGGTTCCTGGATAAAAGCAGGAAGTCAACATGCCTTCTCTCGTTCAGGGAGACAAAGAAGGCAGCGTCACGAAAACTAGTAACTGACCTTTTTGTTTTGGACATTTACTACAGATTAAGATTTGGCTTTGTGTGTTCAGTGTGTTTCTTCGTGTTTCGTTTGTAGGGAGGGACTGAGAAGAAGTTCTCATGGTGCCAATGTATATATAACAAATGAATGGTTCAAATCCATGGATGCTGAGGAGCATTTCTTATGTAGAACATTTCAGTGACTTCGGTGATTTAAAGCATTTTGTATTGAAAAGACTGAAGGATGTGCTAACTTGTGCCCACCACTAACTATATAAGTCACTTCTGCTTCCTTATAGCACACGAGCACATTGCTGCTCCCACTGAGTGTGACGGGGGAATTTGGCTGTGAGACACGTCAGCCGGCTTAATTTGGTAATGCTCTGGCATTTATCTGCATCAGTGTGGGATCTCACTGAGCCCTAGGAGAAGAGCAGACAGTCCCCACAGCAAAACAAAACCGACTAGACGCTGCACGGTGGAGTTCAGTAGCTAGTATTGAGAGTTACATGAAAAGACCAGAAAATAAATAAGCAACAGTCTGCCAATCTAATCCTTGAGACTGAGCCAGTGCAAATGATATTTCAATTCCTTCTTATTTTTATTTCTTTTAAAGATTGATTTCCTTCTTCAGTGTGCTAATTTCAGGTACTGTGGTTCTTAAGCAGCTCGACAAGCCTCGAAACCTCTCAACTTTAAACACAGATCATTAGATTATCGATTCTTCATTTTATGGGTACTGTTTCATTGTGCAACCAGGTCGACGGTGATTAATAGAGGCCAATACAGAGGACGTGTATTTTAGTGAAGTGAAAGGTTTCAAATTGCCACCCTTAAAAAGTCACTCTCCATAGCAGCTCCAAATTAAAGCCAGCAGGTTGGGCAATTAAAACATGTGTACTTTTGTTCTTTAGTCCGTACCCATTGAGCTGAACGAGCAAGTTTACCCGAGATAGCATCCAGTTCCCTCAACATTTTTTTTCAAATAAGAAGCTTCACTATGGGAAACAATTGTTGTTGTTTCATTCTGCTGTTGATATTATGTTATTCTACCTATCAATTTAATTAAGTGAATAACTCAACTCTCTATTTCCATGTATTGTATTATTATATTAGTAGTAATATTCACACCATCATTGGATATCTGTGGAAGCGTACTCTGTTTTTTGGGTTTTAGTTATTTACTTATGTAAACGGTAACCAAAATATATATATATATATATATATATATATATATATATATATATATATATATATATATATACAGAGAAAATCCTGAAGCTCTGGTCATATTGTCCTGCAACATTAAAATGATGCATGGAAATATCACTGTCAAAACCTTTTCTGTTTTCCTGCTAATGAAAGTAAGTAATTAAAACAGGATCAGTGTGCAAAAACAAAGTAGAATGAGTCACTGATCCCAGAGTGCCAAAACCGCAATACTCATATTAATTTCACACACCCCTCCCCAAATGTATCTTTTATTTTTCCTTAAAGAAATGCATGAATACAAATACCATGAAAAAAAGCAATAGGATGGGAGCAGCTTTGCAGGAGTATTTAATATTTCCTGTGCAAGCAGCTATTTTTGTTTTTTATTATCTGATTTCTTAGCAGACACCCTTATCCAGGATGACTTACAATTGTTACAACATTTGTACACATTTATACAGCTGGGCATTTACAGGAGCAATCTAGGCTGAGCTCAAGGGTACAACAGCAGTGCCCCCCACCTGGGGATTGAGCCCACAACCCTCCACTCCAGAGCCCTAACCACTACTCCATACTGCTGCCTGCTATCTGGTAGAGGGGTAAGAACATAATCTCCCGGAGAAGTACAGAGAATGACTTACTGACTGCTGGTACAGTTCCAATAAAAAATATTTATTTATATCATGGCAGACAGGAGTGCAGAGTATTTGGTCTTGGCTTCAAATGGCTGATAAAGATATACAGCCTTGTGGTTTTAACCAGTTTGACCATTAGGTTTGCTCAGTTATAACCAGTCTAAAACCCATTCCCCTTGAGGTTTTCAAGCACAGACCAGATGTTTCTCTTGCTTTGGAATTCAGTAAAGCAGCCATTTCTAAATGTAACATTTTGGTGTGTACTTTGTTTATATATATTGTACTATTTCTTACATAAGCAGCCTATTATGATGGGTTAGTCATATACTTGCTCCTCCTATGACGCAAGCGTATTTTGTTTAAAAGTGTACCTTATTTAAATGTGTAACTAGTCAGCTTGCCGATATGTGTTAATGGAGTGAGAATGTATCTATCTGGTCCTTAAGTATTGGTTTAATTAGTTTTGACAAAGCTCTGGCGACTGAAACGTCAGCCTTTTCCCTAATACATTTCCTGGAGAGGAGTTTGACGCATGAGTGGGAGACTTTTTCATGTTTTTCTACATTTCCCAGTAATCAATAGTAGCTCATTTCCAAAGTGGCCGAGGTGATCATTGGAAGGGGGTGGGTGTTAATTCCAGACCCATTCCCTGCTCTCCGTTGCAAACAAGCTAGGTAGCAGACAGCATTCGAAGCAAATCATATCCCAAGGTCAGAGAAGAGCAATCCATATTTCTATGAAAATTACCTGCAGGATTCATTCGGGGGGAGTCCTGAGTGACTCAAAGATACTCTTAAAGGAACCTTGGAAGTAGTCAGGATATCTCTGGAAAGTCAGCAAGTGTTGTTTTTGATATTTTTAGGATGCTTACGCCAACTGTTCACTTATATCAGTTGCACTCTTGTCATGCTGCGGGGTCTTTCTGCATCCCTCACAACAATCTGGGCTCAAGAGCCTTGACAATAGTACCGCGATAAATATCTTGACAAGGCCTCAGCCTATGACCCAGCAGTGACAGGGGCATTATTCTAGACTACAATAGGATTTGGAGCCGTGGTCCTGCCAAGTAGAAATCGAAGTATTGCTGTTGGTGACAAGGAAATCTCACTATTGCACAAATTCCTAATTTAAGGATTCTTCAAATAACGAGAGGGGAGGGGTAGCCAACATGGAATAGCATGAATACCAACAGAAAAAAAAGAATAAGATAACAAAAAATAAAATTCAGAAAATAATAGATGCTGTTTGATCCTTCTGCTGTCTTCAAACAGCATACAGTGTACATTGAAGTAACCGCAATCAAGGGGAGAGCCCCAAAGCATCCCCTTATAAATCTGTCTTATAATTAATGGAGTGCTTCTAAAGGGTTACTCACTGGCCTACTGGGAAATATAAATCAAGATCTCTTTTAACTGCAGCTATGGAAACTGCGAATGTGATGTTGTTAGATCTGAGGATCTAAACCGATTTGGGCTTTTGGAGTGGTTGCATTAGAGGATTGTATTGAGCACTGGTTTAGTTATTAATAGAATGGATTTGGATACTGTGTGTATTTGTTTTTTTTTTGGGGGGGGTGCATTTTCTTCAGTCCATTATAGGGAGAAGCACAAAGTAGCTCAGCATGTGTGCATTCTGTGATGTATTTTCTCCTCCTTCATTCCCCACGCACCATTATAGAGACATGTTCGAGCATGGTGCGTTCATCGTAATAAACTCGATGCGGTTTTCCGTTAGAATCAGAACTGATAGCCTTGCTGATTGTGTTTCCAGGTCTGCAGTCGTTGGCGATCATAGAAATTGCCTATTTGCCAACACCTAAATGTTGATATGCTAAACAGACAGTTCAAAAGATTTAAGACACCTGCCTCCCTCCGGTGCAGATCTTTAACCCTGTGTTCCTGCCATTTGTGTTCATGTCGGGACTAAATTAAATGACAGAATGACTTATGATGCCCAGTGCAGGTCCCGTCGCGGTACCCTTGAGACTTCATCCCCACGTGTGCGCCTTTCACTACAGCTACTAAAATGCATTAAGGCGCAGCAATAAACCTTGAGTGGGAAATGCATGATTCAATCCAGCTCCCCTCAATAATTCTTCCCAATTCAACCGTTGGTGAAGTATTGGGACTATACCTCAGCACACAAGAAATGAAGTAGAGCTGAAGTTGAAATTATTGTAATTACCTTCCTCACCGGTGAGGACACATGTCACACATGTATTCAGGAGTTCAGTTCTAGTTGTTTTTATGACCCAAGACCAGGTTTCCTTGTGACAGCAGCCCGATTAGAAAAGATTTCCTTATAGCACGGATACTTTATGACCCCAACAAGGCAGACTCTGTGACTGTAAAAGTTGAAGTTGCTCTATGTCATAAATCTGTGGCATGAAAGCTCCATCCAGCCATAGGTCATTATTTTAATAATAAAAATTCACAGGAACGTTATAATATGAAAATATGCTGACTTCTAACAACCTGTATTCAGACTAATGTGAAAACAAATGGCCTATTAAAGTTGCTCCTCGACAGGGTAGGAAAGAGCATATCGCATCACAAATTAGCACAGATGATTATTCAACTTTCAACTTTCCCCCCCCCTGCTCTCACTCTTTCTCTCACAAATGTTGCATTTTACTCCCCATTTATTCCATAGAGAAACATTGTGTCTCTCCTACGATGTTTAAGGGGTAATCAATGAGTCTCTCTCAGATTTATCCTGATCTTTTGCTTTTTATTTCGCTCTCAAAATTGGCGACTGTTGCCAAGATCCTGATGATAAATGAACTCTGCTTAGACAATCTCTCCCTGCCTTCACTTTGAACCTTTCCCAGCCTATATCACAGTGTGGTTCATAAGTGCAGACAAGTACCACGATGAGATCTGGAATCAAGTTAGCTACCTCAACACTCATCACCTGATCCTTGAATATTGTTGAGGCCTTTATCCAAAACGATTCACGATGAAGAAGGCACAGCGTTACATAGCATAGAGTAAGCAATGCAGTGTAACAGCAAATGAGGAAAACGATTACAATAAAATGTGTTTTTCAGGAGTTTGAAAACCACAACAGACGTATGTAGAAGGATGTAAATAGTTTATTTCAGCCTAGACTCGCTTGATTCCAGGATCAGAGGACCTGGCTATGGGATGAAGGACTAAAGCAAAGCAAAGAAAGTTGGGAAAGTACATTTGTTGCCAAATACTTATGCTTGGGAAGGTGTGAGAGTAGGGTTGTTCTCCTCACGAACTTCAGTTTGGAACTCCAGGAAAATCAGACCATGCGTTACCACACTAACTTAAAAGGTGTTTATGTGCTGTGCTGCTGATAACAGTGTACAGGCTGCAAAGCAGAGAGTGACACCATGCTGTCTAATTAGGTGAATTAGAGCTCTGCAAGTGAACAGTTAACTGCACAATATTTTTCAAAGAATATCGGAAATTATCTTACCACCACCAAAATTACATTCTCATGCAAATTCGATCTCTTTGCTCTGGAAAATCCTTAAGGCTGATTGACTGAAATCAGGGCATTGATTTATTATTTCTCTTTGCATATTTGCCTGTTTATGCATCTGCTGAGTGCCGTCTAAATGGCTGGTGTTTTAAACTTCTTTTTCAAGTCTTCGGGGCTTCAGTCTCTGCAGCCTGTCAATAAATTCAATTACCTCCTTAAATAAAACTTCAAATGAAACTCTTGTTTTTCCGCAGTGGGATTTCAGCTCAGAAGGAGGGAGATTAATGGTATGCAGTCACAGTTTAAATGGGGGTATACACACAAATAAAGTCTTGCCAGTGAGAAAAAAGAAAAAAAGCTAAGCAGCAATTTGTGCCTTATACTCATTATACACATGACAAACCAATCATGGCGCTCAGTTCGAGTCTGGCTGCTCGGATAGTGAACAAAAGTTTTCAAGCAGGAAACTTAAATCCACTGGAGGGATTTGCAGGTTCTCTCCTTACAGGAAAATGAGAAGTGATTGCTTTGGCTAATTGAAATGATAAATGTAGTCTTTTCAAATGTAAGAACCTACTTACAACGTTGTACTGAATTTCTTTATACCAGTGATTTTCTTTGATATGTTTAATTATATATATATATATATATATATATATATATATATATATATATATGTTTTTCACCCTTAATTAAAAAAAGATCACAAGACTACCGAACTAATTGCATGCTTGCACACACACAGCCTGACATATATTTTATATCTTTTAATGAAATCCTAAACACCAGGTTTCTGCAAAACCTCTCCATCTAAGAGGACTGGGTGAGAGGAGCAGAACATATTGTGTATATTGGTTTCAGTGCTGAACGCCCATCTCTGATTAGTGCCTGTATATAGAGCAAGCTGATTTAAAGCCTCCAGCCCTGTACTGGATAGAAGACAGCTGTGTTCTTATCAGTGAACCCCCCCCCCCACAAAAATATGCACTATGTACTACTGAAATAAGTACAGACATACAAAAGAGTTATCAATAGCTTGTAAATCAAAGAGAAGAAGAACATCCAATTTAGTGTTTCCAGCAGTTCCCTGCCCTAATTATGGAGTTCATGAAATTGCCACTCAAAGGATCTGGACAGAAAACAACGTGCACAACAAACTGTAATATAATCCACAGTGGGGCCGTGTGTAGAGTCCTTTACATTTTTCTATGGCTTACTACCATGTCCATAATACATTTCATGGGACCCACAACACCCAGTGGGTTATACTGCTTATCGAAAAATACAGAATGTAAAATCATAAAAATAATTAAAATAAATGTAGAAACGTATTGTGCATATAGTACATTTGGAGGGTTTTATAGTCTTAAAGGATGACTGCATTTTAGGCATGTTTCCAAATTTGGAATGGCAGGTGGCATCTTAATAAATGGAACAATGGAGCACAGGCTACTGGCATTGATAACCTGAGGATTGAAGCAATAATGTCATGGAATAGTAGAATGATGTGAGGTGTAATGATTTAGTATGTTAGGATCCAGAATGTTGTAAATTATATATAAGAACGCACAGCCATGTGATACAGTTTGTCCCATCATTGGCTGATTTTTCCTTTAAAATTCTTTGCTTAAGAAAATATGGTCACTAGTGTGCAATATCTCGTATATTTCATTTAACATGAATATGGTCCAATCTCAACCAACCTTCATCTTCATAAAGCTTCTAGATCTGGGGTTTCAAACTCAGTTCCTGCAGGACCACAGTTTCTCTCAATCACTAAGTTGATATATAACGTCACTTCTGAGCTTTTTCCCCCACTTCATGGCTTTCCACATTTTTAATTCAAGCTGCACTATGCAATTTGCTGTCTGTCTGAGAAGTAGTTTATTCACTCAACTAAATAATGAATGTCAAAAAACACTGCAGCCCTGCAGGAGGTTGAGTCCCCTTGAACTGTAATCTTCAAATGCAGGCATTGAGGGCCACAATCCAGCAGGATTTCCAGTATTAAGAAATTGTTCATGTTTTTTCACTAACCAGTTGAGTTAACCTAGTGAGAGCTGAGGTGGAATGAAACCACGAATCCCTCTGGGCCTGGAGGACTGGTTTGAAGATCACTGCTCTAGTTCTTCAGCCGAGGAAGCGAGAAACTTCCAATTAGCTCCACCCCCTGGCAACCGCAACCATAGCAGCAGGGAAAACGAGCAGCAAACAGTTTAACATTGAAATACCTTCCTTTTTAATTGGTTAGCACCTCCGACAACCAGCATTTGTGTTTTAATGCAGCAGTAGATGTGTTTCAAGTACTTTTTCTTGCTTGCTTTTCTTTGAAGAAGTATTTAGATATAGTGATATAGTGGTTTTATTAATCACACAACCTAGAGAAAGTATACATTTGGTAAAACTATTTATAAGCACATCCACGTTCTCCTTGATAATGTGATCAATCTGGACAGCTTTTTGTTTTGAAGAAAATGCGAGTAGGATGCACATACTCTGTGTTTTCAGGCAATGCTTGTGTCTAAAGTGGGTAAAGCAGTAACCATTTCCTCATGATGTATTAGCTTATTTCATGTTGTTAATGTACACTACTTTACGTATTGGGAGAACAGACAAATACCAGACAAAGTAAAGCTGTTCCAAGTGTATTTAATCGAGTATAGGCCCGCCCTTGGTCTTAATGACTGCAGTAGTCCTTCTGATAGATGGTTGGAGAAACACATTCCTCCTACAGTGCAGCTTCTACTGGTCTGGTCTCTGCACTCTCTTCTTCTGAGTTCCTCTTCCAGTTCATCCCAGAGGTGTTCCTTGCGATTAAGGTGTAGTCTTTGAGCAGGCAATTACACCTGTTCAATTCTTCTGTGAACCACGTGGTTACACTCCCAGCTGTTATGTATTCCATGCAAGCTGGTAGTATAGCGCCATTAAGACCATCATGATATGTATAGCAGTTAAAGCAGCCGCATCCATCCCACCTTCATTTCTCTATCGAACTAGAAGGAGTGCATGATTTAATCTTTACAGCCTACAGTCATTTTGGATTTGATGATTATGATTAGTTTGGCCATATTCAAACTTTTCTGACAAACATATCACCAATACACCTTTCTCGGTTCTGTTTGACTTCAATAACTAGGGCCATTTCAGACACTGTAGGTCCAAAGGCACTGATCTGTTGACATAATTAGATTTTATTTTATTATACATTAGGCTCATATTCCATGGAGTGCAGCGAACTCTGCAAGGCAGTAATTAGCTAGATGACTTTTAACTATTAACCCCTTTGAGTCTGCTTGTATTAGGTGCTATTTTTATCCAGTCTAATACACTTTAGAATACTGAGGCCTATTTTTATATTGTCAGCAATGCCCAAAGGTGTACGCCAGCCCTGATGCAATTAGCTTATAGTGAAGTATAACCAGTATATCAAGTGCATAGTTTAGCATCTGGCTGGAGGAATCAATAAAGTACATAAGTCTTTCGGTTTCATGGGACAGCAAGCCATTAGATTAATTAATGTGTCTTTCCTTTTCTTTTCTTTTTTGCTTTGTTTATGTGGTTTTGGAAGGAGCTTTTGCAGGTCATTCTTTACATGCCATTAGAGAACTCTCACGGTTATGAAAATTGACACTTTTCAATTTAATGTGTCTCAACGCGCACAATTTTTTTTTGTGTATTTGTTTGTTTTATTAATTTTTTTAGTTGACGGTTCCAATGACCAGTCCTCAGGGGCTTGCAGAGTTTCTTAAGTGACACAGTGACACTGTATATCGTTTCCCCTCTAAATTGCCTGGTAGTAAACTCTGAGAAGTCTATTATATATATATATATTTAATGGTTCAATTGTACAGAGGAATCAGAGGAATGAGCATCACTCAGCACATGCAACGTACACAACAAGAATGGACTGATGACTGTGCAAGTGCCTTGTAAACAGTCGCTTGTGTGACAGTCCAAACAGCGTTAAATAATAAATAATTTAGCGTTTATATCGGGAACTCTCTCACTAACAACAAGTTGCCAGGTTATCTGATCTATCTATCTATCTATATCTATCATATATATATATATATATATATATATATATATATATATATATATATATATATATATATATATATATATATAGAGGGAGAGAGAGAGAGAGAGAGAGAGAGAGAGAGAGAGAGAGATATTGTGACACTTTAAATTAAGTTATTTTCAAATGCAGTAGAATGTGATAGAGCCTTGGAGGCCTACACTGCCAGACATATTTCATTTTAACAGTTTGACTTTTATGCTATTGCTCTATAAAGACATATTTGAAAAAAGTTTAGTCATAGCTTAGTGTAAGTGCATTCATTAATTGGTAAAATGTAGCCTGGCTTCAGTTTAAATAGCGACATTATTTTTTAATGGTACCTCCAGTGAATTTAACATTAAATAGGGTTGCCATTCTCTATTAATACCATGTATCTGACAGGATGGTACCGTATATTTTCACTTTTCACAAGGTACTTTTGCATAGGATGTCATCATATAAGTAACAAGGGAACACCACTGCATGTCATTTTGATGACTACAGAACAGTGAGAAAGGTATCAGGTATGATTCCCAAATTAAAATAACTAGGTAATGTAATTTAATAAAAATAAAAAAAATAAAAATGATGCTCACTTAAAACTTTGAACCACTTCTTTAAAAATGCAGAATCTCTGGGGCTATGGATGTCTATGAATAGAAGTCATGTTTAAATATAAATTTTACAGAGACAGGGGAACTAGTTACAGTACTAGGACAAGAATTCGGGTCTCCATGGGCCTGTCGATTTAAACATTGACAGACCCGCAAACTGCAAACTTATATCACAGTTTAATTTATTGGTTGAAGTCACTTTCTACTACTTATAAATAAATAAACACCATTGTGTAAAGTTTGTATTTGGTGACTTGTGGCTTGTTCTATGCCTAGATGTAGAAATTCCCTTCCAAAGGTTTCCCATTGAAACCTGCCACAGAAATACAGTACAATGTGAAAAACAGAAATAATGAACTTTCTGACCAGATAGAGAAGAGAAATCACGCATCATGTGCTGATATATATTTATTGCTCTTTAAATCAGTTTAAAATGTTTAAATGAATGAATAAATCCTCTAAGCCCTTGGATTTGCTAATCATTTACGCTAGGCTTCATTTAAGCGTAGTCCCCTAAATTAAAGTCCCAGTGATTCATGCTCCGACATTGGGGAAACTGCATAACTGTATGAATAAGGCAGGCTTGACACTCATTACAGTGATGACCAATGACTGAAATTAGATTCAGTTCATTCTCAGATTGTCACCTTCGTTAGGAGATCATCAATGGATCTGACTCATTCTCCACAACAAATGAAATCCTGGAGTGGGCACAGGGGAGAATACTTCCTCCGAGTGGCTGAATTTGCTCAGAGTATGGAGAACAGAGCTGTCAGTAATCGGCTACGCCAGATTCATACGGCATGAGCGCAACCTTGATCTTTGCCATGTTACTCATTGGGATATGAAGGGAGTTGGTTGTAAGGCTCAGTACCTAATGTAAATCAATGAAAAGAAGTGCTTTTAAATTGTTTCCCTTTTACCTTTATTCGCTAATTCAATTTATGCTGCATTTCTTCATGTTTTGCTTCTCTATTTTATGTGTAATGGGAAGTGATTGACCTTTTTTTTGCCTTATGTGAACTAAATGGCTTTTTATTACATTCTGAACTTGCAGGCGGCCCCATTTAGAAGTCACCTTGCTTCTCAATAAAACACGGTTATGAGGCTGTGGACTTGACACAGGACATCCAAAGATGACTGGCGTATCGATTTTCCAAATACATTGCTTCATCATATCACCGGAGAAAGGTGGTTAGTATTCCGGGTCCAATTCAGCTTCAATTACACATACATTGTACAGTGCGAGAAGTCCCACCTCTCAAGAGCCGTCCTGTTGTCAATTGAATGCCGAAACAAACTATGCTGTCAACATTTTTCTTTGTTTTATGCAACTACAGGGTCCCCAGAGGAATAACACGGCAAGGCTGTACAATGCGATTAAACCCTGCCTGACACGCTGACAGCGAAGCTCAAAGAACGAGCATGTGTAAGTGTATAATTTAAATAATGCGCCTACGTGGGTGTGGAAGAAGGAGGGGAAGTTAAGAAGTGAAGATGTAACTGGAAAATAAATACAGAAAAATCAGTGTTTTGACAAGTAGTTTACAGTTCTGACCTTGGTGACTATACCTTCTTTTGGTTAGGCCATTTTACGGGCCAAACCTCATGTATGATTGGCACAGGGATTGGTCTGCATTGACAAATGTTTTATCAGATGTATTTTGGACAAAGAGTCCCTAATCAATTAGCGGTTTCCTTAAGTGGGTTAACTGAGGCCCTGCAGTCCAGCGATCCCTGGTTTAAATTAGGGCTGCAATATCAAGGGACCGTAACAAAGATTCTGCAAGGGTACGTCTCAAAATTGGCCAAGGTTCAGCAGCAATCCTTGTGTTACGCAAGCTGCCTGTGAGCTGGCAGTGTTATCAGCAAGAGCTATGCCAGTCTTGTGTCTGACACCTTAGCTCTGCTGATGGCTCTCTGGGGCTCACAGCGTGAAAAGAAGCCATGCCCGTGGCAGAAAATGCCTTAAAGTTGTCTTCGTCTCTCCCCTACTGCTTTGATTGCAGTATCAGAGGGTTATAGAAAAACACAGAAAAAAATGCTAATTGCAAATTAAAAATATAAACATACAATCTGTAGTTTACATAATTGCATCCCGGAGGGGGAGGCCTCTTATAAACACAAAAGAAATGATCACACATTTGACAGAAGTTTCAATAGTTATTCTGAAACAACAAGAAGCTTGTCTAATAGATTCCCCAAGCATCTGCTGTATACATATATAGTTTTATCAAATAACAAGCAAACCAGTGATGTTAGTGAAACAAAGGGAAACAGTGTTAGTTACTAGGAATCATAAATTTGTAATTCAATCCTTATCCCTGAGCACATTGCAACAGATCTCAGAAATACTAAGAGAGAGATGTAGTACATTGTGCCGTACACAGCTATCGAATTAAATTTGTACTGTATAATCACGGGCTTTTTCACATCCGAGGCTCTGGCACTTGAATTGATGGGTTATGTTTTGGTTGGTTTTGCTTTCTTGTTAGAGGGCTGACAAAAATAAAATGAAGGATTACACTGGAAAGGAGAAGGTTTGGGCTTAGGAACAGTGTGCATTAACATAACCATAAATCACAAAGCTTTCGTAGCTAATACAAGATCGTGCATTACAGTTGTCCTCCTGTTCGCCCTGTTTTGCCAGACAGACATGAGATGCAGGCTTATTCAATCTAATGTACAGTGACATTTATAACCCTTTTAATTTCCTTTCTTCTCGGGAAACATGCAATCTCATTTTCTGCAAAGTTGCTTTAAGGCTATTCCATTTAAGACTTAAGCATGGCCATAACAGATTCTTCAAAGCCTTTTTTCGTTTTTCGCCTTTTTTTGTTTTTTTTAATACCCATTTGGAGGTTACATTTAGTACTGGGGGCGTTGTTTCTAGGCCTGAAAAAAGTTCTGGATGGCGTGAGGGTTGCCTTTGCAAACAAGAAATCACCATTAACAGCTGTTGGCCAGGAGAATAGTGGTGGAAACCATCCATTACTGTTCCCATCCTAATCCTACCTATTATTGCATCAATCTTCCAGTTTCCTATTGCCGCCTTGATCGATAGCTGTTTTTTTTCCCCTCTTTCAAATCTAATGGTCCTGTAAAGCTCCATTTGAGGAAACATTTTTCTCTTTAATTCTTCGATAAGGTCAGCATTTATATAATGAAATGTCTTTCTTCCATTAAGTTTAAATCTGACGGAGAACTGAGGGTATTAGGTCTACATCTATTAAGTGAAAACTTGCTGCTGTGAGAGAATTGAAAATCTATTAATATTGCATAGCAAGATTGGTTGCTGAGATATGACGTGACCTACAGCAAATCTGGGTAAACAATTAACCTCCTCTTTTTGTCTTTATTTAATCTTTAAGAACAAAAAAAAGAATGAGAGTTATTGTCATTTACACATGGTTCTCTTTAAAGCTGTAAGTCATCTGGAATTTCTGTTGGTGTGATAAATATAATAAATATAATAAAATATTACTTTGGGACTTTGAGGAAGGGGGGAAGTTACAGGAATATGGTCCCAATGAAATGACTGTGGAATGTGAATTAATTTTCCAAAAGTGGTGTTAGTGATTTTACTTATTTAGTGAAGTTTCGAGCTTCGAGAAATCGAGCTTTACACAACACAAGATATTATCTTCAAGCCATGTCTGTCATAGAACAAACCTTCAATCTAAGAATCTAATCTGCCTAGTATCCGGTGTTGAACAGTAATGGACTTTTCTCACTTGAGATTTAACACAACACAAGCTTTTATTCCGAGTACCATAGGCGGCAATGACAAGAAATCCTTTGTGTTTTGACAATTCTTGCCCAGCTGTGATGAAAGTGCCTCTCTTTCTTCGAGCCCATCTTAACTTCTGATCTCCTATGAAAATTATAAGTGCAAGCAGTCAGATGAAAATATAATAATGATTAGAAATGACTGAGGTTATAGTAGGCTTAATAGGTTCATATACATTTTGCACTAGAATTTAAGTTTGAAGATCAAATTAGTGTTGTATTGTGGTTTGTAGGATAAGAGTTACATTCTCCCATAAATTAACTAAGATGGGCATAATTTCATATGAGATATGCCCACAAATACACACAATGCAGATCGGTCAGTAAATGGACTTGTATGACTAGGCCAAAGTCTCACTCCATTTTGCCTGAAACAGCAAATCACGATCTTTCTAATCATTATATATATATATATATATATATATATATATATATTTTAATTGATTTGCCGTGAAAACTAAAAAAAATTGATAAATAGAGCTGCCCTACTTTCAACACTTTTTTGTTGGCTGTCTCTGCTTGCCATTAAAACTGGGGAATTGTTAATCTATGTCCATTTCCCAATTCAGTCATGGAGACAAATTGTATATTTATTCACTATTGCTTTCCAGTACACTCTTTAAACTCCAATCAGGTGATGCAGAGCAATGCACCTGTCAGATCCAGCCAGGGTGCTGTCGTGTAATTCTCTGAACTTAAGGAGTCGTTGAGAGCAAATCTCATTAATTTAGTTGGTTTTTAAAGATGTTGTTTTTAAAATGACCACTCTGCCAATGAACCTCGGCACTGGTCATTATTTATTTCTGTATGGTACTGCGGGGAACATGCAGTTAATGGAATTATAATGTGACTTTGTCTTAAAAGTCTTGTGTAACTGGGGTAGGGAAGGACCCAGTTTTCTAACAGACAACTTTCCTGTCAGTATACAGAGCCCAAACATGGACATCAAACCACAGTTACAGATTAAGCATTCTTTCAGTAGTTGTGCCCCGATTTTGAAAGGATTATAGTGTTTACTTTCCCTTAATAAACTGTGCCTTTTTCCCTGAACTTGTTGCGAAATGTCTCAGTGAGCATCAATAGCTGGAGTGTAAACAAAATTAATTAAAACCCAACTGTTTTTTAAGGTACTTTTAATTTATCTCATGGGATTGTTTATTAAGCAACATGGCAGTGCTTTCTGAGGAGGCACGGATGAAACACAAAACGCTAAAGACAAAAAGTCAGGGCTTGCATTACAAATGGAGTTTAGGCCTCTGCAGAGCTTCTAATTCAAACTGTAAAATGTTTCTGTCTTGAAAAAAGACACATGCACAAAAGTTTGCCCATGACATTATCATTTAAAACGGAACATGTATTTGCAGTCCAGGTTTGTGTGTCTGTGTGTGTCTCTTTGTAAGTTGCCGAGGTTTACAAAGGAGATCATTTTCCATGGCAGGTTATTGATTCACTCAGTTATGCTGATTACAAGATAAAAAGGAGAATCTACAGTAGCTGTGTTATAGCGACTTCTGCAATTGACCTTTCCTTTAGCATCCATGTTTGGGTAATCAGCAGCAAGAAAGGTGACCACAGCAAACGGCTTTTTCTCAATTACTTTGAATCAATTCCTCCGAGTCTAGGTGTCAGTAACTACAGGGTAGCGAATAGGGATATGCCTAATAGAATGTTCCATTAGGGGTGGACACACAGGCAACTCAAAATCAATACACTAAACCCCACAGTGATTTGATGCAGAATGCAACACAATAAATACACATTATCAATAGCCTGCAGTTTTTATGTCGTGGGTCTACCTGATGTTGGGTGGAGTCTTGTATTCCTGCCAGTACAAACCATCAAAATATGGCTCATAATTTATTATTTTAATTACCACTGCAGAACACTGATTGGCCAATATCCAGAGTAAGATTCATTTTGGTATCTAGAGAGGGATGTGTATTAACCTTTTCGGAAAAAAAAAATTGAAAAGGAAGCTGATCTGCATTTCAGAGGCATGCCGAGTCTTTTATTCGAAGACGTTTGCTCCTGGCTATGAATGTATATTTAATTTGGTGTCAGTTTGCCTTCGAAAAGCTTGTTCGTAGATTCCTCTCCTACAGCACTTAAAACCCATGGAAATCAGTAACACTTGTTTGGGTATTTAAGGAAAAACATTTTTTACCACAGTTTTCGCTCTTTAAATGTCACTTTCAGAAATACATTTTGTGTTTGTAAGGAAATGTGTAACAATTACAGCAAGTGCCTCACTTCCTCAGCTTCCATTTATTCAGTACTGTATGTTCAGGTAAAAGTGCAGCCGTGTCAAATTATGCATTGGTCATGGAATAGTAGCAATATTTCAAAACCAAGCAGGCTGCCGTGTTGCATAATGGAAGGCTTGTTAAGTTTACAACTGTATACTACCAAATATGTCATCAGTCCTCAGCAATATGCAAAAAGAAGGTTCGACATTGGCCAGTGTTATATACACGAGCTCAGGCAACTCTCGCATGAGGGACTTGTTACAAGTGGAGTTTTACATTTTGGTTTCAATCCTCCAGGTACTGCAGAGGTGTTGTCAAACTCTTGGCTGCATCTTCTGAGGAACATGCAGGCTGCTTACATAAATGATGACGTCTGATTTCATAGGTCCTTCAGAAAACCCAGCAGCCACCAGGTGATTAAAAACAGACCCTCACAACCGCCCTCAGTGTGTCCAGCAGTCATTGTGCATTTAACAGACATCCATGAGGATTAAGAAGCAAATGACGGACAGAATAACCTCTATGACACAAAGCGTTTTCCCTTAAGCATTCATCTCATACCTAGAAGAGTAATACGAATCTGAACCTATCATGGTATTGAAGGTGGGAGATTCTTTTTTACTGAACACACTACATATGACTGACCCCTGACAATTAATGGGTTAGAGTACGGAACCAATATTTAAAATGAACTAATTTGGGATTTGTCTCTTTTAATGCATTTTTAAGATTAAAGCCACCAAACAAAGAGGGAAGAAGAAAATATTTAAATTCTACTGCTGTCTGATATTCCAGCTTTGTTGTCAGGAAACATGGAACCAAAGGAGATATATACACTCACCTAAAGGATTATTAGGAACACCTGTTCAATTTCTCATTAATGCAATTATCTAACCAACCAATCACATGGCAGTTGCTTCAATGCATTTAGGGGTGTGGTCCTGGTCAAGACAATCTCCTGAACTCCAAACTGAATGTCTGAATGGGAAAGAAAGGTGATTTAAGCAATTTTGAGCTTGGCATGGTTGTTGGTGCCAGACGGGCCGGTCTGAGTATTTTACAATCTGCTCAGTTACTGGGATTTTCACGCACAACCATTTCTAGGGTTTACAAAGAATGGTGTGAAAAGGGAAAAACATCCAGTATGCGGCAGTCCTGTGGGCGAAAATGCCTTGTTGATGCTAGAGGTCAGAGGAGAATGGGCCGACTGATTCAAGCTGATAGAAGAGCAACTTTGACTGAAATAACCACTCGTTACAACCGAGGTATGCAGCAAAGCATTTGTGAAGCCACAACACGTACAACCTTGAGGCGGATGGGCTACAACAGCAGAAGACCCCACCGGGTACCACTCATCTCCACTACAAATAGGAAAAAGAGGCTACAATTTGCACAAGCTCACCAAAATTGGACAGTTGAAGACTGGAAAAATGTTGCCTGGTCTGATGAGTCTCGATTTCTGTTGAGACATTCAGATGGTGGAGTCAGAATTTGGCGTAAACAGAATGAGAACATGGATCCATCATGCCTTGTTACCACTGTGCAGGCTGGTGGTGGTGGTGTAATGGTGTGGGGGATGTTTTCTTGGCACACTTTAGGCCCCTTAGTGCCAATTGGGCATCGTTTAAATGCCACGGCCTACCTGAGCATTGTTTCTGACCATGTCCATCCCTTTATGACCACCATGTACCCATCCTCTGATGGCTACTTCCAGCAGGATAATGCACCATGTCACAAAGGTCGAATCATTTCAAATTGGTTTCTTGAACATGACAATGAGTTCACTGTACTAAACTGGCCCTCACAGTCACCAGATCTCAACCCAATAGAGCCTCTTTGGGATGTGGTGGAACGGGAGCTTCGTGCCCTGGATGTGCATCCCACAAATCTCCATCAACTGCAAGATGCTATCCTATCAATATGGGCCAACATTTCTAAAGAATGCTTTCAGCACCTTGTTGAATCAATGCCACATAGAATTAAGGCAGTTCTGAAGGCGAAAGGGGGTCAAACACAGTATTAGTATGGTGTTCCTAATAATCCTTTAGGTGAGTGTATATATACTATATATATATATATATATATATATATATATATATATATATATATATAGTAGAAGCTCAAATAAGAGCTTTTGTGTTGAATTTCAATTACAGTATCTGACAGCAGGTAAATGCTTGCTACCCCACCATGAAATCGAAAATTACCAAAATCATCTACTTCACCATCTGTTTGGCCTTGAAATTAGAAACTTCAAAAAAATAAGGATCCTGTTTGTTCTTTCAAAGTAAGTGGTCAGCATGTTTTTCATAATACATCAAATCAGCCACTACTTCATAAGCAAATAAAAGAAAATAAACAAATGCACACAGGAACCATCAGCAAGTGTTGAGAGACACAACACTGGCTAATGTTATGATTGTTTTTTATTACCAAGTCTCAGAAACACCCATGTACTTCTCCACATTCATTTTTAAGGTTTAATGAAATATTCAGATTACCAATGATCTTAAATAAGCAAAAGAGAATGTGAATTTTGAAGTCTGTCACTTGGTATATCCATAGTAATACGGGCAGATGTTCCTGTACAGGCCATTACCGCAATGCATTTCCAGGCTTTTGTGATGACTACAGATTATGGGAAGGAAGAAGAAATCAGAAAAAACTGTAGCTGAACACGGTCCAATTACATCTGTATATGTTGTGTATGTGTGCAGAGTGTTTACATGTACCAATCCAATTGTTTATATTTGCGGGGAAGGGATGACATATCGTTACCTGTGTGTCTATAAATCTGCACCGCCTCTGCTTTGTAACAAAATTCAACAGGAGGCATTTGTTGTCTGTGTGAATGATTTCAATAAAATAAATGGATTTTCCTAACAAAAATGAAAGTATACAAAGCTCATGACAAGGCAGCAGCTGTCGAAGGGATTCTTCTTGTCACCTCAGTCTCCAGTGTTTTACAGGATGTCCATTAATCTTTTTCCACCTCCTCATCCGACCCTCCCCCCTTCACATTGTTTTCCATTACAGAGGCTTCAAAACTCTAGGCCGCTCTATAAGACCCAGTCATTTGAAGTGTGATTCTGCACGCACTAGAAAGTAGGTGGATATTTTTTCGTTTAATAATAGCAGTGTTGCCTGATACTCACTTCGTCTTTCAGCGTAAGGAGATTTCAGCCAATATAATAATGTTTTAATCCTTGATGCTATGAATATATACATCCACTATGTTACAAAAAGTAATGGTACAAGACTCCCAAAAGAAGTGTTATGTAAAGGTTGCTTTTTCTGAAGGGCGTCTTAACCTACATACTTTGTAAAACGACATATTGAAAGTTAGGATCTACTCTGTTTAACATTTTGGGAATAGTTATGTGTGTCAAATCAGCTGTACAATGTTGGTAATATAGCTGGTTCTACACTACATGGCCAAAAGTATGTGGACACCTGCTTGTCGAACATCTCATTCCAAAATCTAGGGCATGAATATGGAGTTGCTCCCCCCTTTGCTGCTATAACAGCCTCCTCTTTTGGGAAGGCTTTCCACTAGATGTTGGAACATTGCTGCGGGGATTTGCTTCCATTCAGCCACAAGAGCATTAATGATGTCTGCGTTCCAGTTCATCCCAAAGGTGTTAGATTGGGGATGAGGTCAGGACTCTGTGCAGGCCAGTCAAGTTCTTCCACACCTATCTCAACAAACCATTTCTGTATGGACCTTGCTATATGCACAGGGGCATTGTCATGCTGAAACAGGAAAGGGCTCCCCAAACTGTTGCCACAAAGTTGGAAGCACTAAATATTTTAGAACATCATTTTATGCTGTAGCATTAAGATTTCACTTCAGTGGAAGCCAGAACCATGAATATTCGGGCAGGTAGCGTTCTCCAGGTATCCGCCAAACCCAGATTCATCCGCCAGACTGCCGGATGGTGAAGCGTGATTCATCACCACTCCAGCCGACGCTTGGCATTGCTCATGGTGATCTTAAGCTCGTGTGTGGCAGCTCGGCCATGGAAACCCATTTCATGAAGCTCCCGACGAACAGTTCTTGTGCTGATGTTGCTTCCAGAGGCAGTTTGGAACTTGGTAGTGATTTAGTTACTACTTGCAACCGAGGACAGACGACTTGTACGCGCTACTCGCTTCAGCACTCTGCAGACCGGTTCTGTGATCTTGTGTGGCCGACCACTTCGCGGCTGAGCTGTTGTTGCTCCTAGACGTTTCCACTTCACAATAACAGTACTTACAGTTGACAGGGGCAGCTCTAGCAGGGCTGAAATTTGACGAATTGACTAGTTGGAAAGGTGGCATCCTATGACGGTGACACGTTGAAAGTCACTGAGCTCTTCAGTACGGCCCATCCTACTGCCAATATTTTTCTATGTGTACTTGATTGTATACAGCTGTCAGCAATTGGTGTGGCTGAAATTGCTGAATCCACTAATTAGACGGGTTGTCCACATACATTTGGCCATGTAGTGTATATGTATATACTGTTCAGTGTCCACATTATTATAAACTATGATCACAAAAAATAAATACTTATAGGCTAATAGAAAAGCTGGTCCTGATTTTATTTTGTTTATTCTTTATTTTGGCTTATAAACCGACACGAGCTTATACATGTTTTTTCTAGAATATAAAAGCAACCATTCGAAAATGTTAATAATGTTGTAAAAACTTCCAAGTCTATGAGAAAAAATGTAAAAATAGTAGGTAAGCAATAGAAATATGTGCAGTGTGACACATTTTTCATTGGAGTACACAAGAAACATTTGGGAGGTGAGTCAATCTTTAAACAGGTACATCAATCTACCAGTATTACAAATCCAGTGGCTGGAACTGAAATATGAAAAATGGAATGGTCTTAAACAAATATGGTCCAATGCTGGAAAATAAAGAAAACAAAAGAAAAAAATGAAGGCTATGAGCACAAAATGAAACAGATGTGCTACAATTTCTTTGTGTAATACTTCTAAAATATGTATCTGTTGTTGTTCTTTTCTTTTTGCAGGGGTGAGGGTGCATGCGATATATGGCTGTCGAAAAACAAACAAACAAGCCAAACAAAAAACAGGTGGCCTGAGACAAACAGTTGATTTAATATACAGGAGAATGACATTAACATCTGGAAGGTAAGGGGAGAGTTCTGCCACAAAGCATGCTTGTGTGTTGATGCATTTTGAACAAAAAAACACCTGCATTAAATATCGCTTTGTCTGTGATCTCCATACTTCTGTTGAAATGTGACACAGTTTCTAACTGTTCGTAATTATTCAGTGTCTTTTTTATCAGGTCAGTAAAGTTAAAACATGTATCCGGAGCTGTATTCCGATTAATCTGCTGTCTGCAGAATCACAAGGATTCATACCACATTGTTTTATGATCGTAAACTTTCAAAAGCCCTTTAACTTTTTTTATATAAGAAATGCCTGGTCTGTTTGGAGTAACGGCAGTGGACAAGAGCATGTCTGAGCCTCTTGATTGGCTAATCCCAGTTTCAATGCCGGGGATGTGTTTCCATGATGGGAAGATAAGTCTGTCAGTTCACTTGCTTAAGACAGGCAGTGTTCAGTAAAACCTACAAGAGAGACAGCACAAGCACAGCCATTACAAAAGAAGGCCTCAGAGCTGTTTCAGACTTGTCACTTTGCCTTTGAAAAATGTGAATTTGATTATGCTAGTTTGTGCCGAAGAGACAGGTGCTGTGTGGCATTTGTTTGTTTGTTTTAAAACTTTTAAAGAGCTTATTTATGTTATAGGTGTTTGTTTTATTCGAATAATAGTTTTATTCAAGTTCTCTTGTCTCCCAGCATCACCACTTTATGAGCAACCTTTCTACATACACCGATCAGCCATAACATTATGACCACCTGCCTAATATTGTGTAGGTCCCCCTTTTGCCATCAAAACAGCCCTGACCCGTCGAGGCATGGACTCCACTAGGCCTCTGAAGGTGTGCTGTGGTATCTGGCACCAAGATGTTAGCAGCAGATCCTTTAAGTCCTGTAAGTTGCGAGGTGGGGCCTCCATGGATCGGACTTGTTTGTCCAGCACATCCCACAGATGCTCAATTGGATTGAGATCTGGGGAATTTGGAGGCCAAGTCAACACCTTGAACTTGTGATTCATCAGACCAGGCCACCTTCTTCCATTGCTCCGTGGTCCAGTTCTGATGCTCACGTGCCCATTGTAGCCGCTTTCGGCAGTGGACAGGGGTCAGCATGGGCACCCTGACTGGTCTGCGGCTACGCAGCCCCATACGCAACAAACTGCGATGCACTGTGTGTTCTGACACCTTTCTATCAGAACCAGCATTAACTTTTTCAGCAATTTAAGGTACAGTAGCTCGTCTGTTGGATCAGACCACACGGGCCAGCCTTTGCTCCCCACGTGCAACAATGAGCCTTGGCCGCCCATGACCCTGTTGCCGGTTCACCGCTTTTCCTTCCTTGGACCACTTTTGATAGGTACTGACCACTGCAGACCGGAAACACCCCACAAGAGCTGCAGTTTTGGAGATGCTCTGACCCAGTTGTCTAGCCATCACAATTCGGCCCTTGTCAAAGTCGCTCAGATCCTTACGCTTGCCTATTTTTCCTGCTTCTAACACATCAACTTTGAGGACAAAACGTTCACTTGCTGCCTAATATATCCCACCCACTGACAGGTGCCATGATAACGAGATTATCAGTGTTATTCAATTCACCTGTCAGTGGTCATAATGTTATGGCTGATCGGTGTATAATGGCTCTCCTGAAACATTGAGCATACCTCCACTGTTCCCCTAATGCCATATAAACTGAAGGTCTACTTTGGTGAACAGTAACCAACCAAAATGTTGACTTTGGCCTTGTTTCACTTGGAAGTATTAAGTTCTCAGAAGAAAAACAGGAGTATGGTTCTACATGACATGCCTCCCATACATATGTGTTTTGTCATTTGTAATATTTGCTTTATTTAATCATTTATGTACAAGGTTTCCTTTGTATGTATTTTGCAATCTTCTCTCCAGTGTGTGGTCAATACGTTTTGCTATTGTCAAGTACAATTACTACCTGAAGACATTTCCACAAAGGACTTTAATTTTCTTGGATGTGGTAGCAGGGACACTTAAAGCCCACGAGGGAATATCTCCTGCACTTTTGCCCCATCAAATTGTCTCTTGGAGGGAATTTCTTCCCTGAACAGCTCTATAAAATTAGATTTTGAACAATTTACCTTCCCCAGGGGTTATCTTTTTGTTGTTGCTTCGCTCCAGGATTTTCAACACGTTTTCAAAAGCCAGCCTCTTTAGTTTAAAACAAATGACTTGTTGCAGGACACATAATCCCGACAGGCACAGAGTGACAAGGCAGATTGATATTGACTCATCCGTTTCGAATGCGTACAAGAACAATGCCATGCTATGCACATTTTCCCAAAGACCACTTCAGTATAGTCCTTGGTGAACGTGCCTTGTCTCTCCATGGCAGCTTCATTTCTGTCTGTTACTTTGTGAGAAAAATGAGGTCAGGCCATTCTTAAGACAGAGCATTTCAGTAAAGCTGTGCCACAAAAATACCTAATATTTGATTCCCTGTGAATTGCAGTTCACAGTAGTTGTCTTCCAATTGGACACTCAACTTACAAAGATATTTTTAAAATGGCATTGACTATTATTATTATTATTGTTGTTGTGGTTGTTTGGTTAGTTCATTTCTTTATGATCATCACATGCTTGAAACAATAGAGGAGATCATAAAAGCAATTGCGTTACAAAAAAAAAAGAAGGAAAAAGATCCGTCTCCCTGTCAATCACTTAATGCAAATGCACGAGCAGTGAGAGATGCATCAGCTTTTGCGTTTCTCTCTCTTTATTTCCCCCTCCTCCCTTTTCTTTTCAAAACGGCATGCATTACTGATAAGTGTAAGTGGACTGGATGCCCCCTCCCCTCCCCTCCCACTCCAGCTCTGCCTACAGGCTGCCTCTATAATACCAGAGCTACCAGTGCTCGGCGCTTCATCCCTTTCAACCCACAGCCAGGAATCGCAGCTTTGCAGCGTGTGAAGCTCAGCCCTGATCGCATCCATCTGCTGGCAACTTCATGCAGAGCAGCGTGTCGGGGTTTCGGAAGAACAAGCGTCAGATCACTTTCTCCTGCTTTCGTCTTCTGAGCCCGATCTGGATGCGACGCTCATACAGGAGTCCTATTTGCAAGTTTGCTCAGCGGGATCTCTGTTAGTGCTATGGAGGTGTGTGGTGTCCTACATGTTTGCGCACATCTATACGCAAATCCTGCTCGGGGCAGTCAGTGATGGGGATGTGACTGCATGTATCCATTGCAAAGGCTCGGGCTTTTTTTTTAATGAGTGATACTGTGAATGCGGAGGCTTCTTCTTCTTCTTCTCCTCCTTCTTCTTTTTTGAACACATGCAGCAGCACGCCGAGTTGAAGGGATGGTGGCACTGAATTGTCGGAGGTGGAGGTCTGGGTTCTCTGGGATTATTTCTTTGGAGATGCTTCTCCTGCCAGTGCTTTGTTTCTTATCCGAGACTTTTGCGGCGCCTTCCCTCCCAGCTGAGCAGATGAACATGGGGGTGGTGAGTATCTCAACCCTACTGTGCGCGTCCTCTCCCTGCCCCTCCACCTGGACTGCTGATTTCCATTTCAGGCACAAAAACAAAACCACGGCTACCTGCGTTACAGTCATAACCCATCTGCTGTCGACATGGAAACTTTGCACCTTTTTTTTTTTAAATATGAGAAACAGCTGCTGCATCTTCACTTGTATGTAACTGCATCGCTCAGACCACAGACGTGCCCTTTTAATACCGTTCACACACAAACACATGTTGTACTGCGATGTTATGTTTTAAATATATTTTAAATGTATTTTTTGCTACCTGAATATTGCAATTTAAAGACGCAGTATAGTATTTCCTAATATATATATATATATATATATATATATATATATATATATATGTGTGTGTGTGTGTGTGTGTATTGTATTGTATTTTTTTTTTAATTGAAAATAGTTGGTTCCTTATGTTCTGATAGATCAGTGCAACTTTTACGGCATATTCCAAATGAATCGTATAGTGACAGCCTGCATATTCGCCAGTAATCGTATCGAAGTTAAAATATATAGATAAATCGCATCAGAAGAAAACATCAACCATGCATATAGCTATATATAGTATGGGCAGTCCGGGCTTTGGTATTTTGGTCTTTATACTGAGCTAGCTATCTGATTTCACTTAGCAAAATGCGAGTAGTGCTCTGTGATGAAAACGTGTTATTCAATTCAATTCAGTTCAAAACGGAGAGACTCCGAAATCAAGGACCTCCCGCGGAGTTCTGTATTGTCGGGGGTCGCCTGATACAAAGACCCGCTTCTTCATCCCAGATTCACTGCCCTGTTTAGAGGTTTTAACGTTTCAACACATGTTCTACATTTGCATCATCCTAGTACTTGTTAATACAACATTTAAATTAATATTTAACAAATAATTTTAATGAACAATAGCAATACTTGGTTCTCGGTTGTATATTAATGGTGTATAGCCTATCTATCTATCTGTCTGTCTATCTCTATATATAAAATCAACAGCTTGAAAGAAAAAAAAATAGTTAATATACAACAGTCAAAAAGTTATTTCTAATATGGTTGGTACAGTATTTGGATATCCCACTAAAGTCCAGCATTCACCATGTATTGTGGCTCCTCTTTGATCCAAAAAACTAAATATTCAGCTTAAAATACATGTATATAAACTTGCCACCATTTTAAAACATATAATCCCTGAAGATGCACAGAAACTGTTTGTAACCATACTTTTGTCTCCTTGAATCATTTTACTGTAGCAGAATAAATAAATCAAGAATGAAGGGGGTTAGGTAAAAGAGAGTACATTTATTTAAAAAGGGATCATGACCCATTTAATTGAAAATGTTTAAAATTATCCTGAAAACGTTTTCCTCTGAAATGTGATGTATTTCTGTCCACAAATTGTTGTTCAGGTGAAGGCATTTAGTGCTCTGGCGAAATCAGTATGCTGTTAAATTGCCAACTCTTGCACCACTATCTACCTGCCTACTTTATATAAGTGATCTGTTTGTTAAAAGCATTGGATTGCAAGTATGGTCTTGAGGGTAATTTATGGTGCATCTGTGTGGAAAACTTCAATTTCTAAATGGTCTTTCAGTCAATTAATTCCAGCAAAGAAAAAAAAATACAATTCTGATTACTCAGGCTTTGAGTTATCAAATGAAGCCATTACTGATTGCTTAAGGGCATTCAGACAGCATTATGTAGGTCTATCAAAAACAGCATTAGTTGGCAAAACACAGTCCCTTATCTACAGCACAGTCCCTGGTGATTGAGCTAGCAGTTCGGACTTTAAAATAAGTATTAAATCAGCAGGTTTCTTTTGTATTAATTAAAAAATAAATAAAAGAAGCAGTTTCAGTGAGATGTAGAAAACATGTTTGATGTTCAAATCATCTGTAAAGCCATCTGTGAAGGTCCGACCCCCTTTGCCCACCCCCACTTAAGCTAGCAATTGCCTTCTCTGCAAAAATGCAGCTGTAGAATACCATTGGTTGGGAAAGCTGGGAGATAATTTTGGTACTAAAAGGGATTTGTACAGCTGTGGTCATGAGTTAGTAATCAGTTTTGGTTCCAGATAAGATGTTTATTATCATTATCATCATTATTATTATTATAAAACTGTCTTCTCAGGAGTTTGCCCACATCCTTGCCCTGTAAGGGAAAATCTCAATTTTCACTTGACTAATTGGCATGCTGTGGTTTAGTAATTGTAACTCCCCACTGGTGATAAACAATCCAGCAGATTTGATGCCATGTACACCAACCTATCCCAGATTATGAGGAGGCGTTTAGTAAATATTTTTGTCTGTCCTCCGCAGCCTCTGCACAGGCAAATCAGGTTCATTTCAGGAGCTTGTGAAAGAATCAACTGGCAAAATAAATAGCCAGAGCTCTGCTACCTCAGTCACAGCTGTTTGGAGTTGTGACAAATCTTCCCATTTTTTTCTCATTAGATCACATGGCGCATGTGTTTGTCCTGAATTACACTATGGGGCCTGTTCCTGTCCAGCAACATCGAGACTAATGTTTTGCTTTCTGGTCTGGATATCTGGGATGTGCATTAGTTCTCATTCGGTTCTCTCCTGTTTTGAGTTTGTCTGTTTTGTTCTTTACACATGTGCTCTGGCCAGTCACCTGTAATGCAGCGTTAAAAGAAAGTTTGCATGCCTTGTGAGTTGCTAGACTGTGTTAAGAAGACCAGGGAACAGAGAGCGCTTATGAAATTGCGCTCACTGTTGCCACTTGAAATCTTCGGTGTAATGTAAGATATTATTTCTCCACTGGGAATCCATGTAGAGGTAGTATCATGATAATGGGTAACTGCCGTGTTAAGTATTTCCTGTCTGTGTGATCTTCCTTTCTTTTTTCATCTGCTCCGCTTAGGCATTTTAAGAACACCTTGATACACAAAATGAAAGTGGGGCATTCAGGTGTTTCTGGGCAGGGGGGGATTATATAAATGGTGCTCTTTCAAAACCTATATCCTGGATCCTCAGGGATGGTGTTGAAAAAGAAGAGTGTTTGACTTCTGTGCTCCTTTTTCCTGGATAAAGATTTTAAATAAAATATACGGCCTTAGCCTGTGGACTTTTAATGATCCTCCATTGTAGTCCTGTCAGTCATCTGAGCAGTAACTCTCAACCTTAGCAGTCCCCTTAATAATACTGACATCTCTCCCCTTCTTTACTCAGCAAATTGTTCATTATTAAGCCTACAACTTAACTGAGATGAAATGTTAGACTAGATATTGAAATGTAGATAATATATATGGTCTTAGACACACACACACACTCACACTTACCTCTAATGAATTCCCTTAAATCTCTCCACCTTCTCAGCAAGTTGCATACCTGTTTGAACTTTTGTTGTGCTTATTTCAATCTCTTTTTATTTTCTATATAGACATAATCATGTTTACCTGTATTCAATTGTCATCCCCTTCAGCACAGTACACATATAACTTGCCTTGCTATATCAACCAGCAAACATAGTGATTGCAAATGTATATTTTCTCGAATAAACCCAACAAAAACCAGTATACACTTATAATAATAATAATAATAATAATAATAATAATAATAATAATAATAATAATAATAATAATAATACTCTTGATGGTCTTAGCTTTGTAGCCTTGAATCCCGTTATCCTTCACATTACAGTAATGTGAGTACCATCTGGGCACAATATCATGGCTAACATTTTTTCATTCAAAATAGTGTTATCAATTTGCATCCAAATATGTCAGACACGTTCTGTGCAGACTGGAATATAAAATAGAAAAACTGCAAACAGAAACAGTGATGGTAATCTAAGAGAATGGCAGAATTTTCCCACAGATGGTACCTTGACTTTTCTTATATTCTGTTTTTATTTAAAAAAAATCCACATTAAAGGGTTAATTCCCACAACTGTTGTAGATTTAATTACATTAAGACCTGGGCTTCTGACCCCTGGGGTGAAAGAAAAAGAACCATCGCTTGACATTTGAAAGGGAAATAATGGCAAAAGAAACAAAAGAATCTGGACAGAAACAACTGGAGCGAAAGAGCAATTCTCCTCACCAGATGGGAAAAGTGAAATCAATACAGTGTCTCCGAGACAAAACTGCCTTTTTTGTAACTCAATAGAATGACAAGAGACATAATAAAATACATACAATTCCAAAAATACATGCATGGTAAGTGTTTAACAGTTTATTTTAGGTCAGCATAGGTATAAATAATTGCACACAGCCCAGCATTGTTGTGTGTGTTTTAAAATAGGTTACCAAAATGCAGTTTGACAGGCCTGCCTAAAGACACTGGTTTTCTGAAAAGCCTGCTTTATGTAATATACCTTAAAACCAAGTATATGCTCTAGCCTGAAGTATGTCCCCACGTGTGTATTTCAAGTTCTGACCCAGTATCACAACTTTCCATCTCTGAACACTGGCTGTAGTGATTGTTGGGAGCACTTTCTCCATGTCTCATGCCAAGCTTGGTACAGGACAGTGAATAATGGGGAAAGTTTCACGTACCGACAGAACCGTGATGAGTGCTGAGTGTAGCACTTACAGGAGGAAGAAACAACAACAACAAACACCTCCTCACTTAGTTCATCTCCAAAATTATTCTCCTTTTCTGTTCTCTGGATCGTCTGCTAGCTAGACGTCTTCTCAGTGGAAAGTGCCGGGGTTTGTCTGGCTTTCTTGCCTCGCAAATCGAAGCCTTTTTAGACTGCAAGACCTTAGCGGAGACATATGGAAGCCGTCTTGGATATTTCAGCTCTAGAACTTGAATTGCCTCACCAATTCTGCCCAAGAGAGCACACTTAATATTCAGATACCAAAATACCACAGGCCTATCTGTAAGAAACACAGCGCCCCCTATTAAAAAATAAGCATAATTTTATTTACTTTGATGTTCACTTGATAAGTATTTTCTTTTTTTTCGTTTTTTTGGTCCCAGTGCATTTTGAAAGGAAGCAAACTCTTGGTAAAAAAAATGAAACTCACTGTAAAACAGAGCATCTGGTAACTTTGTTCTCAGGCAGCTGACGCAAATGTGCTGTTCCTCCGCAGAGTATTGCTGAAATTTTTCCCTTTCATTTCTCTGAACCCCAGAAAGAGAAGAAAGTCCTTTACAGACAGACTTGCAGGGTAAATTGACTTTTTATCAGGAGACAGCGCCACTCAATAATAATAGCATAGTTCAGATGTCAAATATTATTCATTTCTATTGTAATAATCATAGCCCATAATCTGGAGTTAGTTATAGTCATTTTTCTGCTGCCATTACATACAATAACATTTAGAATATGACTGGATTTTGAAATAAATACATTTTGACAGTCGGAGTGATGTAGAGGGTCTATTGTATGCATATAGACAAATGTGACAGTTAACTTCTGAACTATCCTAATGAAATTATACAAACATTTTTTTGTAGGTTGCAAATACAGTCATTCTCCACCTTATATGTTTCCCAATGTATTTTTTCCCCAATCTTTTGCCACCTAACTATGTGTCTGAAAACCAATCAGAATCACAACACTTACTGGGTACGTTGAATGTTTTTAAATGGCATTAGCACAATTTACATTACCAAGAAGAAACTTTTCTCTAAAATGTCAGTGTTAGGTACCCTATTACCATTGCTATAAACCTCTGATAGCGGACAAATTTATAGCGCATGGATTGAAGTAATAGCACCGGGACTCTGGCTGCTTGCCAGGGTGACAACGGATTTTGCAGCTGAGATGTGGGTGGAAAAGGAGAGACACTTTTTAACTGAGCAGACTTCAGGGTATGATTCTGACAAACTTCTTTGTAGCCCAAGTTTCCTAATGTGTATCCCCAGACCTTTCATTTCACCTCCCCCTTGAAAGCCTGCTTTGATTTGAACACGAGCGCAGCTTTTTATAACACTGGAAAAGATGTAAATAATTGATAGATAACATATACATAATACAGTGCTTCATTGAAACTATGAGTGGAGAAGGAAAACAAAAAGATATTCGCAGATGTCTCCTGCATGCTCGGAAATTAACAGTGTCTGCCAGATGAATAAATCATAGGACTAATTATAATAGTAATCCATAATTGTCATCGATGCTGTTTTTTTGCTTGCATTCCCAGTGGTGCGATTGAAATCAGCTGTCCTGCAATCCATGTTTTATCCCAGATAAATAAAATCCATGTGGTCGCTGACTTTATTTTAGGAAGAGGAATGAGGTATCCCACCCTCCCCCTAACAAAATAGCTTGCAATTACTGGGGTTTTGGCATAAAAACTAAAATCCTGTAACATCTAAAAATAGCCATAAACGAGTGATCAAGTAATTGGCAGCAGGCAGCGTGGGCAGTGTCCATCTAAAAAGTGACTAGTTGACTAGTCTTGCTTTCTTCCTAAAATAGATGACCCAATATATCTCCTCTAAATACTCTTCTAAAATTGTTTCATCTTCTCAGCGCCCGTGGAAAGTGGCTTTTTTCCTTTATGTAACAGGTGCTGGCACATTATTTAAAACCTTGCCATTGAATCTCCTTAGAGTTTGTCTCCTGTAATAGGTTTGTTAATTTTCCAGGTCATTCAGAGCAAGGCGAACAGGTTTTCTTGTCATTTGTCGCTCATTTGCATTTCTCAGTTCTTGAACCAAAAAAGGGAAGAAAAAAAAAGAAAAAACTTTTGATGCAGGCCAAGCCAGAGCAGCCTCAGATACGTGTGTTTGATGTGCACAGCGGAATAAACTTCAACCCTGAGCATAATTTTTAAATAACACATTGTCATCTCAGTACACTCTAGATATAAATAAAGATGCACTTGCCAGCATCTTCTGAGAGAAGCATAGTCGTTTAGTATGCTCACAGGCTTCTTTGATTTGATTTGGAAACACAGCGACCGGAGAAAAATTAAAGCAGCTGAGACACTGAAAATCTCCATGCATGATAATAGATTACACAAATGGGCAGTTTGAAAGTGTTGTTTTAGGTGTGGGTATGTTGTTGTGATCATTTAAGTTTAAAAGAAAAAAAAAGACAAATTATCTCTATCTATATTACATCTATTGCACATGTCACTTATGATAATTATATCCGAACGTATGAGTGCTCAGGGGCTTTATGAGCCAAAAAATTAAGTGGATTTTTTTTTCCCCGCGTCTCCCCTCAAGTACCTAAACTTAAATTGGTTTTATGCCCTTCGTGTGCATTAAAGTTCATCCGCAGCCTGGCTATCGTATGAAGAAACATGTGGGCTTGTTGATCCATCCTTTATGCTTTCTCCAATTCACATTCATTGTCATTAGCTGCTGTCAGTGTTGGCGCATTAATCTGTCAAGCTCGCTGAGGTTCCTTTACCTTAAAAGCTCCCTTCATGCTTAAGTAGTGTGGGGGACAGGCATCAGTTTTTGCTCGAGCAGGCAGATGTGGCCGTATGTGAACCCCAGCCACCAACGCTGGCAACCTGCGAAGGGTGCAATCGGCACAGCAGGCACAAGGTCAGTCCGGCTGGCTTCATAGATTCCATCCCGCAACATCAAGCTACCTTTTACCTCTAATCCTTTCCATCTGCTGCACACAGCTGGCTGCTCGGTGCTCTTTGCAGGGCTTGTTTTCACTCTTGGAATCCGTCACTGAAGAAGGAAAGCATCCTTGGGGCGAAACTCTCGAATCCGGGAGAACTGCCTGCCTTTAAAAGCCATCTGTGATGTGCAGTCAAAACAGGCGGCTGAAGGAGATTTTGTACGGTAGCTGGGTTAGCGTGATGAAGCCACACTGGGATCTGAAGTCCGGCCCTCGCCTGCCCTCCGCAGTTTTACAGTTTTACTGTTTCAGTCTGAAGAAGGAAACAGCATGGAAGTTGTAAGAGTCTCTGGAGGCCCCAGATGTTTTTTTTTTAAGCAACACTGTGAACTTGCTTTCCATTTTACATAAAGATGTACCTACTAAGAGAACAGGCATATATCAGACATACAGATCCTCCCCAAGGAATCTCAATCTTATTTTTTTATTCCCTAGTCCATCATGTGCTGACTCATCTCAATGTTGTCAGTCCTATTATCTTGATATTGTCATTAGTTGTGTGGAATCGTCTCTGCGCAGATGACCTTCCGTCTCCAGGCTTTAGTTGGGCTGGTTTCATTATTGAGCCATGTGTCTGTTAGCCTTGGCATACCTAATATGCTTAACTGCAACAATCGTAATTGACTGCTCTGTCATGCGAGATCCCAAGGACTTCTGTTCAACCCGTGGCTTCGGGTGACAATTTCTAAACGCTCATCAAGACCACAAGTGCCAAGCCTTTGAGAAAGTTGTATTCGACATTCAACAGTCGGGTTGGATATTTTGATTGCAAGCAGGTGCAGTATAGTCACTTTAAATATCTATGTTAGGGTTGTTCAAAAAAAAAAAAAGAATTGGTAGCCCAGGAGTAATGAAGGGATTCACTACACAGTGTTGTCTGCTGCTTTTATGTCACCCAGAAGTCTGGGCATAGTGGCGGAAACAAACTGATCAAGATCAGAAAGCGTCTTTCACTTGGATTGTGTCTGAGAGTGTTTAATTCAGGCAGAAAACCATAATTGCATATCTTATTTATTTAATCCTCTTTAAACCTGTCTTTCTGTCTATATCTGTCTATCTATGTATGTATATATAGAGAGAGAGGGAGAGAGGGTATAATTCCTTATTTAAAATCTTTCACAAGATTAATCACAAGATTCTAATACAAAAAAAGGTGACTGTAAAACGTAGCAGCAAACATTGAAGCTCATTATTCTTGGTCTGGTGTATGCCATGTCGTTATTAATATTTCACCATGACCAAATTGCTTTTCTTGATTTGCCTGGATTACGTGTTGTACATTGTTAATTCATCTTTTGTCTGTGTTGTATTACCACAGTATAATAAGTTCATAATTCTTCTTAAATTATATTGCCTCATTTTACTTAATGGAACTCGACACATCATGACAAAAAAATACACTGTACCAATCCTGACAATCTGAAATGGTACCAGCATAAGACAACTTAGTTTAAAATTCTCCTTTAAATGAGTAGAAATCAATGGGTGTCCATCTGCAGGCATAGGAACTGAGTTGTTGTTGTTTTCTTCGCCTGTTCTATAATTGCCTACTTTCGCTTGTCTGTAAATGCATTTCACAACTTGTTATTTTACTACTGCAAAAGAGACCTGGTGAAGGGAGAGCTATCTGTGCCTGAGAAGTGTTCAGGACTAAAGGTCAGATTATGAAACAAATATCAGGGAATCCATAACTTGAGGAAATATCTGCAATGCTTCACAATACTGCAGTGATGGTTAGGATATAAATTGAAAGGTAATTAGGAGGAAGTGTTAAAAGGACAGAAGGCACCACATACATAAAACAATGAAGTCATCAAGCCTCACATTAATGCTTCAGGGTACTGATTTAAGGCTTGGATTCCATCTAAATTTCAAACCACCCTGCAATCAAAAACTAGCAAATTAGTACTTGTTGATTGATTTGAAGAAAGAACCAGAAACCCACAATAACTTACTGGGTCTGCCATTTACGATAATCTGCCAGATGAGCCAAATTGTTGATTTAATCTTGGCCTATGAGTCGCCTTTGGCATCTCACATGTTTCTTTTGGATTTTCTTGCAGCAGAATTTCCCCTATGAAAGTCAACCATAGTAAACTTGCACAGTAATTTTCAATTGGCCATAGCTTTTCACTGACGTGTGTGAAATCTATAAAGTACTATAATGGTAAACTATCTCATCAGGTTATAGTGAAGTATTGAGTGCCTTTTCAATAGTAGGGTAGTGCAAAAAAAGTAACAATAAAATCTAAAAAGAAAAAAGTTGACCTCTTGAAAACCCATTATGTTTCTCAACAAAGAGGGGAATGGAATATTATCAAGAAATAGAATCATTATGGTGTTGTGTTTTATGTGTATTTGAACATAGTTATTTATCATTGCTTAATCGAAGAGGAATGGTAGGCAAGTGTGCCATGGACTAGTAATGCTACAGGACCACAGGCTGTACAGATAGGTTTTACACTGAGTTGTGTTATAACTGGTAGCATAGGAGAGCCTTTCCCTGATAGGAGGTATTCACCCCCCTTGGACTTTTTCACATTTTGTTGTGTTTCAGCCTGAAATTTTGACGCAATGCGATTTTTTCCATTTGATCTACAGCACGACGCAGAATCTGCTTAGAGCAAATTGGGTAAGAAGGGCATTGGTCAGAGAAGCCACCAAGAGGCCAGTAACAACTCTGAACTGTGTCAACAACAAAAATGTCACAATGTTGTGTGTTAGCTGGGCTGTCAATTTGTTATGCACTTTTCATCACGAGATTTTAACAACAATCAGTAAGGTCACAGACAAAAGATTGTCATCAACAAGTTTTCTTTTGGAAATCACTACTTAATCTGTGCTAAAAACAAAGTGCTATAATAAATCATAAATTACAGATTCAGTACGTATTGACATACAAATTACATAAAATCCCAATAGAGCTATTAATAAATCATAAATAACAGATACAGTAAGTATTCAATTCAGTAGCTACATAAATAAAACCTGAACGCTTCTCGTTTTAATTTACATCAAATACTTTTGAATGTCCTACAATGATTCCAAAACAGCCTTTAATTAAATCCTACAGTTATCCACTGCAGTTGTAGTATTTTCAACTCTGACTACCTTTTATTGATATCTCCAGCTACATGTTGTAACTAAGCAGGCTTCCTATAGAAACTTTGCCACTGTAAAAGACCAGATGTGTAATGGTCTGAAGGATATTATATTTACTTATTAGAAAGCCTTTACAAATTTTATATTTTTCTATCTGTATCACGCTTGTTTTTCATGCATAATTCGGAAGATAATTGGATACCTTACCTGGCTTGTGTTTTTGGTTTTTATCAATTGATGTTTTTCTGAGTGAAAGGTTTTTGCAGGCTTTGCTATTTTTGGTACTTTTCAATTTAGTTCCTGCCAAACAGTTTCCATCCAACATACACCTGAGCTTGCGGTTACCGCAGTCGCTTTAATAATGCATGAGCGTCATGTTTTGAAATGTAACCTTCGAATTAGAGAGTGTTCATTGCGGACATATGGTCTTGCCACTTTGTTGCTCAGATGCCGTGGAGAAAGGGCGCAAAAGCAAATCAGAGAGGGTAATATTCTGCTCAAAGAATGAGTGATTTATTCCTGTTTCCATCTTAAACAATACACATATCTTTAAAACAGTGCTAAATTACAAACCAATATTTCTTTCCAACTATAGATGGAAGGTGCTACCACAAAGCCTCCATCTATGTCTTGTTTAATCTTTCTTTGATTTCCCATAATTCTGTGATACATTCATCTGTATTGCTGCATGTGTTTTCATGAAATGATGCTACTACAGCACAAAGACTTGATAGCATAATTTTTCACCGATGAACTATAATTGTTTTCGCCCCCTAGTTTTGCAGTGTTGGTGATCCAGCAGATGGTGTTTGTAATGTTTCAATAGTATCTCATATCCAAATGTGTTACTAAATGTTCAGCTTTTAGTCGCAGGATTGTAGAACACATACGGCCAGAACTGTGAAGTGCTTTCAAACAGTAATACTGCAACACGTGACGTTTACTTAAAAAGGAAAATTGTCTTTTTGGCCTGCAGGTAAACAGGATAGCAAAGACTCTAGCTAAGGTGCCAATTTGTGCCGCGAGCATGAGATGAACAGCAGCACTCTGCGGCATAATTGTTTGTGCAGCCTGCCATAAAGCGTCCCAGCAGGTGATGTTTCTGAGGGAGTAGGTAGCGAATGCTGCCCTTAGGAACAAGAAATATGGGATCTCATAAACCAGGGTACCCAACAAGTATGCATTGAAGTAAACTGTTATCTGAAGTGGCTCCTGATCTCCCCACTTCTGGCATTCTTTCGCAGTTGTGTCCTTTTGTTTTATTTATTTATTATTTTACACTTTTATGATATTGAAGTGTTTGCCGTGGCTGATGGGTAAATGATTGAGTCATGGCTGTGTAAAGTGCATCATTGCCTTTTTTCTCACAGCCCCACAAACACACCTTAGTGCTGGTCTGCACACAATTACACTGAATTATGCTCAATTGTGAAGACAAGTTGATAAATTGTGTTGATTGTTTTCTGTGCTGTACTGAATTTGCTATGTCCACCATATTTTTGATGTATGGTTGCCAAAAGTGAATGTCTTGTTGTTTAAGATGTATTATGAATATGATAGTCTTCAGTGTGGTTCCCATATGCAACCCTCTGAAGAAATAGCTCTATGCCCGCAGCCTTCAGTGCACTTGGTAGTAGTTTCAAAATAGATGTGTGCTTCAATTAAATATAATACCACTGGTTAATCCTGCTTCCCTGGTTAAATTATATTCTCTGAAGGACTTCCATCTGTCAAACATATTTCTGAGTTGTGCTGTGTAATGATCTTAACTTCACGAACCACGTTGAGTACTTTCAACAGCAGATATGCAATTGTTCACAGATTACATTACCAAGACACTTTGACAACAATTAGCCTGAATTCACATAATCAATTAAATATGTAAGAGCCTCTTGCAGGAATATGCATTGCATGACAGTGCATTTTCACTCATTACGGTACACTTGCCTGACTATACAGGAACACAGAATTACAATTGCAGGCAGTGGATCAATATGTATTTGTGTGTACGCAATGTGTGTATAAATATATTCATACTATATGAATCACACACATACATATACAGACAGGTGACAAATTAAAGGACAAACCTGAATAAATGAGTGGAGGAATATAACAAATGCAGATGCCTCCAAACAGGTGTACTGCATGATACAATTAAGCAATTAACATCCTATCACGCTGTGTGGCATGTATATGTATAACTGCTGAGCAGGCCCAATTGACCTCGATTTTGGATCAAGATGGCAAGAGGAAAGGATCTAAGTGACTTTGAAAGAGGGGTCATTACTGGGTCACGAATGGCAGGAGCTTCACAAAGACGCTCAACTGGCTATTGTTCTCCACAAGTGGGCGAGTGCATGTGTGGCGACACCAAGAGAACGGTACAGGCCTGACTACTTGACCCCTACAGTGAGGGGGTCCGGAGGCTCTGTTATGCTGTGGGGGGCATTTTTCTGGCATGGTTTGGGTCTACTTGTCCCCTTAGAGGGAAGGGTCACTGCAAATCATGACAAAGTTATTCTGAGTGATCACTTTTATCCTATAGCGAAACATTTATATCCTGATGGGAGTGGTCTCTTCCAGGATGACAATGCCCCAATCCACAGGGCACGAGGGCTCACTGAATGGTTTGATGAGTATGAAAATGATGTGAATTATATGCTATGGCCTTCAGTCACCAGATCTCAACCCAATTGAACACCTTTGGGAAATTGTGGACCGACGTGTTAGACAGCGCTCTCCACCACCATCATCAAAACACCAAATGAGGGAATATCTTCTGGAAGAATGGAGTTCCATCCCTCCAGTAGAGTCCAGAGACTTG
Organism: Amia ocellicauda; assembly: GCF_036373705.1. Lineage (NCBI taxonomy): Eukaryota > Metazoa > Chordata > Actinopteri > Amiiformes > Amiidae > Amia > Amia ocellicauda. Next base: position 21,480,838 of record NC_089866.1, on the reverse strand, counting down.
CAGAATCTGTGCCAAGAGCACTGAAACTGTTCTGGTGGCTCATGGTGGCCAACACCTTACTGAGACACTTTATGTTGGTTTTTCCTTTAAGTTGTCACCCGTCTGTTTATATATGCACAAACGTGTCTGTGTAGTTATCAGCAATGACTTAAATTAATAAATCAAGCCAAGCAAAGGAATGAAGAGGCTGCTATAAATCAAGTGTGTTAAAAGCTTTTGAGCCCACAACAATGCCACCACTGTTGAATTACTATGCATCCACCACTGTGACAGTTGTCACGCCACACAACTTTCAGCAAGGCGTCCCAGGCGTACTTTGTTCACATTTTTGTTTGCGGGGAACCAATGTCTGAGGCCTAACTTGCTGCATGCTCAGCTGCGATGCGTGTTTCATTCCTGTCTCTGCTCTGTCCTCACTGAGAGGAGAGAGATAAGCAATAATTAGCATTTATTAGTGAAGGCAGACTATAATTAGCAGAAGCTGTAGGGGATAGCCAGCTTACCCCAATGGTACCCATGTCAGGACATTATTGGGGAATTCAGCCCTGCTTATCTTGTAAGCAGGAGGTCTTTTGTTGAGGGAGGGTGGAATCAAATTTAATCTGAACAAATCCTGCCTAAATGGCGAAAACATAGTTTAGAACAGTAGACTAAGTCTGCTCTTACATGAACAGGTGGGTGTAGGTTCATTTGAGAATTTGACGGAGCACGTCAGAAAAGTCTGTGTGGCCCCCAAATAAGAAAGAAATCAATCACTCATTTATCCATCATTCATTCTCAAGGTGTCAATGAAGTTTCAGAAGATTTCACAGCAAAATCTTTCACATGAACCTAAGAGTAATGGGGCGTGTCTGTGCAGAGGTGACAGGGCTGCCAACATGACGAATAATAACACTGTGTCTAGACAGAGCGCTGTTTCTCTCGGCTTATCATCCTGGGCTGGTGTCCATGTATGCCTGCAGTGGTAGAAGCAGCCCTGGTTGTATCTAGGGTCTGCAGCTGCTCCTTATGTAATGTAATCTGATTATAACATAACAATTTAAAGCAGGAATGTGTTCCCCTTAAAGTGAATTACAATCTTATCTACTGATTTCTCATTTTATTAAATAAACAAATAACTAAATAAAATAAAATGGAACTAAAAGGAAACACCTACTAGAACACTTTGACTTTACCAAAATTGCAAGATCGCTATCACCTGTTTTCCATTCTTTTTTAATCTAGATTCCCCCTCCCTCCCTTTTCTCTTGTACTTTGAATTTGAATCCATAAAACGTAACATTTGCACTGCTCTTACAACCGGCTGCACATTCTTCAGGGGGAAATAATGTATTCTAATAATTCATTAGTATGTCTCTCCTTCGACAATGATTTAAAAGTTGTGGATGAAATCTTTTGTAATACTGTTGTAGCCTACTTATGTAAAACCTTTCCTTTACCTGTCAGACCTCCAAGCTTCATGTAATGAATACCGTGCTGCCAGCGTATTTGCAATTCAACTGAAATATTGATAAATGTTTCAGAAACAGCTTCTGGTTTCTTTGCCGTTGCTGTGTTTTCCTATGTTTCTTTTTTTTCCAGGTTCAAAGCAGCCGACACTTGCAATGATTGCTTTTCTTAACATGTGCTTCGTCTCATATCCCAGTTAATATATGCTGAACGACAGATTCTGTACGTCTGATGGATAACAAAAAAAAGAAGATAGCTACACTGTTAAGTGGACATCATATGATGGATATAAACATTTGTATCATCTATGGCACTTACTAAGCAAGTGGAATAGTGTTGATACTCTTAATTAATGTATCTTTCAGCTTGCCATATATTTCCAAGGGGAATTCAAATGCAAAAGGCCTTTGGCAATTACGATTCATTCTTGTACACAGAATTTGCTTCAGTTGAGTTTGCATCTAGTTATAGCTGGCTGAAAAAGCACTGGCATTCATCTCCAGCTCATAGGGTATACTGCTGTATAATAATGTGACTACGCCATAAGCACTTCTTCTTCAATCATATTACCAAAACAGGGGGAAAGTAAATAAGCAATAACATAGGCCGATGTCTTTGTCAAGGTGTCAAAGTACTTTAAAACAATCTTGAAACCAGGCTCTGTAGCTTTTCAGGACATAAGTTTGCTGGAACCTTGCTTTTGGGGACATTGAGGGGGGGGTCTGCAGTTTTCCCTCCTTATTAACCGTGGAACACTTTGGAAGCATGTTCTCCTCTAATCTGCGGGAAGAGCAGGGTTGAGGATTGAGAAAGAATCAAAGTGTGTGCTCAATCAAAGTGTGTGCACAACGTCGGTGGGTGGTCATCGCCAACGCTTTCATCAAAGTGTGTCTGAGAGAGATCAGTCAACCAGAGACTCCAGGGGACACTGTAAAGCTGAGGGTATTGCAATGAAGAAAAAAAGTCCTGGCACAGAAAATTCTAGTTTAGGTTTTTGCCAGTGGACTTTAATTCATGCTTTAAGGGACCACACATTTTGGGTTTGTTCGTTTTCCATGCCCATCAACTTCATTGCCTATCCTCTTGATGTTGCCTCAAGAAAAAAAGGCTTTTGTCTTCAGCCGAATGTAGATACCTTGAAAAACTACCAAGAGGCTGTTTCTTTTTTTTCCAAAACCTCTGGAAGGCAACTCAACTGCAGAAGAACATTCCTTTGCAGTGTGAGGCAACGAGATGAACTTGTGGCAAGGCCCGTCTCAGAGTGCTGCAGATTTCAAAAGCAGCCTCTCCGCCTCTGTCTCCAGGCCCTAACAACATTGGTAAACTGACATAAAGATCTAGATGTTTTCCTTTACCGAGATCTGTCGTAGCGACAGAGCCAGGAGCCCCGAGTGTGCAGGCAGAGAAAGCTCATCTTGTTTTGCATGTTCTTCCTGCAGTCTCTTGTATCAGCTCTTAGTTTGCGTGTTTCCTGGATTCCTCCAGCAATATGCAGATGGGAGCATAATTCTGATTTTTTTATGAGGTGCATGGCTTATGTGGCATAGAATGTAATTATAATTAAATACTCACAGGACCTGCAATGGTTTATTGCTTCTTAAGTAAAACAAGGCAACGTTTATATTTGCTTTTAAACTTTTGATTTTCTTTTTAACGTACAGCATAATGGGAAAGTTTGGCACCAAGGTTTTCTTCGATGCTTTAAAATGAGAGGGATCGATCAGGTGCTGAAGGGGAAGCATAAGGCAGCCATTTCAGCTCTGGCAGGTGGCTGTCTTAACTTTGTTTAAATTCAGCTTTAATTTGAGACAGAGGAGGCAGACAGAGAGTTAATCCAGACTGAAACTGGGCCATTTTCAGCTGCTGTTTACATGCAGAGCAACTAGAGATTTCTAGGCACGCTTCATATCTGAGGTCAGTAGGGTGCTTGAACATTTGGAATTATTCGCATTGCAAATATTGTCCCTTTTTGTACTCTTTCTCTCCGAGTCGATTTGTATTAATTAAAAACAACAATAAAATGACCTTTTAGATTGTGTTTAATTATTTCAAACAGAGTCACTTTGTTTTCTCGCCCGGCGAAGACCTTTCTCAGATTTCTCTTGTTGGAATTCTTCTCACACTTAATTGCTATTGAACAAGAGGAAAGCCTCCTCTGTCTTTCCTTGGCATGCAATAATGGAGTGATTTATAAAGGTGATCACAGACTGTCACAGCTGTGCAATCGCCCCTTTGCTGTGTGAGTGCGTATGTGCTCTGTGTTTGTTTGTTTAGCTTTTTTCGCTCCAATTCTTCGAACTCCTTATGAGAGTAACAATAAAATTAAATTGCATTCTGCAATTAGCAGGCATTCTGACATTTCGATTAGCCTCATCGTTTAGTGTTTAAGTGATCATTTCCATGTGCTAAGTGTCCCGCTCCAGTCTCAGGATACTCCTGCTGTTACATTTCGTCTTGCCAGTGTGATTGCAGCCAAAGGGGCTTCGCTTAAACGAGACTTTCAGCGTCTGTGTGTACATTTAAGCCAACTGATAAGGGATGTACCCTTAAAACTTACTCGACTAGAATGAAATTTTGCATAATTATGTTCCTGTTCACTGATGACATCATCCACAAACACACTAAAGTGCCTCTGCGGTACTGGAAGAAGTAGTAAATGCTCAACTGTCTTTGTGTCAGTGTTTGAATATGGAAATGCTTTTGTTGTGCTAATTGAGTCTCTTCATATGCTTGGTTTGCAGGAATTGAAATTGTTAATGTCGATATATCCAGTGAATCACTAGCTACCCTTTTAGCACAATGTATCTATTTCCATTATTGTGTGTGTTTTTTTAGTTGCTTTTACACTATGGGTGCAATGTTTTAAGGAGCAAGTAGCAGATTGCAAAAAAATATAACCTCTTCTTTTTTTTGGATTAGTAACATATAATTAAAATAAAATATAATAATTTTGCTTTCCATCGACTGCTCTTTCATTTTTTATACCGTAAGGTACTGAAGCTTCTTAATCTGTACAATCTGCCCAATGTTGTTCAGATACGTCTTGTGGTGTATGAAAATAATTAATTGACATATTTAACAATGTCCCCCCACCATTTCCACCAAAAATAAATAATGCACATATCTACAATGGCCTGAGTATTTCTGAGGTCTGGTGGAGACTTAGTCTCTCTCTCTCTCTTCCTCTCTTCCGCTCTCTCTCCATGGGTTTCAGAGGAGTGCTGCTACAATGCACTTTCCTATAATCTGGTGTCTTCATCTCTCATGTTGCGTTCCAGTGTGATAAATGCCTTCTCCACAAATGCACCTCTGAGCAGGCGACAGGTTTTACCCTGTACTTAACCTGCTAATGTTCACTGGCTATCATTGAGCGCTTGACAGATAAATTAATGGTTAGTGGTTAGCTTCAAAGAGGTCCCAATTGAAAGGATCGCCCCGGAGACGTATCGATTAGTCTAAGCATTTTAATTAAATGCATACCAATGCCGTTAAAGGTTACAGAGTTCCGTGTGGAGTTTCATGCTAATTAGGAAGTGGTCGCTGATATGCCACAGCCCATTTGGAGAGGGGGCACCTGCTTCAGGAGTGCATTTGCTATGTCACGTTTGCTGCCATATTGGTCTGTCATTCAACATGCTCTTTCAGGGTCTTAAACTCCTCTCTGTCAGTGCTCTGTCGGGCTTTTATTTGCCTACTGTTTGCACTAGTTCATAAAAGCCCCTTCATAACAGAGAATCATGGCTCAACAACCAGCAAGTCTATCTATCTATCTATCTGTCTATTTATCTATCTATCTATCTATTGAGTAATGGGCAGATAAGAATCTTTGTTATTTTATCAACAGTTGAGTCGCTGGGCCTGAACGACCAACTTGTCAAGCTGTTCATTAATCCAGTGTCATGAGAACTCCCACGCGAGAGATTCTTTTCAGTAAAACAGATGGTCCATGCGAAATACCTAACAGTTTTCATTTATTAATTTATTTGTATGTTTGTTTATTTGATTATTTATTTATTTATTTATTTAATTGTTGAGCTAGTGAAACGGCACTAAATCTGTCAGCTGGCAAACTGCATATCTACGTGTGTGGCCTGTTATTAGGGACTTGCTTGGGGAACAAAACAAAAAATACAATTGTTTTAGGGGATATTTTTTGGTGGAGTTGCTTGACTGCCTTGAAATTGAAAATATGAACAGATTCCAACATGGACAGTAGGAGGTGTGTGTTCGCTTCTGAGGATCCATGCCTCTCTGCTCCCTGTAGATTCCAGATCACATCAAGGAGCATTACTCATCACTGGGGCACTGTTGTCAAAAGGAACAGGAAATAGCACCCCAGAAGGTATTATCCGGTGGGAATGCTGTGCATTACAAACTGACAAGTGATTTGTTACTGTGTCTGACAGGCCACTGATTGTAATGGATTGATGGGTGGCCTGAACAAGCTTGATCGCCTTCACTACTTCAATAAACCATATGCTTACTTCACTGCTTTTAATAATGATCATAATGATGCAGATTATGAATGATCAAGAGAGTCCCATTCCCTTTATTATTGCTAAGATTATATATATATATATATATATATATATATATATATATATATATATATATATTTTAATAGCATATCATGGACTGCTCAAGAAAACCTCTTCCTTGGGGAAGACAGCTGGTTGAACACTGAGGCATCTTAGAGTTGTCAGTCATTGGATTTAACTTGATGATCTAAACAGTACCTGTCAGTGCACTGCAGCCCACACAGACTAGCAGAATAAAGGCATACATAATGGGTTCTTCTAGCATGAGTGGATGACCTGGTTAGTGTTTAATTGCTCTCTTTCTGCTGCCAATCACTCACATATTAAAACTTGGATTTTGAAAATCACACTCTGTGGGTCTGATGCTGTAGTCGATTAGATGTTCTTCATCTTGTATTTCAGTTCAGAGACCCCAAAGCTAGCTTCACAGGAAACATTTCCGCAGATTGACCAATGCAGTATGGGGTCATGTGACACCTGGTGGTACCTGGGTTGAAAGAGAGTGGAGGTGTTGTCATGGGAACCTGGGGTTGTAAGCTCTGACACAAAGGGTTGTGCTGCTCTTGAGCCTATGCTAATCCACTGTCTTTCACTTATGCCTTTGGAATGGCTTTTATATGACGTCTATAGCCATGGACTGGATTTTTTTTTAGATGGATTCTGTGGCAGAGGTTTGCAACATTAATCGGTTTCTCTTTTTATGTTTGTTGTTTGTCTTTTAGCTTTGTAGAAAAAACGGATATGATAATATTGACTTTGGAATGAAATGGCCTTGCGAATGGTACCCTTGTGTGTGTAGGTTTGCTAGGAGCGGTCTCTCATGTGTTGTACAATTTAATAAAGTTCAGGGAGAATGGCTTTGGAGACTGTTCGGTTTCCTGAGAAGCTCCGGGCAGGAAGTTAATTGACTCACAGTATCTGACAGAAGGAGCACGGTTTACCACCCCCTGGTTGACAATGTTGTTTCTCGGAGCACTACTTGTAACTGTCCTGATGTCAGCTTTTTAGAGTTGCCATGAGCCCTGTTCCTGCCATGAGACCAATTTTATTTTCTTGCTCTTTCCCCCGAACAGGACTTTTATCTCACCTAATAACATTCACAGATGACCTATGTTCCTTCCTTGAGTGTCTACTTTGGATTGAAGAAGTCACATGGGGGAATAGTTATAGGGCCTAAACACATTATAAACCATCACTAACATACAACAAGCACAGTTTCATTAAGGGATCACGCACTTCGAATGCTACCTGACTCACGTGAAGTATGAAGGGGACTGAGGTTGCTGTCAGATCTGAAGGGAAGGCCAGAGAGAAAATTTGATTGTTTCCATTACGGTTGACCTCCCAGCACTAGTGAAGGCCTCAGTGTACAACAAAACTCCTGGCTGAAATTAGACGAATCACAGAAGAGTGGTATTGGGTAACTGCTGGCATCACAAGTAACGGGGGGAGGCAAGGAGGAGATGGATGTTGGCTCTGGGCTTGGAATGTCCGCTGTGGGTTCCATGAAGTTGCTGCTCTACAGGCAGTTCAAAGGTAAGCAATCAGACTTATTCCAGGTTTAAAGGGTTTTCTTCCTGGAACAGAGAAAAATATGTTTGAATTTGATTCAAGTCTTCAAAATCATGAAAGGCATCGACTACATCAAACCAGAGGAGCTTATCCAGATCAGCAGGGACACACGGACCCGGGGATACAAATGGAAATTGGGCTTCAAGACATTCAAGACAGAAAACAGGAGACATTTTTTCACACAGAGAGTTGTCACAATCTGGAACAAACTCCCCAGTGATGTGGTTGAAGCCGACAATTTGGGAACATTCAAAAACAGACTGGATAGGATTCTTGGATCACTTAGTTATTAATGGACACCAGACGAGCACAGTGGGTCGAATGGCCTCCTCTCATTTGTATCTTCTTATGAGCAGTCATCACATTTCATCCTCAGATTACAAAATAAATAGTGCTGTGAATTTGTGTGTATGTGTGTGTGTGGAGGGGGGGGGTACATGACAGTGGAACTGCACAAAAGGGGTAACTAAGCAACCCACTGCTGTCTTTAGGTAAGGCTCGGCACACAGGGAGATGGCTGGAGAACTTGTAGGAGGACACACAGTCTTTGCGTACTGATCAGTCAGAACGAAGAGCAGCCGCGTCCTCAGGAGAGAGAGAGACGCCACTGGGGTGTTAATGAGGTTAGTCCAATGCAGTACGGCCAGTATAGGAACCTGCCTCCCAGCACAGGCAGAGTAGAGGTCACAGAATACATATCAGTGTGGAGTTGAGTGCACTGAATCAAATGTGAATTGAAATCATGGCGTTGGAGTTTCAGAAGTGAAACATTGTCATTGTTCCGCTCCTGTGTTCTGTGGGTGATTTTCTTGTATTGTATTTCCTGATTTATTTTAGGTCCTCCTTTTATAAACTGTAGCTGATGGAATGGTCTGTGTTAATTTAGAAAGGGTTTAAGGTGTGTATTTGTGAACAGTGTCCTCTGTGTCCTTCATCAGTTTCAGATAGCTTGCTTGCCTTTTCTCTCTCTATTCAATTGCATTATTGCACAGACGTCTGCCTCCCTGTTACACAAGGATGCTACATAAGATATTTCCCAATCATATTCATCCCACTCCTTGGGTTTGCTCGGGGCCTGCTTGCTTTTGCAGGTAACATTCCTTGCTTCACTTCTTTGTCAGCTTAATATTCGTACTTAAACCCACAACCTGAAGTTTGATGGTCTTACCGGTCAGTCTCATTGGTCTCATCTTCAGAAAAAGGGGACTTTAAAGAGAAGAAATGTCTGAGTTTTAATTAGGTTCACATATTGATTAATTCATTCATTCATACAGTCAAATGCCCCATCTCTGTGTTTAGAATTCAGTTTGTTTCTGGTCTACTGGCAGTGAAATATTCACTACTTTCTCCTAAGTTTATCTGGATTTAAAGAGACCACAGATTTATAGTTTGGATATTATTCGTATTTCGACACTACATCATTAGAAAATGTGTTCTGTTTTATAATAAATTGTACACAGGAGACTTGAAGGTGTTTTAAAACACTTAAGTTAATTAACCCGCAACACATGTAGATTGCTTGTATAATTGATATTATAACAGAATTCCTGTTAGACGGCTTTTAAGAAACAATTTGTTACACTGGTTCTGCATTAAACAAGCTATTGGACTAGTTTAGTGTTTGTTTTACAGTTTTTCCAATTAAATATATCTGGGATGCCTTATTTTACTTTTTTTATTTAATAGTGAATACTGTGACATGGGCCAAAAGCACAATAAATCAGTATTCAGTTCAGAATTAGTAAATTGCAAATTCATGATTTATGGTTTGTAACACACACACAAAAAAGTGTTTTTTTTATTCTGCAAGCTTGTGTTTCATTGACTCAAAAGCCTTTAATCATTTTCCTTTCAAAGTCCAGTTTGTCAAATATAAGAGATTCAACAGGAGTTCATCTGGTTCAGGAAAGTTTAATGCATTTTAGTGGAAAAAGTAAATCTATTGCCAAAAATATATATTTGGGGTCAATGTAATAATACCCAAGACATGGGAAAAGCTTCTTTTATTTAGTTTCTTCCTCTTATTGCATTTTTAATTCTAAATTGTTCTTTTTATAACATTCACTGTACTATCCAGATGGCTGCTTATGAAGATTGTCTCCAATAAGCCAACCAACCCTGCATAAGAAATGCCAGTGCTTTCATGATAAAACTTTGATTAATCATTAATAAAAGGACAGAACGTTTCAACAAAAGCTGTAGTTAATGTACTCCCCATCCACTCCCTTGCCTTCAATGAGATTTAACTTGGAACAAGAACATCAACACATGGATTAATCCTCACTTTATAGTTTTATAATCTATTGTGAATCTTATACAGGGGGAGGAGGAAATGGAGTGATTAAAGGTACATCCACTGGAATGTTCAGTTTCACTGGTTTCTGTCTACTTTATGAATGAAATCATCCATTGTTTTGCTGGTTGTTTAAAGTATGGGAAATATGTTGAAAAGTTAGAAACCATACATACATCCCACATCTTATAAGGTGCTGGGTAAATATAAGGTCAATAGACCGGAAAATTATTCCCGCACTCTTACTCTTATTTATATGCTCCAATATACAGTGAGGGAAAAAAGTATTTGATCCCCTGCTGATTTTGTACGTTTGCCCACTGACAAAGAAATGATCAGTCTATAATTTTAATGGTAGGTGTATTTTAACAGTGAGAGACAGAATAACAACAAAAAAATCCAGAAAAACGCATTTCAAAAAAGTTATACATTGATTTGCATGTTAATGAGGGAAATAAGTATTTGACCCCTTCGACTTAGTACTTGGTGGCAAAACCCTTGTTGTCAATCACAGAGGTCAGACGTTTCTTGTAGTTGGCCACCAGGTTTGCACACATCTCAGGAGGGATTTTGTCCCACTCCTCTTTCCAGATCCTCTCCAAGTCATTAAGGTTTCGAGGCTGATGTTTGGCAACTCGAACCTTCAGCTCCCTCCACAGATTTTCTGTGGGATTAAGGTCTGGAGACTGGCTAGGCCACTCCAGGACCTTAATGTGCTTCTTCTTGAGCCACTCCTTTGTTGCCTTGGCTGTGTGTTTTGGGTCATTGTCATGCTGGAATACCCATCCACGACCCATTTTCAATGCCCTGGCTGAGGGAAGGAGGTTCTCACCCAAGATTTGACGGTACATGGCCCCGTCCATCGTCCCTTTGATGCGGTGCAGTTGTCCTGTCCCCTTAGCAGAAAAACACCCCCAAAGCATAATGTTTCCACCTCCATGTTTGACGGTGGGGATGGTGTTCTTGGGGTCATTCCTCCTCCTCCAAACACGGTGAGTTGAGTTGATGCCAAAGAGCTCGATTTTGGTCTCATCTGACCACAACACTTTCACCCAGTTCTCCTCTGAATCATTCAGATGTTCATTGGCAAACTTCAGACGGGCCTGTACATGTGCTTTCTTGAGCAGGGGGACCTTTTGGGCGCTGCAGGATTTCAGTCCTTCACAGCGTAGTGTGTTACCAATTGTTTTCTTGGTGACTATGGTCCCAGCTGCCTTGAGATCATTAACAAGATCCTCCCGTGTAGTTCTGGGCTGATTCCTCACCGTTCTCATGATCATTGAAACTCCACGAGGTGAGAGCTTGCATGGAGCCCCAGACCGAGGGAGACTGACTGTTGTCACCTTCTCACCAAGCTGCTTGGCGATGGTCTTGTAGCCCATTCCAGCCTTGTGTAGGTCTACAATCTTGTCCCTGACATCCTTGGACAGCTCTTTGGTCTTGGCCATGGTGGAGAGTTTGGAATCTGATTTATTTATTGCTTCTGTGCACAGGTGTCTTTTATACAGGAAACGAGCTGAGATTAGGAGCACTCCCTTTAAGAGAGTGCTCTTAATCTCAGCTCGTTACCTGTATAAAAGACACCTGGAAGCCAGAAATCTTGCTGATTGATAGGGGATCAAATACTTATTTCCCTCATTAACATGCAAATCAATTTATAACTTTTTTGAAATGCGTTTTTCTGGATTTTTTTGTTGTTATTCTGTCTCTCACTGTTAAAATATACCTACCATTAAAATTATAGACTGATAATTTCTTTGTCAGTGGGCAAACGTACAAAATCAGCAGGGGATCAAATACTTTTTTCCCTCACTGTATATATGTATTTTTTTTTTGCAAATTCAGATCAACGTAAATATTTTTTCATACCACAATCGAGGAACGATTACAAAATGTTTGGAAATATTCATGGAAATGTTGGTAGATTGGATGCTTTTGAAGAAGACTTAAGCCTAATCCAAATCAAAACTTTGACATACCCAGAAATTGCAAAATTACCAGTGTACCCTATCAGCTTACACAGTATAAAGTGGCTTCTGACACAATCAATCTGTGATAGGGTACTATGCGATTCACAGGTAGGTCATCATTTCGATTTGGTCTCGATCTCAATTTGCTAGTTATTTAATAAAGGGGATGTTCAATGAGACTATAATGCATCAGTGTGCTTCCGACTTCTGTATACACTGCTTTCCATAATTACATCAGAGCTGTAAGTAGGGCAGGTGGAGAGGGGCACCCACCAAACCTGAGTGCATCCTAGTGAGCGTAGGCAAAGTGATTGAAAGGGATTGTCACGGACCGAGGTTCAAACCAAGGGTTCTGTAAATAAAACAGTGCTTTTTAATCCTGAACAATGTTATCTAAAGTGACAAAACACATTGCTGATGGTTTCAGTCAGAAGGGAACTGAATACTGTTCTGCAGCTTTAAACAGAAGCTTCCTTCACTACCTGGGAAACAAACTGCCTCACAAAATGGCAGACATCAACTGGTGCTGACATGGCTCGAGTTAAAGATTTACAAGAACTGGAACAATTCTCCCGAATCAAATAACACCTAGATCAATGAAAATTAGCCTGGTTTGAAATTGAAGGCAAACACATGTTAGTATCGATGGTATCGACATACTGTACTTGGTCAAATGTATTTTTGGATGGTGGGTAATCTGTTTATGTTCTTGGCGGAAATTCAATGGGTGGGAGTACCAGTATAATAGCTATTTCTGCTTTACTGCTTTATTTTGGACTTCGGGCAATAAATAACCATATGCTTATATATGATTATCATCATCATCAGCCTATACCGATCCTCTGCTGGATGAAGGTCTCCCCAATATGTTTCCACTTGTTTCGATCTGTAGCTTACCTTTTCTTATTTTTTAACTTTTCTTAAGTTTATTATTTCATCTTCCCATCTTTTATGTGTTCATTTTCTAGGTATTTTATAATCTCTTGGGATCCATTCAGTAGCTTCCAGTCCAATTGGCTAGTTCCAGTAACTAGCCAATTGTCTATCTTTGATCTGTTCTTCTTGCAGTGTGTTGGGCCAATTTCCATTTTTACATTTTGACCCAATTATGGCTGGTTTGTTTTCAGACCCATTCATTTATTTTTCTATCTCTTATTGTTATTCTAAGCATACATATTTTCATGTACATATAAACACACACACACACCTTTTAAATTCTATTGTAAAGTGCCCTGATTTTCAGATCACAGATTACTATTGAATGCCTAGTTACGGCTCTCAATGACATTATGTTGGGTGGAGTTATTGATACAGCAATTTTACTTTCAGGCTGCAGATTGTGATATTTTTCAACAACTGAAGACTCTGACATCGAAACAGGCCATCAATTAGGTGGGCAAAAGAATCATGCATGATGTATAGCTACTGCATGACTTTAATCCTGCCACTGGAAATGTGGGCTGAGCCTCACCTCAGTCCTAAATTACAGAAGACTGATGGCATTGTCTCAGCTCCTCATGCAGGAAGAAAATTCAATATCTGTGCAAGCACAGCAAACAGAGCACCAGGGCTGCTTGTCTTATGGCATGTCTGCTGAGATAATATGGAGAGGTTCTCACAAGACCACAAAGTGTTCAGCTGTCTCACACTTTCAGAAAAATGGGGATAAGTCAGTAAAAGTGCTGCTAAACAGTGTTATTCACATCCTGTCCCTGTAGGTACAAAGAACCTTTCATTTAACGGTTGGGTAGGACAGACACTGGAAGCCATTGTGATGGTGTCTAGTGAAATGTGCCAACGAGACAATCCCTCTTTCATGTTGGATGTGCACAGTTCAGCACCCTGCCGGTGACCCACTGTGGCTTTCTTTGCCATCAGCGGAAGCGGACGCCAAACGTTTGAAACTTCACTTGAACCTCATGGGATGCCCATAACAAGGCCCCTTGTTGTTGAGTTGTCTTCCACATTAGCAATCCTGTGGGGTCTTGACATTAGTTAATGCAACAGGCCCACTCTGTACCAAGAATACGATCTTAGTCATCAACACTCAAATCAAGCTGAACAAAAAGTGCCGGTTGTTGCCGTTATTTATTACTGGTCAGTATCTGTCATGCTTTAATTTAAAATCTAAATGTCATGGCTTTTGGAAGATTTTGTGAGTTGCCGCATAACATAATATTTTCAGATTTACAATTAGCATTATAGCAAAAGAAACTAAAAGTAGCTTTTATGTATAAAAAATGCACCGTAAGGATTTAGCATTGCAGTTCCAGCTGTGGTAGCTTCTGACACTCAAAACATTAAAGAGGTTACATTTTATTTGATCTCTCTCTGTTTTTATGGTTACATCTTTTAATGTGCACTAAAAGCCCTGGGAGTTCCCCAGGAAGTCAAAAGGCATCAAATAAAAATTGGAGTTCAGTGCAGAAGACAATTTTTTATGCTGCACAGAATCAATCCCCAAGAGAAACTTCAACCACATTTCTCAATACAAAAATAAAATAAAATAAAATAAAACTTTTCCTAGAAGAATGGGTCTGAGAATTTCATGTCAGCTGGTCATGTACAGTTGTGCATAGAGGCGATAACAGAGCTTTGCTTTTCAGTCCCCCCACTGTCTTTTGTGTCCACTGTTTTGAGCTAACAGGAACAGAAGTGGTGGAAGTGATTACTTTAATGTAACATAGTAACCAAATGCATCCGATGAAGAGTCCAAATGGACACCTGGCCAATGTGGAGTTGGGCCCTTGCTTGATGGATGTACTCCACTGGCTTTTTTGGCAGCTGAGGTAAATGAAAGTCTACTCAGGTGTAGCACTTCTGTCATTTTAGTCTCCTAGAAGTGTGTAGAAGAGTAGCAAGAGGAATCGCAGTGAGTGTAATGTGGGGCTCCTGAAGGCATGGATCCTGTTGTTGGACAAAAGTCCCATTTTCAAAATAAGAGGGAATAAATAAATAAATAAATATGCAGTGGAGCCATTGGCACAGGGACCCTCAGAGGCTACCAGTGTCCCAGTTATTGAGATCTAGACAGGTTTAAGAAACCCTGACATAGTCAGTAGATTATATTTGCTTGTAGCAGGTTTTCATGATCTCTTTAATCTATCAGCAGAGTAAGAACTGGGAAAAGTGTTAAATTGGCCTGACTGAGCAAATAATTACTGCAGTGAGGTAATTAAGGGCTCAGGGTGGATGAAATTAGAAAATCCTGTAGCGCTTGCAGCACAGAGATTTCTGCACCTGTTTCACACATACCAATGCCTCCCAAATACTCCAGTCATATGTTCTCTTCTTTCTTGATCCGTACTGTGATTGTGGAAAAGGATGTAAGGACACCACACGTCTTTTTTTTTTTAGTTTTAATGTTTATTTCCTTTCATCCTGAAATGTCTTGTCAATCATGACAAAATCAAGTGTGCTTGAGGGAGTTTTCATGCAAAGCCCAGTCTGGTTTGTCTCGTTTCTGAATTTCAGTTTGTGTGTGTGTCTTTAGTGATGTTACCATTTTTCTATTTCAAAGAAGGGCTCTTTAGTTCAATCTTAACTGTTACAGAGGTGCTTGAGACACTGTCTTTCTATCACTCCTTTGTGGCCATTATATAGTGACTGGGGTCAGCAGATCGTTGGGGTGATGGTCATGTTGAGCTCTCGGAGATGACTGGCACTCTTTCAAATTTGCAGCGTATTATTGCTTCCGACTTTAAAGCTCTCACTGAAACAAAAGGTCAAAGGAGCTTGTCTTTCTTGGTTCTTTCGGAGCTTAACTCGGATATTCCTTTGAACTCATTATTGGAACTGAGCTCTCTCTCTCTCTCTCTCTCACACTTGTGTGTGCTTACATCATAAAACCTGAATATAGACTCATAACATAGCTCTCATGTATGGAAGGATGGATGGATGTTTTTAATTATTTCTGAAAATCAATCCTCATATTATTAATCATCTTTCTCATTCAGTTTTACTGCCTGTTGCGTGGGACTCGCCCCCACTTCTTTTGTATTTAGTGTCAGATAACCTTCACAGCTATCACTCTGTAAATAAGCACCACTGTACTAAACCGGACAGATCACAGAGTTTGTAAATCCCTCGTACTGAGCTGGTCTGGTTTAATAAAGAGAGAAGGCAAAAAAAAAGAGGAAAAGACTCATTGATCAGTGCTGCTGTCCTGTACAGTCAAAAAAATCACTCAGGTAAAGGTGAAGTCCTGAGTAATTTCACTTGAACTGTCATGATCTATTATAGATTTTCTTTTAATATAAAATCACATCAACTTTTTCTTGGGATGTAACTTTACAAATGTATATATATATTAGTACAGTGGGTTCATGAAGTTTTAACGCTGAACATTAAAATCCATCGGCGAAAACAACGAGGCGAAACAGATTAATTGTATAATTTATCCTGTTCAGTTCCAGCATCAAATGTATTGGCGGTAATGTGACAGTAAGTCTGTCAAATGTAAATGTAAATGCTCCCAAAAAGGGCTGACAACAGTTTATGTAAAAAAAATATAAATGTGGAGGACTGAGAATTTATAGAAGTTATAGATCTTTTTATGCTTATCAGTTAATTGAACTGATGGAGAACAAAAAAATTATCTTCCTTTTTGCCTATTAAAGTAACCTTATTATTAGTTTGATATATTTCCTGAGTAACTTCTGATATTTTAAGGTGAAGGTTTGTTTTTTGATTTTTTTCCCTCCTCTTTAAAGATCTTTAAACATGATTTGCTGGCTCGCAATTGTCATTTTGATGCTGGAAATCAGGTTCAGACACGGATCAGCGCTAATCTCAAGGTGACCTAGCCCCCTTCTGGGCAGAAGGCAAGAGTTTAGAGTTCAACCGGATTGATATCGCAAGTGTAACATATGTGTTACTGTCTGTGCTCAAAGTGGCAGGAGAGTACGCTGTTCAAGGAACTGTCATTGATTGATGATCCAGGATATGACAGCAATCCAGCAAAACAACCTAGCCAGATCTTTAATAAAATATTTTATGTATGTGTCCAGCAAGGATAACAGCTTGTATGAGTAGTTTTTTTTTTTTTTCAACAGCTCCAGGGATTTACTATTTTCATTATTTTATTTAGAATTTATTTTTATTTTTATACAGAATTTTATTGGTTTGATTTTGGTTGCCACAGTATTGCAGGAAAGTACTGCATGATCCTAATAATAACTTTCGCTAAGGTTATGTGTTGTTATCATTTTAGTAGCACTTAATTTAAACTTTAAAATGGGTATGTATTTCCTTTTGTTGCTTTTGAAGTTATATGATTTGGAGAACTTCTGCTTGGTTTTCTTCAAGAGCTATTAAAACAAATAACGATAATGGGAAATGTTGTCCTTCCATTAAAACTGTGTAAACAATTTGAATTCTGAATACATTACTGAAGTGCTCAGATACCAGGGGTGCAAAATATGACCAGGTCCTGAAGAATGGATGTAGAAATGGCTGAGTATCAATACAATTTGTCAAGGTTAGCTCTTGGGCTTGTAATACATGCTGTTTGTTCATGAATATCACTGTGAAGTTAGTATTAGGCTTCTCTTATATCATTGTTGCCCATAGAGCAAATATAGCAGTGAACAACTGCAGCTATATAAAATTCATGAAGATGTCTTATCTGGGAATTGACCGCTGTATTTCAGGAACAGCTGCGGGATGTTTTCATGGGTGCTTTCTGTAACTTTCAGGCTGCACTAATGAATAAAGATAGTAACACACCAGATGCAAAATCCATGATCTTCATCAGTTAAATTCCCCTTGAATCCTTGCTTGATTAATCACAAATACAAGCTGGCCAAGTCCCCCCAGTGTTTAACCACACAGAGTAGTTTATCTCAATAGGACCTTGCAAGTGGGAGCCATCCATCTTTCAAGAGAATCAATACAGTATAACCAGTCTTTGTACAAAGCCCTCCACTACATTTCTGAAGTCTCTTAAAATTCCAAAGCAGTTTTTCTTTCAAAATTCCTCTACCACCCAAAGACACACACACACACACACACACACACACACACAATCACACATGCACATAACTACTTTTCCTACTACTCAGCAGACTTATATCAACAAATTGAACACTCTCATATATTAATTAAAAGTGCTTCCTGCTCTGTGTGTTGCCAGGAATTTGAATGAAATAACTTTTACCATCGTAAATTAAAAGTTTCCCCTTGGTGTGGACCTGTGGAAGGGCACGGAAGAGGGCACACAAATTCAGATGCATGCTTCCAGGCGTTAAACGTTAATTGGCTCTGGAAATAGATGTTGACAAAACGAGGCTTCATGTGTCAACATTACACAGCCGGGCATCCCGCTGTTTCAGCTGAGCCGCTTCAATCGTATGCTGAATGTTGTCGCTGGAGCCTTGTAGGGCACTCTGCAGAACAAGGCAAGAGCTTTGGGTGGCTATCTAGTTCAGAACTCATTATCCAAAGAAATTTAAATATGCTGGGCCAAATCGGAAAGCCTTTTTATTGATTGATTGATGAATTAGAACTATATTCATAAAATATTAATATTCCAAACCTGGTCTGGTTTCTGTACGACAATCTTTGCTTGTTTGCCCTTTGCATGCCTCGTTTAAATGATCTTTTTATCATGCTTATGCAGGATTATTTTGTTTGTGCTGTGCTTTTTTCTACCTAAATCAAAAACAAAAAAAGCTTTGTGAGGTTATTGTCATTTTATTTGTGCGTGGTGTTACCCTGCAGCCTGGAGGAAATCACAGATGATACCAAAACTTTGTCCTATTCCTCAGTGAATTGCACATTTTTTTGTAGCGAATTGCTGTCAGCAGATGAAACTTTAACTGTGAACCGAAAATAGCGAGTGAAGTAGTAAGACAACAACCTGCCACATATTAATCAAATTTTAATGCCCAGAAACACAAGTGACACAGTGATTCTCTTGAGGCCTAGTTATTACTTTTGTGCTTCAGGTTTAACTTTGCTTTTTTTTCTTCTTTACTTATGTGCAGGACTGGCTGAGTAAATTCGGCTACCTCCCACCACCAGACCCAGTCACAGGGCAGCTGCAGACCAAGGAGGCTCTGACCAATGCCATCAAAGCAATGCAGAAGTTTGGAGGTCTGGAGGAGACAGGAGTTTTGGGTATGTATGTGTGTGGGGGTCTGTTTTGGGGGGTGCAAAACCTGACTAAGCTGCCTACCTACCCTGCCCAATCTGATAATGGCATTTCTTCTCCTTAGTACCAAGTGCAATTATTCATGTGGTATAATTTGTGTGTGTACTTGTGATTTGCTGTTATGGTGACGGTGTTTGCTGGGGTCCAGACGAAGCCACACTGGGGCTGATGAAAACGCCGCGTTGCTCTCTGCCCGATGTCACTGAGTCAGAGACCAGCTCCGGGAGGCGGAGACGCGGCGCGCCCACCCAAACCAAGTGGAACAAGAGGCATCTGTCCTGGAGGTACGGTCTCCTGGAGGAGTATACATTTAGGAAGATGACACATTCACAGTCTCATTTGTAAGCAGCTTAAGATAACTGCTCTCTTTTAAGTTGTGATTCTTTCCTGGCCACATAAACACATTGATTAAATTTATTTTGTTTTGGACAAACTGAGCAGCATTTGGAGTGTAAGGTGTAATGGATTTGCAGTATGGTTTTATATGGATGGTTATTCTGCATGCTTTTCCTGGAAACCTCTAAGGCTCTGTATATTTTTCTATTTGGAATAAGTGCTTCAACTTATCTATGCCTGATGAAAGATTTACAACAGACCTTGGCCAATTTACCTCAAAGGGGTTCTTTGTGGTTGCGGTCAGATACTGGGGAACCTATGGGGTATTTCCAATACTGTTCTCCTTGAACCCCTGTTTTTATGCTTTTAGCTTATGTTTTATGTTCTTGAAATTGATTTATCTGGTTGTTAGGACACTAACAGGATACTCTTGTCAAAAATATCCCATTTCGTGATCAAGCGAAAAAAAATGCCTTTCCAAAAACAAACCTCTACATAGCACTTCCATTAGGGAAATCCATTAGTTTGTTTTTGGTGCTCTGGTGCATTGTAGGGATTACACACACATCACAGCAATTGATTTGAATGTGAATTGATGTGGTCTTGAGACAGAAGGACATTTTGTTTCTAGCTTCTCCTTGGCAGTGTATCCTGTGGCTTTATTTGCCACCTTTCATAATCACAGACCAGAACTCTGAACAAAATACTACAACAACAAAAAATACCGGATCGCCATATTCAAATATATATGCTTTTTTGCATTTCCAACAGTACATACGGCTCATGTCTCCAAAGCAGATAGATATGATTGAGGCTGATGTTGCTGGGAGCGCTTTGGCTCACAGTACGATAAGCCGCTGAAAGATGAGAGCAAGTTCCCCTTCTCACATTATTAAGCTCTCCTTTCTTTTTTTCCCTGTAACGTGTCAGAAAGCAGCGACTTTGCCTCTGTTTTCTCCCTTTGCAGTTTCTCTTTTCTTACTGTAGGTCAAACGGGAAATGTTTATACTCGGTAGCACAATGACAGAGCTTGTTAGCTGTCACATCCTTAATTGGCTCAGAACAGCATTACACGCAAAGGCGCACTCCTTAGTAAATAAATGCACTTCACAATTCATTCCAACCACTCCTGGGTGCCTTGCAACGGGAATCGTTTTTATTTCGCCTTTTATACAGCAAAGCACTCAAAGCACCTACTGTATTTTCCGACCCTCTTGATTAAAACACGCAAATGTGGGCCACCACGGCTTGGAAATTGTGCGCTGGCAATGTGCTTGTTCGGTTTATTGTTTCATTAGCACCGAGTGGACAAGATCACTCATTCCACTGCATCGGCTGCTGTTTTATCAGAATGTTTAGACTCGATTGTTCAGTGCTTTTTAATGATCCTTTTTAATGATGGGTGTTTTTCAGGCTGCTGTGGTTGCACAGTTGGTTAGTGGGGGCACAGGGGAGATGAGGCAGGAGTTTGAAGTTAAGTAGATGTGTTTATTAGGAGTAACAGCGATTTTTTTTGGCAGTAAACCCTTGGGAGCTTTATTGTTCTCCAGTATGTTGGTCTGGGCTCTCTTTCTCTGACTTAGGCCTTCCCATGTATCTTTCAATTCAGTTAATCCAAGATTTTGTGAAGAATACATTCTCAACACCCTCTGTTTTTTTAGGTCATACAGTCCACTGCCAACTAACGAAAGTAATTAGGAAAGAAGAGATACACAATCAAGACTTTTTCCATGGATGTGAATTCCAGGTTCTCCTTTAAATGTGTCCAATCCGATAATAGAAACATTTGTTTAATAATAATTACATTTTTTTTTCTTCTTCAAAGGCTGCAGTGCAGGGAGTGCAGTTCTTAGATGCCTGTAATGAAGTCTTTGGTAATTGTTTCAGAAATTAATTATGCACCAGTTAACAGATGCAAATAAGAAACATTGTTTGTGGCACTGAAAGGATATAAATAAAAATAGCAACCAAAGCTTTTTCAGACAACAGAGCCACATTTAGATGTGCTACTTACGCTTCATAGTGCAACCGTTTTATCTGTGAGGCGACATACCTCCCAAATGATAACTGAGCGGCCCTGGAAATCCCTGCTGTTTCCGTTTGAAACCCATAACTCAGTTTGTCAAGGGAGTAACAGGTATAACTAATAACTTAATTAAATCGAATTACAGAGGGAAATGACCAGATATTGGTCATAATTACAGAATATAATTAACTAATCAGATATCTCTTTCTGAAGTGGTTCCTGATGTGTAAGCACGTAACGCTGATAATATGTCAGGGAATACAAGAATGAGCAGTTGCTTTATAATTAATATTCATTTCATTTTCTTTTCAATGCTGATACAGTTTTTTTAATTGTTCCTTTTGTGCTCTGTGTGAAGGTAGCTATACTAGTGGATGGTTTAAAGTTTTTCTTCCCAGCCATGGGGATTATACAGTAGTAGTTGGCAGGCCAATATTGACTGAATCCACGCGGACTTAGTATTTCCAGTAAGAAAAAATAAAAAAGTATTTTAACAGACACTGGCTTACAGGGACTAGAAGCATCAACAACTGCTGCTGCAGAGTCACTTACAATTAGACCTCAGGTTTGACATCTCGTCTGATGGATGGAGCACAAGGACATTAAGTAACTTCCTCAGGGTGATACACAGTGAGTCAGCGGCAGAGCCAGGGATTAAGCAGGATACCTTCTGGTAAGAAGCCCTTTTCTGTAACCACTAGAATTGCTTCCAATGCCTCTGCTCTGGCTTGCAGTGTGTGACTCCCAGATTGGCAGGCCACCAGACTGGTAACCCGATGTAGCGCTGACGCGAAGTGTTTTACTGACGCTTCTCATTAGCAACATCTGATGATTATAGCTCAAGATTTTCAAAGTATATAAATAGTTCCACACTGAGCACCAGGGCATGTGTGCTGCTGCAGAAACTAACAGGACAGAAGTCGTATCAAATGTTTTTAATTGTGTAGTCGGATCAACTTTAACTGTTCCTTTACGAGCTGAACTGTGAGAAGTGGTGTGATGCTCAGCTTATCTTGGTAGCCAAAGGCTTGTAAGGGAGAGAAACAAGTCCATCCATCAAAAAAACATTTTCCCTCTGTGGCTGCCAAAGGAAGATGGCTTTGCAATTTCTTTTATTTTGTTTTAAAGACAGAATTTGATAAAACGCCAGAGATTCTTGCTCTTAAAGGCTTAAGGAATTACGCTGCTGACTTGTTACACTTGCTAACTCTGGGTGAGTTCTGCTTCATTACACACTGCTTTTGCAAGCTTTGCGGGATCATACATGCTTCTCAAATGAAGTCATTCGACAGTATAGGCTTCACTCAAAAGTAGACTTTACTGAGATATAGCTGTTACACGCTTCAGTCTGGGCTGCACTGTAATCAGCAGCTTTGTTTTACTTTTGGAGAAATTGACACGTTGTACTTCCACTTATGGACATAGATACATTTATATACATATATACAAATGGTGTATATATAGATTTTAAATCCAGTTTTCATTAACAGCTTATTCCAATTCATCTGAGTTTAAGAGCCTTTAAGAATCTGAGAGAATTACAGCCAACTCTTTGACTTACCTTGGATGGCCTGCCCTCCACTCCCTCGGATTTCTGTTCTCATCCTAGCATTTAATTATTTGCATGAATAACTGTTTAAATGCAGCAAATGGATCGTTAGTGAACAAGGACAATACAATTATGATGTTGCTGTAGTAATAAACTGATACAATCTTCTTATCTGCACTGTATCACCTTGAATGAAGGAGTGAAGTTAGCATTACCATTATTTACCCCAATAGCTGTTCTGAGGCAGTGAAAGACAAACTTAGCGTTTCTGCATCCAAGTTTAGCAGGAAACAGATCCTCTCTGGGTCTGTATTAGTGCCTCAGTCTTTTATACAGATGGCTGAAGGAGCTGCTGCCCTGCTGTTAAGGGCACTGAGAGAATCTTCTTGATTCAGCGTTACGACTGTTTCATCCCAGAGGTGTTTTACTGGATTGGGGTCAGGACCCTGAGCAGGCTGTGGAATGTATTTAACTCCGATTTCCTTGAACCACTATTTGATACTAGTCCCAGTCATGTCACATTATGCCCTGCACGCCATTAGTGTTGAAGGTGAGCTTGTCCCATTACTTTTGGTAGTATAACATATCCAAGCTGATGAAAATAACTTTCTGTTTCCTCGTCTGGTTTTCCGTTTGCTCTTGGTTTGTTAAAGCAGTGAGGAAGGGCACTGGCAATTTGTAGAGTGTTTATAATGTCAACTGCATTTAATTGACAAGGGTAAGTACTGTTCATGTTTATTTTCTGAGGTTGTTGCCTTGTTTTCTGTTGATTACTAGACAAGCTGTGCAGCTGGGGTAGGTGTATATATGCTGCCTGGGGGAAAAACTATATATATATACATGTATACTTATGGAGTTATTGCATGTACTGTACCTTATGGAGGCATGATGAATCCTAGCACACTCCCTGCTGGTGTTTCAATTTCACATGTATCGGAGGGAAGTGGAGTTTGCGTGGAGATGCAATGCGACCACAGGCGACAGTGGGGGAAGAGAGCGTCGTATTGAGAAGCCGGGCTCTGACAGCATGTGTCCCGCTGTTCTTTTTAAGACGCTGTCCCCCCCCCCCACCGCGCCTCTGAATCATCTCCAGACACAGGGAGAGTGCTGTGATCCCGCTGCAAGTGACACATAACAGCTTACTTTCACGAGCGGGATATGAACACCTACTACTGCCGACTTTGGTGATGATTGACAATTGTTGGGAGATGCACGCAGAGCGCTGACAGCCAGGGTGATTTGTGGAAGTTTAGCTGTAAAGCAGTAGCTGTCAGGAAAAAGGCCCCATTATTTTGAACAGGCCCATTTTCTACTGATATTTATTTTTTCCATTCCAGCAAATGCTAAATACATTTTTGGTTGCTGTGTGCTTGGGCTGGATTGTAGGCTGTGAATGGCCAGTGATGAGCTAAACACATCGTCTGTGGAACTCCTTATTTTGTGAGTCTTCTGTTAACCTTGCCTTAGCAGAGTGTGTTCGGTTGCCAGGTTACCAGAACTGAAATCATGATTTTTTTTGTTTTTTTTTTAACATTGACAAGGCGGAAAGATGCTGGTAAATCTATTAAGTGCGTCTAGCTGGGGAAGATAAGTTAATCCCAGACAAGGGGTATACTGTAGCTCTTCTTTTGTACTGAGAGCCTAAGGGTCCCGAAATGAATTATTCTTAATCTCTGTGCAATGTCAGAGAGCTTCCACTGTGACTTACCTCTGTTTTGATTGTGAGTATCATTTCTTCCTCCTGGTCCCCCATCCCCCACCCCCCATCTCCCCGACTTCTGTTTGAACAACCCTGAGTCTTTGAAAAGAAATCTCCCATATTATTATGTTAATTAAAATCCTAATGGCCTTCAGCAGAGAGATTGCCGGTACTCAGAATGCTTGTCTACATAACCGTGTGGAAACGTTTGGATTAGCCGCATTTTTAAGATGTCTTCTGGAGTGGGCCAGGGTGGTTCACTGTCAGGAAATACATTTCCGTTTCAGTATGTCAAGAGCTAATACTGATAACGGGGAGGCTGAGCTTTTCAGTATGATAAGATACTATTTCCTAGGGGATGAACCTCAGGTTGTAGGATATAATATTTCTGTTGCACAAAAAACTAACATGTGAACTTTTGTTACCATATGGACCCTGAGATTCTAAATTCTACACATCCCTAGCACACACCTGGACACAAGCCCGCCCCCCATACTCTCCCCCCCTGAGATGATGTCCACTTTTTTCCAAAGGGTCCGGACGTTCCCAAAAGAGTCCCACCTCCTGGGACATGATACGGTCCGCGCCCTGATGTACTACGCCCTGAAAGTGTGGAGCGACATCGCGCCGCTCAACTTCCACGAGGTGGCCGGCAACGAGGCGGACATTCAGATCGACTTCACCAAAGCCGACCACAACGACGGATACCCCTTTGATGGGCCGGGGGGTACCGTGGCCCATGCCTTCTTCCCTGGGGATCGCTACACTGCTGGGGACACACACTTCGACGACGACGAGTCATGGACCTTCCGCTCCCCAGGTCAGTCACTCAGGCTTTATAGGGGACAATAAAAAGGAACTGCATAGTAACCAGAGTTTCAATTTCTGCCTTCCACAACAACAGTTCTGAGCTGGAATTTTCTGTGACAAAAAAGGAAAATCTATACTGTGTACATTCTACACTTTTCTCCCACTCCTTACTTACCTCTTGGTCGAATTGTAACTTCAGAAGCCTGCGGTCATATTTTTCTGCATTTGATTTGATTTTTTATCCTTTGGTCAGGTTTTTCAATCCAGACGAAAGCCAGTCAATTATTTGGACACCTGCACTCCTTTACACTACAGATAAAACTCTTAAACGTCCTGGAATCTGGGAAATGTGAGTGCTATCTGCGCAGTGTGAAACCGGGTCAATTGTAAA
Source organism: Amia ocellicauda (assembly GCF_036373705.1). NCBI lineage: Eukaryota > Metazoa > Chordata > Actinopteri > Amiiformes > Amiidae > Amia > Amia ocellicauda. The sequence continues at coordinate 21,455,052 of NC_089866.1, read as the reverse complement.
ATGAGCAACGGCCTCCAAAATTTCATCTCTACTTGCCTACAGTCCTGCTGCACTTAAATAAGTCTGGGCAAAATGACAGAAGACACTGAGTCCATTAGCAGAGGTATTTGTGCCACAGCACTGTAGGTTATAATGTAGATTAGCCATCTGATGTGCTTTGTTTTCACTGCCCATGGTGCCCATCAGAAGTGCTTTATTTTATCACTAAGAGGTGTTGGTCCATATGCTCCTCAATTTGAGCTCAGTTTGCTTCAATTAAAGCGCTTATTCTTGGCACAATGCAATTACCAGCTGTTTAGATGCTACCACAGTCAGTATTTATAGGATCTGGCAATGGAAAAATGGGACACAAAAGAGGTTGACAGGGGTGAATGTGGGACACAAGAACTGGGCCTTGCCGACTGAGACTCGCACTGATTGATATTTCATCTCTGCAGTTCGGGTGTAATTGTGTGTCGTTGCCTAATATTGTTTTCAAGGTCCAAGTTCCCTTCATCGGCACCATAAATAGTAAAAATAAAAGGAAAGCATGATTTATCTCCTCTGTCAGGGAATTCATTCTAATGAGGAATGAATGGAACATGTTCGTTTTCAGTTTAATCTTTTCTACCATATTTTGTATCTCCCTGGATTTTTTATTGTTGTGCTTTAAATTATTATTATGTATTTGCATGTGTTTAATTAGTTACAGACATACAGTACAGAAGTACAGTTTAGGTCAGTGTTCCTGCCACTATTGCCTTTCTTTCCTTGGCTCTCAAGAGAAATTTCATTCATTGACCAAACACTTGGCAGGTACGCCGCTCTCTTCAGCCTGTTTAACACTGACAGAGTACTTCATTTGCGTGACTAATTGGCCATCCGTAATCCATTAGTCTTTACGTGTTTGAATTTCAACTATTGAATTGCCCAGTTTCACTCATTATATTTGAGGTTGAGATTTTGCTAAGCGGTTAAATCTATGAAATAAAGAAAAGTAGGTTCATTTTGTGATCCGCCTAATTTCCAGCAAAATCCTGTATTCATTAGAATATTTATTTATTTTGACAATGGGAAACCCTGGGTGAATTTGATCCCTGTTTAGGAAAATGTGTTGAAATTTTTCTGCAGAAATAAAAATCAGAGAACTTTGAAGCTCTTATTAGCAAAACTCACCATGGAGCATATTTTTCCCTAAGGAGTAGATTTTTCTCCTACTCAAGTCGACTGGTGTGCATTATCATAAAGTAAAACAATTACATTAAATATTCCATTATACTTCATAAGCTGCACCCTGGTGGTAAAAAAAAAAGCAGGAAAAAATGAACGTCCCGTCTACCCTTAATTTCTGCTACCTCTGCAATAAATAACTAGACCGTACTCACACAAGTCATCAGATCATTTGTCACAATGATTATATTTATGACGCCAGCGCTTGGCTTTTATTAATTACCTTTTGTCAAACCGGCTAATGCAGACTGATTATAATGGCCCAAAAACACTGGCCTCATTAAAAACGTTCTGATGACTTGCATGGTATTTGCAGTGTGTGTCAGACTGGCAGCTAAAAATCACTAAAAGATCCTGGTCACCCCACCCTCCCCCACAACAGGGCAACTCCATTCTCTCAGCAGCCTCATTAGCAAACACAGGGCACAGCACACAATCTATCTACTTATTCAGAGGACTTATTAAGCATCCCCCTCGAGGAACTGCACGTAGGGATGGGGAAGTGTTTATGTATCCACCACCTTAGACAAGGAGTCTGCGCTTGGCTTTATCTCTTATAGTGCTACCCAAACTTCAGACCTTGATGGAACCATGGCAACCCTCAGGCATTCGCAATGTGACCTTCACCTCAGTGTTCTACACAATATATGTAGGCCACATTTTAAAATAAGCCGCACAGGTTTTATTAGGGACAGTTCTCCTGGGCTCACAAAAACAAATATAGCTGTCTAAGAGCTCTATGATTTTTCAGACAATGCCCATCAACCAAACAGAGCACTTCGAGAATAAGGTCAATAAAGCAATCAGGGGTTTTTGGACCTGAGTCAAACGCTGGAGACAGACAGCATGTCATTGCCAGCAAACCCATTCACCCAATGGATCAGACTGTTCATTGCATAGCAGTCTGATCAATTTCAGACAATACACATGTTAATTGCACCTTAACAAAGCGAGAGCAGGTTATGCTGTTACTAATCATTCGTTTAAATCTGAAGATCGCTACCGGAAAGGAATAAGAGTAATCTTGAAATGCTGTCTGGGTTCAGAATAATGAGAGCCCTAGATTTTGTTTTTACCTTTGTGGTTTTCTGCAGTTCGGTGGTTTGCAGTCCAGAATTATTTCTTTGGAATTCGTTTCTGGAACTTATTTGTTCCTCTGTACTAAAGCTGTTGTTTTTCACTGCCACAGACAACTAGGTGCACAATGTAGGGTCTGTTAGGAGCTGAGTGAGGCAGAGATAGATACCTTTTTCCAGTCCCTAAATATTGGCACTTTTTCAGGCATAACATCTTTTAATTTTAGGGCCCTGGAGGAAAGCAAAGCGGGATCATAAATTGGTTTTTAGAGTTCAGTTTTTAAAACCACACAGTCTTTCAATCTGTGACTTTCTAATCTCTCCAGTCAGTCTGTCCCTGAGGGCTTCCGAGGCGGGCAATGTAACTTAAAAGTCTAGTGTTTTAACGGCTGCAGTTTCACTCTATTTCTTTGCGGTTTATCATTCTCAGCAAAGCCCTTCTGCGTCCACATCCCGGACAGCTGTTGGAATTGAGGCTGGTTTGGGGACACAGTGACACAGCTGTCACCTGTCCTGCTTACTCTGTGTTGCTGCCTCCTCCTGGGCATAAATAATATAATAATAATAAAAAAATAATCAACTGCCAGACCATCAGAATGTGCCATGACAAAATCCCAAGCTCCCAAAGCACTTGTTGACACAGCACTCTAAGTAGCACATTATATTGGCTTTGTGTGTGTATGTGTCTGGGTGCATATGTGTGTGTGTGTGTATGTGGTGTGGGGGGGGGGGGGTGGCTCCTGCTTGTTTTTTCCAAATAAATCCATGTAATGATTTGTAAAACAGAGATGAAGCGTGTCTTTTCCCAGTTATTAGTCCGAGACCAACAGATATTCAAGAAATACTTCAATAGCTGTCAGTGTCAGACAATTCCAAATAACCTCCTCCATATGCTGCATATAAGCTGTGATATTTGGATAGCATTTAGATATTGATTTCCAGACAAAAGTATACTTGTTTTCACTAACACATGAGAGAGGAAACAGCGTGTCGGGGCACAGACAATATTGGCATTAACATTACCTCAAGCTCCTCACACGTTTTTTTATTCACAAACCCTCTCCCAGCTTTGACACACCTTTCTCCCCATTTAACCCTGTTCATTTGCCTGACTAATTGACCATTCGCCATCCATTACTCTTTCTGTGTTTAGGCTTTCGGCAATTTAATTATTCAGTTTCAGTCACTATGTGTCAAGGTACACTCCGTGGTGTTTAAGTCACGACTGTTGCCATTATGCTCATAAAGTAAGAAACCAGATTGATTTAACACAATTTTGCCGGCGCTGTGTCAAGCCAGCTAAATGGTCAAGTGTTTAAGGTAAAGGATGTGTAAGAGGTCCCCTGTTCAGGTCCTGTCTTTGTTTTACCACCAACTCACTTTTTTTTTTTATTATTATTTTAATTATAAAAAATATGTGAATATCAGTATCCATCAAATACTGCTCTAATATTTTAACTGTTTTAATTAATTCTGCAATGAACAGCTTTCTGTATGTTAACCTTTCAGCCTGTTCTGATGAAGTATGCAACATATGTTTACAGACACTTAATTAATTAGTTATTAGATTTAACACTGTTTCATCAAAGTCATGTTTCGGAATAACATGTTTAGCCGTTTTACAATGCCAACACAACTGTTTTATTTATGACTGGTGGATACATTATAGTCCAAACACACAAGGCAGTGATACATGAGAGGTTGAATGCATTTTGGTTGCTTTCCTCAAAATACTTCCACTTAGATTAACCGAAATGAAAAGTTTATTGAGGTGTGATAACATATTTAACCGCCAGAAGGATAAAATTATGCCAGCTACCTTCCATACAAATCCAGTGGCACTCCTAATCACTTTTACAATCCCTGAGCGGTGTTCCAAGTATTATTGCCGTCAAATTGATTTTGTTTCAGGTGTCTCTCAACGTTAACAAAATACACTGTTTTAGTTTCAGCCAAGGGAAACTAATGGGAACGGCTGCCAGTGTTCTTTCGCATTACCAAGAGCTTGTGGGTATAGGCTAACTGTGATGCGGATTAAATCCAAACTTTGACCAATCCACCCACCATTCACGGATAACAACCCCGAAGCTTGATAACAGCTTTTTATATGCCTGAGGCTTCTTCCTTCTCTTCATAGATCAAATCTATTTCTGTTGCTGTGCATTGTTTGCTTGGATTCTGCAGATATAGTCTATTCAAAGCTTATATTTAATTTAGTTTACATTTACAAAAGAAATGTTGGCAAATGTTGCACATATTCCAATGATTTGTGGAGGAGGACTCAAAAATTTATATAGACACATACAAAAGCACTTGAGGAAAGCAGCGTTTATTATGTCTGACTTTTTTTGTATTCCGCTTAGAGTTTGAACATGTTGGTGTTGTTCAGGATCGGCCCTTTGGAGGAAAATGTTTGCAGATACTTTCCAGAAGTTCACTTTATAAACACAACTTCTTGTTTCCTTCCCAGACTCCCATGGGATGGACCTGTTTGCAGTGGCGGTCCATGAGTTCGGTCATGCTATTGGGCTGGCCCACACCTCCGCTGTGGAGTCCATCATGAGGCCGTACTATCAGGGCCCCGTCGGAGACCCGCTCAAGTACGACCTGCCGTACGAAGACAAAGTGCGCGTCTGGCAACTCTACGGTAACAGCAATCAGAAATCATAAAAATCTATTATAATTTTGATGATGTTGATGATTTTTTCAACAATTTAAGGTATATTCATATCTACAATCACCATCATACAAATCCTTGTTTCTCAGCTATCAAAATCATGGAACTAAGGATGCAAAATTTGTGACCACTTGTAAATGTTGTGTGATCCTATATTACATGCAGCTTGTCTGCTGCTGGCTTGTTCTCAACCTCCAAATCACACATTAATCCTGAAATCGTTGTCTGTGCAAATCATGGATCTCTTTGGTTTTATTCCAGTGGCAAACAGTGTCAGTTTATATCATAATACCAAAAGTCTCTGGAGTTTCCTGCTGATTCCGCTTCATCCCAGAGGTGCTCTGTGGATTTAATGTCAGGACTATGAGCAGACATTTCAATGTTTTAATGTTCTTCTCCTGTAATCACTGTGTTCACATCCCAGTTGTGTGGCATGGTGCATGTTTATTGATGTACAAGCCCATAGCATACAATTCCAAGATGGCTGGCAGTGACTGGTGTCAACAATAACACAAAATATACTGACCTTCACAACCCCATTACAAGAGGAGAGAGGCTTGTCTCATTAGTATTAACAAGAATTATTATATTTCTTAGCAGATGCCCTTATCCAGAGCGACTTTATTATAATCACATTATTTGTACATACAATTACCCATTTATACAGCTGTGTTTTTACTTTAACAGTCTTGGTACAGTATCTTGCTCAAGGGTGCAACAGCAGTGTCCCCCACCCGGGATTGAACCCACAACCCTCTGCTTCAGAGTCCAGAGCCCTGACCCGTACAACACACTGCTGCAATTAATTATATTTCAGGGATTTTTTACATTACTGTACATTTTTACTGTGCATACTTGACACATTAAATGATTGCTATGCTACCATCATCTAGTTTCCTTTAGAAGCTTGAGTCTATATTTCTGACCGGCATTCCATGATTTTGGAAAGGTTACAAATGTAAAAGGTGTTTTACATTCTCAAAACAGAAAAAGTTGAAGCCGTTGCGCTCATGCATGTGCACTAACTCAGCATACAGCAGCTATACAGTGGTTATACCATGGTTATACATTGGTTATACAGTGGTTATAAAGTTGTTATGCATTGGTCATATAGTGGTTATACAGTGGTCGATTTGTGTTGTGTTCTGTATTTTTCACAAGACACATGTCCGTCGCAAATCAGCAGCCTCAGTGAGCAGTAACTGCACGTCCCAGTGGGGGTTTTCCTAGTGTTTCTGAATCAATTTGTTTCTCACCAGTGATTGTGTGAGATGAAAACACACCATGTGTGTGTGTGTGGGGCGGGGGTGGGCGTCATGGATTTTATCTGCTTAATAATACAGGGTTTCCCACCTCAATGCTGACATTTCCTGCAGAAAAGCACAGATTTCTTTTGTTCCCTCTTACATATGGACAAGGCATAGTTCTAGCAGTCTGAAGTACCGGTGTTTAATAGCAGCACATTACACTGGCTTATATTAAATTACATTACATTAAATCCACATCCCCTCAGTGTGAGTTTAACGTGATGAACTGTTCTTAAAGGTAATTAATAGAAGTGCATGTATTATTTAAATATGCATGGCAGCTTCTTTCCTTTTTTTAAGAAAAGACGCAAGGCTGACTGATTAGGCTAAAAATAAAAATAAAGTGGTTGCGTTTTATTCGGTCTAGCCTGAGCTCTGTATCCTTAATACTGTATACATTTATCTGTTGGCACGCTATGGGGCACGGGCTGTAAATTGGTGATTATGCTGAGCTAGTGCCTAGCTCACTCATTATGTCTTCGGAGAGTTATAGATAAGAGACGTCTATGTGCGCTCTGCTCTATAATGATGAACCCTCTCGCAGCTGCACAAGAATGGGCATCTGATAATGAGAATGCTGTACACATCGTTATCTTAAATTTACCTACAGCCGGGGCACATCCCCTCCAACGGTACATTCCCTTATTATTACTATACATTGGTAATTACAGCCTCAATTGACAGTGTCGTGACGCGGTTGTTGGTGGGAGAGGAACTTTTTCTTTTTCTTTTACGGGTCTGACTTTGCATGGGAACTTGTTGCTTATTTTGAACTCGATTGCATGAATGAAACTTTATGTTTAATTGTTTTTTCCTGCTGCTTTGTGGCTGCTTATCATTACCCAGCCTGCCAAAGAAAAGAAAAGGTATTAGCATCACTCATTAGAAATGGGGCGCATGGAAATGCCTCCAAGCCAGTATTAAGCAGGGAACATGCATAATTCAGCTGGATGCCAAATATTTGAGCTGTGTATGAAATCTCCAGAGCCAGTGTACGCTGCAGTTCCCTTCCTGTAAAGGACTGTACCAGCGGTCAATTGCTACTCTTTGTGGAGGCTGCCATGGCTGCCCTCAGATATTATATTATATCAGATATTATAGCATTGATGTTGAGGGGCTGTACATTTATGAACAGCAGACACAATACCATGTTTTACAACATCGATGGCCTTCCATGAGATCCATGAGACTTTCTTTGTGAATATCTGTATGTTGCATGTGCATTAACATATTTTAGTAATGTAAATGCCACACAGCAGGGTGTTATGACAGAAAGGTGAAACAGATCCTTCTCCCCCCAGGTGTGAGAGACTCTGTGTCACATACAGTGCGTCCAGATGTGGACAGGACAGCTGACCCTCCTGTCCTACTGGACCTCCCCGAGAACAGATCTACTGTCCCGTGAGTAAGAAGCCCCTCATTGGTATCTATCTATTTGGATGTGAGTCACTGCTGTACAGTATTGGAAATCAGTAACCCAAGGCCAGTTCCACATATATTGCTCACCAGGAGACAAATAATTGATCATAAGAAGAAGATTCCAGTTGGTCATCCAATGCTTAATTAGAAAATATCACTGGTAGAATAATGAAGTAACACCAAGTTCTTCAGTAAACCTTGCCAGTTGACATGGAGGTTAACTTAACATCTGTGTCCAAAGCATGCAACCGTTTCGATCATCTGATTGGGCGGTTAAAGGAACACTTGAGGTCTCTCGTGGTCTTTCAAGCAAGCAGCGCTTTATTTTCCTCCCTCTTCAGCTTTTTCCGAAAACGTGGGCTTGAAGTGATCAACAAGAAAGAGAAAGTCGCCCACCCCCACACAAGCCTCCCACAGCGCCCAATCCATGCAGAGCCAAACAAGCATCAAACCCACGGCGCCCAAAGCCTGTTCCTCAAGCGTAAACAACATCAACAAGCCAGGCACATCTCTCTAAATCAGCAATTAGTTCTGAAAAACACAGGCTAAGGCCTCCATACGTGCGATTTGATGTGTTTGTCAGCTGCTGCTTTTTCAAAACCAAACACATAAGCCATGCAACAAATTAGGAGTCAGTGTGTGTTGTTGTGTGTTTTGCAGAAGGTTAAAGCTGCAGTGATGTGTTAATGGCTTTCCTCTCCTCTCTTCCCAGGCCAGCTCGGGACGCCCCCGACAGGTGCAACACTCATTTCGACGCAGTGGCTCAGATTCGAGGAGAGGCGTTCTTCTTCAAAGGTATTGAACACTTGCTGTGCACTGGGGAAGCTACAGGCTTACAGGAGAGACACAAATTAATGCCAGACAGAGGAAGTTCCTTTTTTTATTTTTTTAACACTTTTGAACGCCTTACACGCTACACGGCAAATGAATGTGACTTTAAAAAAATGTAGGCCTGGAGCTTTTGAACATTTGAGCTAATCTTTATCATCTCCACTACTGATGAAGTATAGTCCCAATAAAAAGAAAGCAACTGAGGCTTGAGTTTTCTAGTGCTGTATTTGCGTTTATGGTTCTCTTTCCAGTGATTTCACACGCTTTTTCTTTTCTTTTTCCTTTTTTTTACAGTGGCGCTAAAGGTTTATGGGTTTGTGATGCTTTAAAAGCACTAACTGATCAAATAAACTAAATGGTTTTACCTTCACTGGTGACAATAAACAGTTTCAAAATATTAATTAAATACGGATCAAGGACTTTTTAAACATCAACCATAAACAGGTCGATGAATAGTCAATACTCAGCATTTTTATTTTGTTCAGAAGGTCAGAAGAAGCATTTACATTCCAGAGAAAAGATCTAGACCTAAGATCTTATGCCAATTACCTCCATTTATAATTGAATCATCCCAATGTTCATCATCTGTGGAATTCTCTGTAATGTTCATCTCTCTTTAACTCATGAGATTGTATCATCCCACAGAATAGAACAGCCCTTTTATTGGTCTGGCATTTTGTATTTCTTGTTGTTACATTTTATCAGTGTATGAATTATTCATCCAGGTTATCAACCACAAATGCTACCAGCTTAACTCCCCTAACATTTAGTAACCATCCTTAATTATCAACATCTTAAACAAGAGAATCGATTAGAGGATTTCATTTTATCACCCCAGAATAAATAAATAAACAAAGCAGAATTAGCATGCCATTTAGAAATTTCTTACTCAGAAGGTTGCCCTCCAACCTTTCCTTTTCTCGTTTGTTAAAAGTGTGCAGTATAATTAACTTGGTCATGTGTAGTAGATTCAGTTTTGAAAACAATAACGAGCTTTGATACAGTATCATACTGCGAGCTGGCATTGTGCCTCCTGGTTTATCCTTATGATCTTTGAAAAGTCTTGGAAAGTGGCAAAGTGTCCCCTCTCTTAATGAGCTCAGTGTGCGAACGTCCAAGAAAATGTCACCAGTGGATAAAAATAAACCTTCGTCATATCCTCAGCAAAGAGACAGTCGGCACATGTCCTTGAGAAAGGCCAGGCTGACATCAGACCAGTGTTCTGTAGAGGGGGGGTTATTCCAGTTCGGCAATTCTTTTCAGTCAACTTCTCCATCCTCCCTTTCCAAATCCTTCAGTGCCATATTTCTCAAGACAAAAAAAATTTAACTGACAACTGTTTTGTAACTGTAAATCTTACTCTGGTTTGCTACCATGTCTTTGGTCAGCTGTTCATTGATCTTACACCAATTTGGGAATTCACCCAGTTTCTTGCTCTGATTTCTTACCCTGTAATATAGACATAATGAGAATAAAAGACATAACTGTCCTCTTTTTTTTCTAGGAAAGTATTTTTGGAGACTGACCCGAGAGAAGCACCTTGTCTCGCTGCGACCTGCACAGATCCATCGTTTCTGGAGGGGCCTGCCAATTAGTATGGACAGTGTGGATGCTGTCTACGAGAGACCGGGGGACCACAAGATTGTATTTTTCAAAGGTACCATGTTTTGGCTGCAGCCCTGCATTGACAGTCATACACATTGTGTTAATTTGTTTGAGTTGGCTGAGGAGAAAAGTATTCCTAGCTTCCCCTCCAGATATGCTAACCCCCTGATTCAGAGGGCAAATAAGCGTACAAGACTTGCTGTTGTTCATTAACGTTAGCCACTTTAAAATCCAAAAGATGCATCAGATATTGATTAATGGTGACTTTTCTTAACTGTGGATCAGCAGTGGGAGAAAGTGTTCAGAAATTTGATCAATGTCTCCCAACGCTTTCAAGCCAAACCAATTGAATATATATATTTTTAGCTGCACACCAAAACCTTGTGATGTACAAGTTCTGGTGGTATTTCTTTTATTTTATTTTGCATTTTTCACATGTGTGTATTTTCTGTAATTTCCTGGCACACCTACAATTTGAACATTTGACAATGGTGGGCTTTAATGAGGGGCAGGAAGCCAACTTAAATGATGTATAGTGTAAGATCTCTGCTTTCGACACTGCAGTGCAGTCCAGAGTAAAGGATTCTTTAATTAGGTGTTAGGCTAGTTAATTAGCCATATCTCTAAATTGCCAGATTTAGATGTTCATGAAAAAATGTATGACACAGCTGAAAATCGAATGAAAATAATCTGGATACAAAGTGACCCACTGGTTTGTAAACAGCAATGCCTTAGGTGACAGTGACGCTGTGAGTCAGTGAGAGAGTGTAACGCTATTCAGGGTGAACCTTTCATGTGTCCTTTAAAAGGAAGCTCTGTGTTTGATATAGAAGGGTCGAGCTTTCTGTCATTCACAAGCGGAAGGCTTACGTGTTCTGTGTTGTTTTCTGGCTCCCCAGGGGAGAAGTACTGGGTGTTTAAGGACAACAACGTGGAGGAGGGATACCCTCGGCCCATCACTGACTTCGGGCTGCCTCTGGAGGGGGTGGACGCAGCGTTTGTCTGGGCACACAACGACAAGACGTACTTTTTCAAGGACAGCCGCTACTGGAGGTACGACGATCACCTGCGGAGGATGGATCTAGGGTACCCCAAGGACACCATGCTGTGGAAGGGAGTCCCACCATTTCTCGATGACGCCATGCGGTGGTCCGACGGTGAGTCCGAGCTTTAGCACCACTGGAGAAGGTTACTGACAGAAAGAGAGCAATCCAAGACAGGACATTTTCTTTCATGAAGTGACATTGAATGTGCAGCTTGCAAATAACCATGCATGATTATGATGTTATCCTTGTATTATTTGTTACAGCATTGATGTTATGATTTCAGTGTGTTATATAAATTGTTCTGGGAGTCAGTGCTGTTTTTTAAACCTTTTGTTGACAAATGATGTGTTCCTACTAGTAAACTGAAACATTTAAATTATTTATTTAGACATTTTAAGAAATAATATTGAAAATAACATATTGGTAGTAAAGGGATGCATGTCCTTTAAATAAATGTCCGTAGCTGCTGCTGCTTAATCAGTGTGCCAATGTGCCTTAATAGAATTACTAATTGACATGATTAAAGGAAGATTATTAATCAATGAGTGTTTTTATTATGCAGACTACGTGACCACCTTGTGGTGGGAGGAATGAAGTGCACCTAAGAACAGATTGCGTAAAGCAGCCTACAGTGCATCCGGAAAGTATTCACAGCGCTTCACTTTTTCCACATTTTGTTATGTTACAGCCTTATTCCAAAATGGATTAAATTCATTATTTTCCTTAAAATTTTACAGACAATACCCTATAATGACAACGTGAAAGAAGTTTGTTTTGAAATCTTTGCAAATTTATTTAAAAAAAAAAAAAAAAAAGTATTCACAGCCTTTGCCATGACACTCAAAATTGAGCTCAGGTGCATCCTGTTTCCACTGATCATCCTTGAGATGTTTCTACAACTTGATTGGACATGATTTGGAAAGGCACACACCTGTCTATATAATGTCCCACAGTTAACAGTGCATGTTAGAGCACAAACCAAGCTATGAAGTCCAAGGAATTGTCTGTAGACCTCTGAGACAGGATAGTATTGAGGCACAGATCTGGGGAAGGGTACAGAAAAATGTCTGCAGCATTGAAGGTCCCAATGAGCACAGTGGCCTCCATCATCCGTAAATGGAAGAAGTTTGGAACCACCAGGACTCTTCCTAGAGCTGGCCGCCCGGCCAAACTGAGCGATCGGGGGAAAAGGGCCTTAGTCGGGGAGGTGACCAAGAACCCGATTGGTCACTCTGACAGAGCTCCAGCGTGTCTCTGTGGAGAGAGGAGAACCTTCCAGAACAGCAACCATCTCTGCAGCACTCCACCAATCAGGCCTGTATGGTAGAGTGGCCAGACGGAAGCCACTCCTCAGTAAAAGGCACAGCCCGCCTGGAGTTTGCCAAAAGGCACCTGAAGGACTCTCAGACCATGAGAAACAAAATCCTCTGGTCTGTTGAAACAAAGATTGAACTCTTTGGCCTGAATGGCAAGCGTCATGTCTGGAGGAAACAGGCACTGCTCATCATCTGGCCAATACCATCCCTACAGTGAAGCATGGTGGTGGCAGCATCATGCTGTGTGGATGTTTTTCAGCAGCAGGAACTGGGAGACTAGTCAGGATCGAGGGAAAGCTGAATGCAGCAATGTACAGAGACATCCTTGATGAAAACCTGCTCCAGAGCGCTCTGGACCTCAGACTGGGGCGAAGGTTCATCTTCCAACAGGACAACGACCCTAAGCACACAGCCAAGATAACAAAGGAGTGGCTACAGGACAACTCTGTGAATGTCCTTGAGTGGCCCAGCCAGAGCCCAGACTTGAACCCGATTGAACATCTCTGGAGAGATCTGAAAATGGCTGTGCATACAGTGGGGGAAAAAAGTATTTGATCCCCTGCTGATTTTGTACGTTTGCCCACTGACAAAGAAATAATCAGTCTATAATTTTAATGGTAGGTGTATTTTAACAGTGAGAGACAGAATAACAAAAAAAAAAAAAAAGCATTTCAAAAAAGTTATAAATTGATTTGCATGTTAATGAGGGAAATAAGTATTTGACCCCTTCAACTTAGTACTTGGTGGCAAAACCCTTGTTGGCAATCGCAGAGGTCAGACGTTTCTTGTAGTTGGCCACCAGGTTTGCACACATCTCAGGAGGGATTTTGTCCCACTCCTCTTTGCAGATCCTCTCCAAGTCATTAAGGTTTCGAGGCTGACGTTTGGCAACTCGAACCTTCAGCTCCCTCCACAGATTTTCTATGGGATTAAGGTCTGGAGACTGGCTAGGCCACTCCAGGACCTTAATGTGCTTCTTCTTGAGCCACTCCTTTGTTGCCTTGGCTGTGTGTTATGGGTCATTGTCATGCTGGAATACCCATCCACGACCCATTTTCAATGCCCTGGCTGAGGGAAGGAGGTTCTCACCCAAGATTTGACAGTACATGGCCCCGTCCATCGTCCCTTGGATGCGGTGCAGTTGTCCTGTCCCCTTAGCAGAAAAACACCCCCAAAGCATAATGTTTCCACCTCCATGTTTGATGGTGGGGATGGTGTTCTTGGGGTCATTCCTCCTCCTCCAAACACAGTGAGTTGAGTTGATGCCAAAGAGCTTGATTTTGGTCTCATCTGACCACAACACTTTCACCCAGTTCTCCTCTGAACCATTCAGATGTTGGCAAACTTCAGACGGGCCTGTACATGTGCTTTCTTGAGCAGGGGGACCTTGCGGGCGCTGCAGGATTTCAGTCCTTCACGGCATAGTTTGTTACCAATTGTTTTCTTGGTGACTATGGTCCCAGCTGCCTTGAGATCATTAACAAGATCCTCCCGTGTAGTTCTGGGCTGATTCCTCACTGTTCTCATGATCATTGAATCTCCACGGGGTGAGATCTTGCATGGAGCCCCAGACCGAGGGAGACTGACAGTTATTTTGTGTTTCTACCATTTGCGAATAATCGCACCAACTGTTGTCACCTTCTCACCAAGCTGCTTGGCGATGGTCTTGTAGCCCATTCCAGCCTTGTGTAGGTCTACAATCTTGTCCCTGACATCCTTGGACAGCTCTTTGGTCTTGGCCATGGTGGAGAGTTTGGAATCTGATTGATTGATTGCTTCTGTGGACAGGTGTCTTTTATACAGGTAACGAGCTGAGATTAGGAGCACTCCCTTTAAGAGAGCGCTCCTAATCTCAGCTCGTTACCTGTATAAAAGACACCTGGGAGCCAGAAATCTTGCTGATTGATAGGGGATCAAATACTTATTTCCCTCATTAACATGCAAATCAATTTATAACTTTTTTGAAATGCGTTTTTCTGGATTTTGTTGTTGTTATTCTGTCTCTCACTGTTAAAATACACCTACCATTAAAATTATAGACTGATCATTTCTTTGTCAGTGGGCAAACGTACAAAATCAGCAGGGGATCAAATACTTTTTTCCCTCACTGTAGACACTCCTCATCTAACATGAGGGAGCTTGAGAGGTCCTGCAAAGAAGAATGGGAGAAACTGGCCAGAAATAGGTGTGCCAAGCTTGTAGCATCACACTCAAAAAGACTTGAGGCTGTAATTGGTGCCAAAGGTGCTTCAACAAAGTATTGAGCAAAGGCTGTGAATACTTATGTACATGTGCTTTTTTTGTTTTTTATTTTTAATAAATTTGCAAAGATTTCAAACAAACTTCTTTCACGTTGTCATTATGGGGTATTGTTTGTAGAATTGTGAGGAAAATAATGAATTTTATCCATTTTGGAATAAGGCTGTAAAATAACAAAATGTGGAAAAAGTGAAGCGCTGTGAATACTTTCCGGATGCACTGTATGTATTATATATACAGTATATATGCAATCTATCATTTATTTATTTATTAAATAACAAACAGAATGATAGCAATGTATCAGTGATAGCACTATAAAAAATGAATGTGGATAAAAGCTTGCTAGCCTGTTTTGGGGGTTGTGTGTTCTTGAGTGTTCTTGAACTTCTGAAGTGACACAGTTAGTAAGAAATATTGCTTTGGTGTGGAAGTAAAGCTTTCCACTGCTGTACAGTTTGCTCTAGTTTATTTCTGCAGCAGTAGCTGAGAGCTCTGGCAACTGAGAGGATCTGGAGCGAGTGTGGCTCCGGTGGGATTATGCTTGTTGTTGCTGCAATGTGCAGGATTCAGTACGAATGTGTAGAATACCTCATTAACAGTGGCTCAGCACTGTGTGTGTCAGTCACTTTACAGTGCAGATGTCAGTGGTAGTGACCTTAGGTCTTTCAGTTTAGTCTCAAAATGTTGCTTAGAGCAAAATTGCCTGTCCTCGAAGAATTAACTAACTAACTGACTAACACACACAGAACCGAGAATGTATTTCTGCATTACATGACTCAAGTTTTTCTTTTGCATTCCTTGGAATGAGACTTTTTTTAATTTAACAGGTTAATGACCAGTCTCCACACCATCAACCACATGTTATGAAGCACTGTGGTGTTGAATTGAACATGCATTGTAGTCTCCTGAAGTCTGTTTGTCTAAACACACTGTTTGCTTAATGCAGTGTAATTGAGCACTGCGCTCCACGTATTAGAGAGCATCAAATTAAAGAGAACCTACCCTCTAGCTCTAACTGACTTCTAATCACCCGTGAGATATCCGCACTATTACAAACAGGAAACGTTTTTGGCTATTCTTATGAACCCTGTCTATTTAAATCTGCATGTATTTCAATATAAAAGCAATGAGCGCAATTAGAGAGGGTTTCTTTAGCTGCACGTTGAACAGCTTGCTGTGAGGGCTGCTACAGTATATACCAGGAACGCCGCTGTTATTTGTTTGAATTGTATGAGAGCTTCTCAACTGGACTAAATTGACAATGCCGCAAGCAAGCCTAAGTTGTAATGCAGCCTAAAATAAAATAGAAAACTGAATAGAAAACTGATTCCAAGGACAGCTTTCTGTGTCTATCAGATACATCAAAGACTAGATTCCTTGTGAGTGTTTCAAAGCACCCTATGAGAACTGAGTCAGTAAAACACCCACAACAAAATAAAACAAAACTTTGCAGTCACATATTTCCCCCAGTTGCATTTTATTTTATTTTTTAGTTGGGATATACAATGGCTTTGATAAGTGTTTTCACAGAATTTGCGCTCCAGTGCAGTGCTTCTCTTTTGGCACTTCCTGAGAAAATCCTGTCAGATTTCCAGAATAACATGTAAGTGAATCACACAGGGAGAAAAAAGAAAATAAAAAGGAAAAAGAAAACACATTTGTGTTTCTCTTTACCTTAACCAAGCTGGCTCTGACTAGATTTGCACCAAAAAGCCGAATCCCCTATGGAACCCTTGTGAAGAGTAGCCAAACACATTGTGACAAAAGACAAAGTGTGTATTAAATACAGTGTAGGCTACATATGGGGGGAACATTGTGTACTTCAGTTTGTCAGGGTTCCTCTGCTCTTCTCCGCAGGCGCCTCGTACTTCTTCAAAGGGAAGGACTACTGGCGGGTGCTGGGCAGCGACATGGAGGTGGAGGCGGGCTACCCTCGCTCCATCGGCAAGGACTGGCTGGTGTGCACGGAGATGCAGTCGGACTCTCCAGCGCTGGAGAGCAACGGCACGGCCACCCGCTCACAGGGCCAGCACCACGTGAGCCACGCGGAGAACGGCTACGAGGTCTGCTCCTGCACCTCGGCCTCGCCGGCCCCTGTGGCCCCCTCTCGGACGCTCTCTGGAGCTCTCTGTTCACTCTGCCTCTGGACCCTCACAGCTGCCCTCTCTGCACCGCTATGATGAAGGATGAGAGAGGGGGGATGGGGACAGGAGAGACACACACACAGACTGGACAACAGCCAGGCAGACAAAAAATACTAAAAAATATGAAAATAAATATGAGCGGACAGGAATTGTTCTCACTGATATGCAGATCAGCCACACACCAATATACTCCTACAGCTAGTATCTGTTATTATCTGTGTCAGGTTATTATTTTTTACAACCAGTATTACTTATTTTTACATGTTTGTTATCATTGTTTCTGATATTATTATTATTATTATAGTTCTTTGATTGAAATGATAGCCTGTATCCAAACTTCAGCCATCTCACCAAAAGCAGTGGGTTTGGACCTTGCAATTGGTAGGTGATTTGAACTTGTGATTTAATCAGGACCTAAATCTGAGTTATACAGTACAAATAAACTGGTCTATTACCACTACCACTACAATACGACACAATGCAACACATAGGCATTTTTCAAATCTTCTGTTTACTTTGGTCTTAAAAGCTTTTCGATGGTTCTTTGAGGACACATCTGAGGTTGTGAAAATAATAATAATGATAATAATAAGCAGCTAAAGCCACAGCAGATATTTCCAACCGTAGAATTGCTTCTTGCAATCCTGGAGAAGAATGCTTCTGTGGTTTGATTGTGGAAGACTTTCTTTTGTGTGTAAACATTACAAGTGCATTAAGAGACTGATATCTTTATATATAAAAGGGTGTTCCCCCTTTTGTACAACCTTACTCACCTAAACGGCACATTACAATGAGTGGGCCTGGTAATCTTCCTGGAATGCACTCTTCTGAATGACTCCCAGCTTATGTTTGTGCTTAATGTGCAATTCAGATATATCTGCCGACAGCAGATGTCTGTGTGCTACCATATATATATATATATATATATATATATATATATATATATATATAGCAATACTTTGTCCTGTATATATACATATATATTTATATTTATGTATAAATATATATAAGCTTAGCAGTCCCCCTCCATGCATTATTAAACATAGCAAGCAATGCATTTTGAAATGAAAATTAATTATGACAAATGAAAACATCTAGGCATGGAACATTACAGCCGTCCCTTTTCACATGGCCTAAATAATGCACGGCCATCACCCTCTACAATTGGGAGTACAATCGGAGTGAATACTAATTATGGCCGTGTCTCCGATTGTGCTTTGCTTCTGGTGGGGTGCATAGAGACACTCTTTAGTGCATATTAAGTTTCCGCATATGATGTTTTGATGATGCAGCTGATTGTTACAGTGGAATAATGGTGGTTCAGGTGACTTGTGCAATACTAACTTTTTTAAGTTTCCATTAAACCTTTTTTATTATTTTTTCACTTCTAACCACAGGAAATACATCAATATTTCAATGTCAGTAATCGAAACACTATGAAAAGGCATTCCTATATATTTCTATATTTATTTTAGGAGAATCATGTACTGTGGTTGAAAATTAGTAGTTACAAGCCTAGTCTTTTTGTGAGGTATGAGTTTCATACAAAATCAAGTTTGCTGACAGTTGTGATTTCTGAAGGTGAAATGCCCTCCATGGAACATCAGCAGAACACTAAAGAAACATTGATTTACAAATGAATAAGTATGGGTTTATATTTTTTTTAATTGGAATATACTGGGCCACTACGTCTGCTTCAACTGAACTTCTGTAACACAGCAGGGGGAAAAGTGTGTGCTGTACCCATACATATTTATGTATATCAAGTACAGCATTTTAGGGAAAGTCAGATATATTTTTACAAGTGAAGAGGCTGTCTTTGTTCAATGCAAAGGTGAATCAAACAATATGTACTCTGAAAAAGTCTGCCCTAAAGAAAACTTCACATTTTTTTATCACTACTTCTAAATAATTTATATACGTTGTTGGCAAGGGCTTTTCAAAAATATGCTCGGTTGGTGGGGACCTCATTTTCAAAGGACCTGTAGGTTTTAAATCTCTTTGTGGTGTGAACTATGCTCCTGGATCATGACTTACTAAAGCTGGCCTGTGTTTTATTCCTGCTTCAGATAGTTATTTTTCCTTCTTCAGGATTCTTCAGAAATATGTCAATGTTTGTTGTGACTGGAATGCTTGATGGGATGAACAAGAGCTGCAGAGATTACAGCTCACTGGCTTGGATCCAGTTGCCTATGGCTAGACCCAGGCGGGATAGACAGACAGACTCAAACAAACAACACTTTGCAAAGGAATTTCACTTTTCCCTACAGGTTGTGAAGATGTGATAAAACAGCTGGATACCATTAACACAAATTGAAGCATCCTGCCCATTAGAGGACCAGTTCTGTTGACGAGTTCCCGAAAGACGGACTACAATCACTCACGACACACTTCTAGATTTTTGTATTACTATTATTATCTGTTCATTTATTGATTTTAGGAACTGTCAGTCAGGGAGTAGATCCAGGGTTAGGAGCCAGAATGTGAGCTCGTCCTTCTTGATTGGATTGACACTACTTAAACAGCAAGGGCTCCAAAAGCAAGCAGTGGGGTTTCTAAAGTGACCTGGGCTCTGATTATTTACAGACACACTACAGAGTAAACTGGCCAGAAAGGGCTTAGAGATTGCTTACCAGTCAGTAGCTTCACATGGGGCCTTCTTGAGGTTATGTTATTCTCAGACAGGTTGCATTGCCAATTCTGCCAAAGACTCGAAGCAATCTCGGGGCGAGTCACAGAGACGCTGACATCTCTGAACTACTCCTTCAGAGATCAGGACAGGTCCAATTGAAAAACCCTAATTTTGTGGTTAAATAAAAGCCAGAATCTTACTGAAAAAGACCAGCCCCCTTTTGAGGAATTTCCTGAGTTCCGCTTTGCAGAACTGTGTGGACAATAATAAAAAGGAACTCGGAACTCAAGACACAAAAGGGCGGACAGAAACAGGAGCTTGCTCAGCTCTAACTAAAATAGCCTTAAGTTAACAATGCTGTCACTGTTGCTGGGTCTCAGTGACTCTGCTTTGGGTTTAGTTTAGTGGCCTCTTTGGTTGTAAAGGGGAGCTTTTTCTTAGGGAACTGAGCCCCAGCTGGGTGACGTAAACACCAGTGTTAGGCCAAGTGGATAGTGAAGAGCTTGTGAAGGACGCAGGGTTCATTTTCAGGTTACTATAGATAGTGCCAGGGAGGAATTTTGGTACCTCCTCCACTTTATTTGCAAAAATAGGAACACAACCCCATTTCCCAATGCACTGAAGAATTTGATCTGGTTACCATGTGCTTATAATCACATGGTGTACAATGACTCCTAAAAGTAGTCCTTCCACCAAATGTACTGCAACACAATGGCCATGCTTTGCTGTTTGTCTTTTGGGTGTGACAAGAAACATATTACGTTATCAATTGCTTTATTCATTGGAGTGCATGTTGTTATATTCCATTTTAATTAGAGGCTATTTTTTGCTGCTGTTATAACAAAGTAGCGGTTGGCTGAACATGCCATCTTTCTTCCATGGATATGTAGCATCCTTGCCCTACAACTTTCCAGATAAAAAGAGGAAAAGCAGCCAATAACAAAGACAGATTTCTAGTTTTCTTTCACGTTAAGTGGTATAGTACTTCAAGATTTTCCTCAAAACACTACTTAGAAACTGAGCTTAATAAAAATCTAAAAAACTCACACACATCACTTAATTCCTGTAAAACTTCACTTTGACATTTCCTGGTCTTGTTATAATTGTTTACGATGCCTCACCAGTCTGTGTATACCACAGTAAACTTTTATAAGAGAAGTATCTGTTCAATATTCTCAATCCATTTCCCAGCAGTTTCACTTAGTGCCTTCATCTTGCATCTCTGTTGATTTTTGTGGTAAATTTGGAAACATTTAGAAACCCATGTCTATGGTATGGGAAAGAAATCAAATTAACTTGACCTTTCTAAATGAGAACTGGGTCTCCAATTAGCATATTCTAAATCATTACAAAGCTCTGCTCTGATGTCACATATTAACAACTTAAGCTTTTATATGTGCAACATGATGAATGTCTAATGTCGGGCTAAACAAAATCTGAAAAAGTGTCCAATAAAAAAGATGTTGGTTTTCTTATTGTTAGTTTGGTTCAAAACACTGACAGTTTTTCTGCACCAGCCTAATTTCTGTCGGGAACTTCCATTCCCAGCTTTAGCTGCAGGTATAGTATGTTGGATGATGCTGTGAACAGGTGCTATTGAGCACATCATTTCTCTTGCCTGTGGTTGTAGATTGAAAACTTGTTTTTCTCCAATTTTCAGCTCCACTGCCTAGTCCAGGGCCCATTGGTTGCTAGACTATGAGGCAGCATGGATGTTCCAGATGGTGATGTAAAAAAATGGAAAGAAAGAAAATCATTGAATTTTTCCGGAAGATTTTACAGTCCTTGCAGAAATGCGGGGGGAAGTGCTGAGGTTTAGGAAAGCAATACCATAACCTGAAGCTCTTTCAAACTCCTTTCTTATCACATAATGTCCTTTTTCTCCACTTAGAACAGCCTTTTCAGACAGTTACCTCGTGTCATTTCACCTCCAGTCTCTGTAATCTTAGAAAAATAATGACACCAGAGTTAAGTGATGTGTGACGAGACCTATCGAGTTCTCAATATCTCCAGCGTCTCAGTGGCCGGGCGAGTTTTTCAGCACCTAAGATGGCAGTTCAAACCTGGAGTCCAATGTTAAAGGCTACACGGGCAAAGCGATTCTTTACATGTTTATATGTATTGAGAAAAATGAAGGGTGAACTCTTGATGAATGTTCAGATTGTCTGTCAGGCTCGTTTCTGAAGATGTCCAGTTGTAGGTTAGGAGGGACAGTTCAAGCCAGAGGATGTGGAGAGGGCACTGCCACAGAGAGTGTTTGTCTTGACCTGGTGAGATTGTGTTTGTGTACTCGTATTCTGTGTTTCCTTTCTCCAAAGCAGGGTCAATCAGCAGGAATGAAGCGCAAACAGGCTTATGGCGAGTTTTCGAAATCAGCCAATTCGTGACTGGAGTTTGAAGCGGCATCGTTTTTCTTCCGTGCTGTGACACAAAGAATGGCGTGACATCTTTTAAAGTTTACAATCATGTCCCACTTCACCAGTGCAACACAGGAACCTTGGCCATCTTATCTCCAGAATGCTAAGCAGAGCTGTCGGCATCCTAAGTAGGCCAGGGATGAGGATGTAAACCGCTTCAGGCCTAGACCACCGTTCCTCTACTCCCTGCCAGCCCGGCATTGGCCATTTCCCTGTCCTTTGGAATCGAATAATGCCATTTGTTTTAGAAAGGCATTTTAATATTGTCCAATGAGCACTCGTTAAGGTCTTCTGGTTTTGGAGGGGGAGAACTTTATTGGACACCGCGCCGGCCTGCATCTTTTTCGTCAAACCAGATGCTTTGGGAGGTTTTTAACCTAGTGGCTGTGGCTGTGTTCGCGCCTGAGATGTGCGCGTGGCGGCTTGTCTGCATTCAGGTCACGCTTCTCCAATGCAGCTGTCGGTGAACAATGATTTTCAGTCACTGGGGTTTTGGCGTAACATCTTAGGCCGAGTCACGGACCAGCTAATGAAAGCAGAGCGCAAAACTCACGAATCTGGCTGGCTGACACAGTTATTTTTCTCCTTTATTTTAATTTATACCTTTAAAAGGCAGATAATATAATATCAAATAATATAAAAAGGTAATATCTGCCTACAGTTTGGTGAGATTACAACCAGACTGTCTGTTTGCATAGATTTAGATATTTTCCAACATCCTTAGTTGCCCACAGCCTTAAGGGAAACTGTTTTGGGGGGGAAAAATAAAAAAAAATCCAATAAAACAAAAGGTTAGAACAAACAAACAGGCTATTTGTGGTGATACTCATCCATCAAACTCCAGTGTTTTATTTATGTATTTATTTCTGTGTAGTGTGTCAAAGGAGCACGGATACAAGGAGAACGTTTTTTTGTTTTAGTTTTTCTCTCTTCTTTTTTGAACACTTGTGTATTGAGCAAGGGCTGCTTACCGCTATTCAACTTGGGGTGATCTCATCATCACGAAAAAAAAAACTATGTCATGGGAAGTTTTCCAGGAAAAACACGAGAAGTATCTGTACAAAATAAACCTGTTAGGAAACCCTATGGGAAAGAATGTGGTTGTACATGCCATGATTGTGTACAACCCAACACTGTTTTTTTTTTGTTTGTTTTGTTGTTGTTTGATTGTTTCTTTTTCTCTTGTTATATTGGTTCAATAAATCCTTGGTATATTTTAATCAACTCTCCGTTGTACTTGCCTATTTTTATTACTGAAATATCGAGAAATACAAGAGGAAATGTAGACTTATTTTTTTTCTGTATTGTGGAGAGATTTTTTCACATTTAGAGTACTTGTTTAGCATATATTCAGATTCCATGCTTTAGGCTGTTTCACTGGTGTTTTTTGACAAATATTTGATGCAGTCCTAGGAAAATTCAAATTGGGTAACTGGATGCTATTGTATCAGATTTTCCTCAAACTAGTATCCTGTGTTGAAAAGTATTACCATAATTATGTAACAGTGAACAACTGAATTTGTATATGTAGAATTGTAACATCTGGAAGGATCTGGAACCTTTCGCTCCAGGTGGTTTGGAGAGATATTACTGCAAGTTTTCAATTTCCAGGGAAAGAAAAGATAGTTGATTTCTTTCTATTTAGATGTTTTCCCCCAATATTTGTTTTTGTCACATGATTTTTTTTAAACATAGTGAGCACAGTCTCAAAAACACTTAAGACAGGGCTAACACCTGGCCCTGGGATCCATTCAGAGTTTAAAGTAGGAGAGCTTTTCAAACCTCTTTAAAATGCGGGGAGCTGACACTTACAGGAAGACCCGAAGTAGCCTGGTTTATTTGATGCCTTTTCTGCGTAGGGTGTAAAACTGCAGATTCTCAAATCCTTTTGTGTGAATTGTCTGTGTGCGCGCAATATTTTGTTGAATTACTTTGAATTAAAACACAGCTCAGTCTCGCCTCACCACCTACTCACCCACCCCCTTGGGTCAAACAGGTAATAATACTGGCTCTGACTATGCAAGGAAGAAAGCAAACAGGCTGAATCATTTCAAGAGGTTGGCTTGAATAAACGGGCACATTTTTCTGAAGTTAATTGTTTTCCAAGATTCTGTAGGAAAGACATGAATTACAAAACCTGTCCTGTGTTCAACCCTCCTGGATTTAGAGAGCCAGGTGGCATTTAAGAATAGGGCAATGGGGGGGAAGATGACAAGTAGAATAATACATAACAGAAATATCTACATTTTTCCTGTAAGTTGGAAGACTGCCAAGCTATAAAATAAGACTGTAGACAGGGATTGTCTTAAGGTTTTGTATTTCATTAAGCACACTTCTGCAGGAGTGAAACACGGGACAGCAAATCCTTTCAATTCCTAGCCCAAGGAGTTAACCATGAGTGAAATTAATTGATTAATTCATTACAGTGTTTATTTCTCTCGTTTACTGAATTACTTTCTCAGTGTCTGGAGTTCCCCACTTAAAACACTTTTCCTAAATTGATGTAATACTAATTAAAAGGTATGCTTTTTTTGGAGCGGGTGGTTGATTGCAGTTTTTTTTTTTTTTTTTTTTCTTGTCTAAGGTTTAAATAGAAATATTATGGGTAAGATTAAGCTGATCTGAATGAATCTGCTTTTCTTTCAGTAATAGTTAACATGTATTTCTCCAAATGCATCCAGCAGCATGACTCTAGGCTATACATAGACCTGGCTCTCTCTTTCTGAGATCCTCATGGCATGTGGGACAGGCATATTTTTGTACCGTTTCTTGTATTTTTTTGCCCAAAGTAATATTTAGGTAGTGAAAGAGATATTAGAACAGTCGGTCAAACACTTGAGTAGCTTCTCCACAGGGAGTAGCTTTGCAAAGTTGAAGTGTTTCCTTTGAGAACTACACATACATTTCAGGAGCAGCCCAAGAAGTAGCCAGGTCCTCTTCAATAAATTACACAATCATTTCTATTCCCTTCCACGCCTGAGGCTGCAAGAATATTGACAATGGGTCAATGGATGTCTCCCGGCTTAGGTACATATCACGTTTAGATTTTGACTGCACAGCCTTTGCGGTTAAAACTACAAACCCTGTACTTGATGTCAGGATTTTGTTTCCTGT